>NC_134855.1:116400201-116709624 GCF_049852395.1 Peromyscus maniculatus bairdii | reverse complement strand
CACACACACACACAAACAGAGATGGATAGATAGATAGATAGATAGATAGATAGATGATAGATAGATAGATAGATAGATAGATAGATAGATAGATAGATAGATAGAGTTAAACAAATAAATAAAAAATAGAAATACTGTGTTACCCAGCTATCCCATGCCTGGGTGTATACCTTAAAGGAATTAGCTAACATATAATCAAGATAACTTCCCACCCTTGTTTATTGCAGACTATTCATAACAGCCAGTGTAGCAACCAGCTGAGGTACTCATCAACAGAAAAATGAATGAAGAAAACAGTGTATTCACGTGCGCGCACACACACACACACACACACACATAATGTACTTCTATTCATCCATAAGTAAGAACAAATTTACATATATGGCAGGAAAATAGATGGAATTAGAGATCATAATGTTAAGCAAGGTCTCACCAAGCCAAGTTGCAAATGTTTTCTCGCCTGTGGAGTATGGAGGGCATGAAAGTAAAGGGGACCATAGTCATATGAAAGCAGAAACAAGATGTGGGTTACAAGAAAAGGCAATAGATGGGGCAAAAATGATCAAAGTATATTATATGTACACATGGAAATGTCATGTCTGTACAATTAATATAAGCTAATAAAAATGAATGGATCTGTTAAAAGCATACAAGAAACTTTTTGGCTAGAAGTTTGGCTTCTCATTAAAAATAATGCCAACAGAAGAAACAAAAATCAAGCTAAGAAACAAAAGAGAAATAAAAGCATCATAGATGGGAAATGTAGGATAGATGGACCGAGGTAAATAATCTTCACTTTGAAACTCCAGAAAGCCAGTTTCTAGTGCCTACATTAATTGGACACCTAAAAAGCACCCCAATGCAATATCCTATTTAGAGTAAGTTCAGATCTACTGCTGCTGTTGCTTTTGGGAGTTCTCCCCCTCGAGTCCCACTGTGCTATGGCCAGCCACAGCCACTTTTACAGTTTTCTTCTCAAATTCACTGCACCCTTTCCTGCTTGCCTAGTGGAAACATTTTCAATACAGACAGACTGCATGTGCATTGGAAATGGTAGTCAGCAGGCTGAAGCAGACAGATTTTCCTTTCTCACTGCACCATTGTCTTTGAAACATATCATTATGCTAAATTCCAGAGGCATTTCCAATGCATGCACACTGTCCCTACACCTCTACACTAGCTTTAGACATAAAAAGACCTCATTAGCATCCCAAGAGAAATCTCAAAACTTCTACATTTAAAACCATATCTAAGAGAAATAGTTTGAAAATGTAAACCTTTTACATTTTACTTTAGTTCAAGCTTTAAAACATTAAAAGGAAAGAAAAAAAAGAAGAGAACTTTTAGATCCTATTGAGAAGAACTACAAGCTTTTTGGGGGATGCCATTCCTTTGAATTCAGAAGAAGTAGAGTACAATGTCTTCTACTTAATTGTAAGTTTCTCACACAGTTGCCCCTCCTGCTAGAGCTGGAGTAACTCAGAGAAACAGAATAGAGGAGAGAGAAGAGAGGGAGGGGGTTGGCAGTATGGGGTTCTGAGTTTGGCTGTCTTAGACCCCTGGGCCTGGAGAGCCATAAGGCAGTGGGATCTCATAAAAGACTTGTCCTGACAATGTCTTTTCCGTCCTGGTGATTTGCATTATCTCATCCCACCTACTTCTTTGTACCCACTCCTGGGGAGGGATGTGTGTGCACCTAAACAAGGGAAGTGTTGAGGCCTGGACACTCAGATGCAAATTCCAAAGTAACCCAGGAGGCCCATTTCCAAGAGAGGTAAACTCCAGAATTTCATCTACAAAGCCAGAAATGTTTTTCATTTCACTTTGTTATTGTTTTGGAAAGTTTGGAGGGCTTGACAGAGAGAGTGGAGTAATTTTGTTTTTGTTTGTTTTGCTAACCAAATGCTGGAGAATCTGGAGGATTTGAGAGAGAAAAGATATGACTTCCAGGGCATTTTCTGAACCACAGTGATAGAAATGGGCCTTCCTGGGCTTAGGTTAATGAGGAGAAGCCCAGGAGATCTGTCATCAAGGGAAACAAACACACAACTTTGTATTTGGAACTCTAAGCATCACTAGGATGCTTGCTTAAAACAGTCAGGCCTGTATTGACAGGAACAATCAGGAGCTCCTACTTCAGCCTTGGTCAAGGCCCCTACCTATGGCACACAGGAATGTTTTGTTGTTGCGGTTTTGTTTTTTATTTCTTTTTATTTCATATGTATGAGTGGGTACCTGCATGTATGCATGTGCATGTGTGAGTTCCTGGTGCTGCTGGAAGCCAGAAGCGGGTATAGGGTCCTCTGGAACTCCAGGTATGAGTCATTGTGAGGTCACCATGTGGTGCTGGGAACCAAATTTGTGTCTTCTGCAAGAGCAGCAAATGCTCTTAACCACTGAGCTATCTCTCCTGCTTTAGGAAGATGTTGAAGATTTCTCAACTCCAACAATCACCCTTCATCATCACCACTGAAGAAGGAAGACAGAAGACATCACAACTAGAAGTCACATCTATTTTTGGTTGTGAGCCTAGCCTCCATCTATGGAACCCCCATGGAACTGAACCAGGCCCTCTGGATAAGTGAGACAGTTGATTAGCTTGAACTGTTTGGGAGGCACCCAGGCAGTGGAGCCGGGACCTGTCCTTGGTGCATGGGCTGGGATTTTGGAGCCTGGGGCCTATGCTGGGTCACTTTGCTCAGCCTTGGTGTAGGGAGGAAGGGACTGGACCTGCCCATGGCTGAGTCTACCAGGCTGGACTGACTCCCCAGGGGAGACCTTGCCTGGAGGAGGTGGGAATGGAGGGTGGATGGGGGGGGGAGGGGTAATTGGGAGAAGGGAGAATGGGGGAATCTGTGGCTGATATGTGAAATTAAGTTAATTATAAAATAAAAATGTAGCAGAAATCTTAGGTTGTCTTATTAATAAAATCAAACCTGAGGCCAGATATTGGGATGAACACTGAAAAATCAGAGAGACAGAACAAGCCACAGCTAACCTCACCTGGCCAACTTCTCAGCTGATCTTGTTTCCTCAGACTGGAAGCCTCTGTGTCCTCATCCAAATGGCTCTCAGCTGAACTGCTGCTAGAAGCCTGAAAGCTTAACCAGCCAAATGTTTAACCAGCCAAATGCTTCTAGTTTCTGGTCCTCACACCTTATATACCTTTCTGCTTTCTACCACCACTCCCTGGGATTAAAGGCTTGCTTTTTGGGATTAAAGGTGTCAGTCACCATGCTTGGTTGTATCCTTGAACAGATGGATTTCTGCCTCTGGAATGCTAGGATTAAAGACATGTGCTACCACTGCCTATCCTAAGTATCTACTGGCTTTTCTGTTCTCTGACCCCAGATAAGTTTATTAGGGTACACAATATTTTGGGGAACACAATACCACCACATAAAAATATTTAAAAATATATAAAAAATTTTAAAAAAAGAAGTCACATCTAGGATTACAGATGTACACTGGAGCACACGGTCAATGGCCAAAGATAGTAGGAACAGAGGTAGTCCCCAAATCCCCAAGGAGAAGACAGGAGGTCAGAAAGAAATTCTTACTGGATCCCTTCCTCACAGGGCGCACATCTGGAATGAATCTGATTGCCATGTTGGGAACTCCAGAGAAAAAGGAACCCTAAAGAAAGGGAATATGGCCTTCAGCTTAGCAAGTCCTCAAAGTCCAAATCACTCCAATATTTGCATCAGAGAGGTAACATTTTGAACCGAAATGGAGGATTTTCTTAAAGATGGGGCTTTTGAGCAGGCAGAAGCTAGTCACAGAGAAGGTCAAGGGCCCTGTGTGTCTCAATGCCAATGTGGCCACATGACAGTAGCATCAGGAGCCTTTCTGGTAATGAAGAAAACTGCTGCCTCATCACATGCCCATCTCCCCAGGAAAGGTATACATCCTATGAGGCTGGAAGGCTCGTGTATGTAACTAAGCATTCTCCAGCATGGGTTGGGAAAGCACTCTTGCAGTCTGGAAATAAGGTGTCCTCACCCACCAGCCTCCTTTAAATAACCACAGCTAATCAAGAACCCCATCCCATCACTTACATCTGCATCCAAATAATTACACCCCAATATCCCACAGTGTCTCCTTCAGCTCTCTTCTCCATTTGATGTCGGTGGCATTGAAAGGGGGAAGGAATTACCCCCCATCCTACATGGGTCTTCTGTTGTACATTTCCCAGAGGTGAACCATATCTGAGTCTACTTTGAAATGAAGTAGATGGGAAGTCAATGAAGATGATGGGAAGCTCCAGGCTTTCCCTCACTGACTTTGAAGAGTTCTACAGAACAACCAAAACTAGCACACCACTTGGGAGCTGGTTAGATGCAAAGTTTTAGGATTTCCACCCATATCTACCAAATAGAAACTGCATTTTGGATTTGTTGAAACAAACCACCCCACTTCAGACCACTCCCAGGCCATGAATGTTAAGTTTGAGATATGATGTCTCTAAAGACCCATGCAGTGCCTGCTTGTTGAGTTGTACTGAAGGTTGATGGTGTTTCAGGATAGACACCTTAAGATTCCATGGTGCCCATGCCTCCAGCAGCTTCTGAGCAGACCCCATCAGTCATGCAGCAAAACCTCAGCTCATTCTATTTCTGAGAAAACCTGCACAGATTGGGATACTAAGTACTGCCTCTGTGGCCCCAGACCATCCTGCTGTGGCTTTATGACATGAAGAAATAGTGAAGGCAAAAAAAAGAAAAAAAAAAGAAAAAAATGAAAGAAAGAAAAAGAAAAAAGAAAAGAAACCAAAGGCAATTTCAGTGTAGTCAACTTTTACCTACACTTTCCAAAAAAGAGGTATCCTACCAGAGTTTGGGAATATTATCCAATTGTACTGGACTGAGGTGATCAATATCCTTGGCCAGAGTGGCAATCTTCTTTCTAAGTACCTCTCACTAGTCAAGATGTGAACCATTGACCAGCAGCACAGCATCACCTGAGGGTATGTTAAAGTTTCAATCTCAAGCTTCGTCCTAGAAACACTAAGCCAAAAATCTAAGTTTTTTTCCAGGAACTCAGGAGCTTGATGTATTCATTGATGTTTGAGAAGAGATCAGCTTGCTAAATGATTCTCCACCTAGGCTGTAAGAGTCAACCAGGAATATATTAGAAAAAAACTACATAGATTATTATTTAATTAGTATAGAATAAGTCTTGGACATCAGTATTTTTGTTTTTAATTTCCTGGGTATTTCTAATATAAAGCTTAGATTTCTAGGTAAACAGAGACACTTGGGAATATCAATATGTACTGATTGAAAATTGGATGTGTCTTAAAGGTATAAAACAGGAGAAGTAAGTGTGCATACCAAACACATTATAAATTTAGTTCATTTGGATATATAAGTATCACTGAAAATCTGATTTCAGTAGACATTCTCTTAGTGTGTTGTGCACTACTATAACAGAATGCCAAGATTGGGTGACAATAAATGTATTAGCTTTACAGTTCCTAAAGTGCTCACATGTTCTATGTCTACTGAAAGCTTCTCTCTGCTTCAAGTTTCCTTGTCTTTTGTAAGAATGTCCTAGCATATACCCACTCATGAATGTAAGCCCCACCAAGCTGTGGGGTAGGGTACATTTTGCTTTTAGAAACAGAAGTTTTCAATGGACTATCAAGAGAGGCAAATCAAGGTTTTGGCATGGTAAAGCTTAAATGGGATTTGGGACTGACTTGAACTAAAATCAGATATCCACAAAGGGAATCCACTTGCATGGTTTCTCAGACTCTTCATGAACAATGTACAAGAATCTTCCTTTCTCCAGCGCTGCTTAGACTGAGCTCTGTGAGTCACAGCCTAGAGGTCAATAAGTAAATAATTAGAAATGTAGTGTTGCTGCTTCCACCGTGGCAGCCCCTAATGAAGAACGTCCTCTTGTATGCAATCTATTACTATGGACTCTAGCTCTCATAGCTGTAAGGTTCCTTGAGGCACTGGGAAGGCAGGGTGTCTACTTGAGGCACTGGGAAGGCAGGGTGTCTAGCTATAAGGGCAGGGACTCCACACCATCTATATCATGATTCCCATGCCAAATTTTCCATCTACTATGATTTTGGAAAAGAAATGTAAATGCCCATGTAATGCTTCGTGTAATTCATCTGTACGACAAGAAAGTGATCTTGGATTCCCCTTTTTCCCTATCTGTTGTAAGCAATGGAGACAATATGCAGGGAGCACAGAGTGAAGTACACATTGAAGGAATTTCTTACTACTCTCCATCTGGGAATAGTCTTATTCTCTCTTCTTCACTCGCTGCAACTTGCACACCATCATCATTGAAGCATCCAGGTGACTTCACTTCATCAACACACAGCTGCATATCTCAGTCTCAGCACTTTATATCACACAACAGGTGGCTGAAATAGAACAATAAATTGAGTTCATAGTTGTTTATGCATAACTGCTTTTGGCAGTTAATCAGAAAATTCTTGAAGTCAGAGACTGTCTGGTCCTCATCAGGCTCCAGCACCTAACCAGTGCCTGCTCACAGTATATCTCTAATGAATCTTTGTAGAATAAGTGAATGCATACAAGCATTGAGGGTTGGCCTTTAGTATCAGCTAACTCTATTCTCTAAATCTTGAAGACCTTCCTATTGGTTCACAGGATGACAGGAACATATTATCACTCAGTTTTCACTGCGACTCTTTATCAGTCATTACACCCCCATTCAGAATTCTCAGAGAGCTGTTTCCTGCTCTTAGCTGAGGTTAAGAAAAACCTCAACTTCTTTTATAAACTCCAACATGTTCCTGCAATGAACTTGAGTGAGAAGAAACCCATCTACCTGGTAATTTGGAAAAAACATTTAGAAAGGTATTTTCTTTTTTCTTTTCTTCTTTTTTTTTTTTTTTTTGGTTTTTCGAGACAGGGTTTCTCTGCATAGCTTTGCGCCTTTCCTGGAACTCACTTGGTAGCCCAGGCTGGCCTCGAACTCACAGAGATCCGCCTGGCTCTGCCTCCCGAGTGCTGGGATTAAAGGCGTGCGCCACCACCGCCCGGCCCCTAGAAAGGTATTTTCTTCATTTAGATTTCTCTCTCTTTCCCTCTACTCCCTCCCCCCATCTGTATAATTTTGTGGAGTCAGTTCTCTCCTTCTTATGGGTTCCAGGGAGCAAACTCATGTTATCAGGCTGGCTTAGCAAGTGCTTTTATCTTCCAAGCCACCTCACCAGCCCTCCATTAAAGAAAAAAAAAAGAAAAAAAAAAAAAAGAAAAATAAGAAGACCTAGTTAGTTTGCAAAAGTCTTAAGGATATAGGGATGTTTTCTAATTTTGACCAATGGAGCCTGATCACAAATCTGCTAGAGACTAGTAAGAGGTAGAGAAAACTTTGTCTTGATGAAAAGATATTCAAGGGAGAATCATTGTTCTTTTTTCAGCTCGATGTTACCATGGTTACATGTGATGCCTGGAATTGTAACAGCCAGCCTGTAATCATAAAGAGACTAGAGTAAGATAACAGTGCAGGGAAGGAAGGAAGGATTCTTGATGACATCAATGAGCCACTGTCACATCTTTGGAGACACCTATTTCTAGATTTGTTGTTACATGATGTAGTACACATTCCCACAGGTGGGCTTCATTGCCTGTAGCTAAAACATCTTGATACAACAGAGAAGCTAACTGCCTTAGCCAAGAAGGCTGGATTGCAGTTAACAAAATAAAGTGTCTAATATTATAGTGGAGAAAAAAAATAATTAACATTATTGGCCTAACATGAGCATCACACTCTATCAAGAACGATGCAGAAAGTACCTCATTAAATCCTCAGCATACCCTAGGAGGATGCTAGGAATATTCTGTTTTATAAAAGAACACACAGAAAGGGTAAGTAATTTACCTAAGATCAAATAGTTAAGTTTCAGTTTTAGAAGCCCAACTCATGTTGGTCAAGTTGAACAGAAAGAGAGATTTTGTGTGCCACATGCAGACAGAGTTAGTATTCCATCACCATTACATCATCCTTTAGTTTGGCTGAGTGCCTCTGATCTTTTTCTGTTACTGGATTTGGTAGGGAGACTGTGAGGCATATGGGGAACAATGATGCTCTCAGAAAGACAGATGGTTGACAGTTTTAAGGCTCAAAGCTACCTAAGGGACTTTGTATAATACATGGAGCTGACCAGGGCTAACACAACTCTCACTGAAAAAATATACATGAACACAAATATTATCAATAATTTTATAAAGTTCTTATCAGTTATGAGTTATTTGATTTGCTTATGACATAGTTAAGGAAAATCTTTAACAAATCAATTATCTGATTTGGACTGGATAAAAACATATCTATTTACTTTTCCTAAACCTTAGAAATTTCAATATACCATAATTGTATTTCTAATGGCAGAAGATTCATCTCAGCTAATTGTGTATGCATTGCATGATTCTCCACACATTTATATTGGAATAAATGAACTTGTTCATTATACATAGTCATCTTTTTGTTGTGTAATGTTTCATCTTTTGAAAGCCATGTAATCACTTCATTGTGGTGTTGGGAATTGTCATTATATAATGTCTAAAATTTCAAAAGGATGCAATTTAGGGATTTTGATCTTATAGCATAAATATATGCCTGACACGTAATATGAATAAACTTACTCCAGATGGCTGCTCAAAACAGATAAATCAAATTTCCCAGTAGTAACAAACTAAAACCTCAAATATAGTTTTTTTCCTTGATTAAAATAACCAGACCATCCATGTCAATCAAATATGCTAAATGTGAGAAAATTAGTGTGCTTGGTTTTTTTAAATTAGATTTTCTGGGCATTTTAGGAGGTTGGGTTTTTTTTGGGGTGTGGGGGCTACTGAAGGTGAAACCTTCCTTCCTGAGAAGGCTCCAGATACAAATTAAGTTTCACCCTTATACCAAAAGATGTAGAAGTTAAGCCTTCTGTGGTTTCACAGGGACTGACACGGTGAATTTCATGCACCAACATGAACGTGGTAATGCCTTTCCTTCCAAGGCCTCCAACCTATATTTATAGGCCTTTCAAAGACAGGCAAAACCAGAACACTACAGAAAATGTTAATGTAGAAAAAAAAAATCTTGAGATGTTGAGCAAAACAAATAACCCTCAAGGTCAGAGAGCAGCGTGTTTACTGACCACGCCTCCGCTAGCCCTGTCTTGGGTGGACACAGCATAGCTCAGGAGCATCTTCAAGCAGCTTGACTTTCTGCTCAGCTGCTAGCAACCTTACTGTGATCAGTAACTACTAAAGTTCAGTCTCTTTTAAAAACTCTCGTGTGCACAGACTGGGAAGTCAGTGTAAATGAAACAGTACATGACCGAAACCTTCAGCTCCGTTACAGAGTCACTTGTTAGTTTCGGATCAAAACTATTTTTCACTTACCATCCCATGGAGACATTTAGGTGAGATCCACAGACACCTGCCTTTGCTCCTACCCTTTTCAGAAAACCACTTCTCCAGGCCATCGGGCTTAAATGCACTTCTGAGATCTTTCAGTAACCAAGCTACTGACAGGTCTGAAAGCCCATAGCTTAGCAAGCTTTTATCCATGTAATCACTTTTTAACCCATGAAAAATAACGGTAAAAATACCAATTTCCTGAGTAAGGGAGAGGAAATAAAAGATCAACACTGATGAATATAGGGCAGAAAAAGAAAAAGAAATGCAGGGGCCCAATAAAAATTAGCAGGATTTGAATATATGAAAATAAAAACACCTGTGTTTGATTTTAAGGGTAGGATTGAGAATGTATTTAAGAAAACTATTTTACTTTGGAAGTGATGAATTTATAAAGGGTAAATTTCTTCAAATTTTGCTGCTTGTGACTGTAGGAAGTGGTACTGTAACCACAAATAGAAAGTGTTCACAAACGCACCGAACACTTCCTCCTTTGTAACTAAATCTTTTCCTTAGAAGTCACTTTTCCAATTTCCAATTTCCAAGGCTGTGGCCACCCACCATAACCCATTGGGCCCCATTAGTGCAAAAGTCCTGACTAAATTCTTTTTCATCAATCAATTATCTCAAATCAGAAACTCTGGGGGATACTTAAAACTCTCCATTTATTGATAGCTTTAGTCAATGTCAAATTATACCATATGGCACTTGATGCATCCATTAATCCTCATATAGAATTATAATACAAGGAACATAGTCTATCAATTTCTCACATCCTATCTAATGGGCATTGTAATAGATGGCATGGATATTCTGCATAGGAGGGGCCGATTCACTCACTGATGCTTCACAAATGTTTACCTGTGACTTTCATTAAAGCCTAACAAGGTCACACTCAAATCTCACACAATGAAAGAAGACTATAAACATAGCTTTTTTATGTGGAGATGACCTAAAGCAAATCTGTAGCACACTTGCCATGAAAATGGGATATAAATACTCATAAGATAACCTACAATAGCAATTCCAAAAGTAAATATGATTGCTGTATCTCACCCAAACCATCTGCAGTGGACAACACAGACCAAGGGACACTAGGGAGATGTCTGACATTGTCATTCGCAAGCCTCATCCTTTCTTGCTAGTGTTTCTGCTGAGGTAAGTTCTTTCAATTGAATAGAAGCGAAATATGTGAGCTGCTTGGCTACTCAGAATTAGGCTGCACAGAGAGTCCCACCTGATGTCCGGCTGAGATCCATTACCCCTTTTTAGGGAACTTGCCATTTTTAAAGAAAGGGGAGCTGCTCTCACTGGGCAGTCATGGCTCTTATCTGCACAGCAAGTCACTGGCTTAGCCACATTTTCTGCTAATTAAATTCACTGTGGGAGATTCCTAACGTGTGTCTCCATGGGAAATGGATCTGAAAATCTGGATGATGCTCCTAATTGCTTCTGGTAACCAGGTTATAAAACCAGCACTGTCAAGCCTGGAGAAAACAGAGCTAGATAAAGGTGTCTAGATTTCAGACCACATGGGCTTCTGCAGCCTACAGCTAAAAAAGCAAAAGCCAGGCTCAGCTACAAATGGGCACGTTCTGAACAAGGCCTATACTTTGAGCTTTTCAATTACTTACCTAGGGATGCAGCAAACAGGAAGCCAGGAAGAAGCACAGTGGTAAATGAATGGATGCTGTTTGCCTAACCTGCACTGAGATGCTCTTAGGCCAGGGCCTTGGCAAACCATCCAAAGTGTGGTCAATACACTGACAGCCTCACCATCACTTGGGAGCCTGTCAGAAGTTCAAACACACAGGTCCTGCCTCAGAAGGGTTTAAGCAGAATAACTAGAGGAGTGGAGCCCAGATATCTCCCTAGCACATGATTCTAAGACCCATTAAAGTTCAAGAAGGTCTGGTTTTAAGGGCACAGGGTCAATAGTAAAGGCATGTGACTCGTAGTATCTGTCATCAGGGAGACCTTGTAGCCTGTGTCCTCTGTTTCTCAGTGTTTTGGTTATACCATGTACTCTCTAACACCACTCCAAAATTCAGCAGCTTCAATGCAACCATGGCTCCCTTTGGTTGGCTGGAGTCAGAGAGGATGTTTTCACTGCTGTGCTTGTAGGCAGATGGTGGCAGAAGATGGAGTCACAGAAATAAGTGACTTGGCTAGGCATCCGAGATGGCTACTGTATTCCCATGCCCAGTGTTTGAACTGTAATGACTAACAGCTGTCAAGGCATCCCCCTTCCCCACAGACACTCCATGTGTCTGGCATAAGCTACTTCATAGCATAGCCATCCTCTTATTCGATGGCTGACTTTCTCTAGAGTACAAATTCTAAGAGGCCTGAACAGAGGCCATCAGGTCTTCAGGGTTTGCATCTGATCTATCACAATCCCACTTCTATCATATTTTCTGAGTGAAATGTAAGTCGTAGGGGCAGCCCAGGTTCAAGGAGAGAGTTCCACATAATCGGGGAAGAGGTCATCTTTATAAAGCAGCTGCCACATTTATAAAGAGAAGGAGACCTAAATCCCTTAAAGGCCTTCGTGGCTATTATAGCCTATGATTCTCGGTGAAGGAAATATCCATACATTGAAGTCCATTACATCTATCTTGTGGAGGCCCATTTCTCTATGCTATCACCATTGCTCATTTAGCACTAAGCACACACAGACTTGCATTGTGATTTACCTTCTAAATGTAGTTACTCTGACTTCCAAACTTGGTTATAAGATCCTCAAGGCCTTTATGCCTCCTTGAAACTCCATTACCTGATGCAGTGACATATACATCATGTTAGACTTGCAATGAAGATGTGATGATGACAGTGATTATAATGCTGCTGCTGCTGCTGCTGCTGCTGCTGCTACTGCTGCTGCTGCTGCTGGTGGTGGTGGCAGTAATAATAGAATCACCATATTTAAATCATCCTGTCAACTTGAATAAGGACAGAGCATTTACTAAGTTAAAAAATAATGCACAGGCTTTTAAAATTTTTTCCAGACATCTTTTAAAGCAGACTTCTTATGATAGGCAAAATAGGACTAGGAACATTATTTTCTACTGATGTTTTATTTCCTTCATATAAACATCCACATGATTTTCCTTTTCTCTATGACTCCTTTTTCCCCTTCCCTTTCCTACTTTTTATTTCATTTCTTTCTTATTTCTTCCTTCCTTTTTCACAGTGCAGAAGGGACTGAGGCCTGTAATCATTAAAACATTTTATGTATTCTAATGATTTTTTTTACTCCTGTGCACTTAGTGTGGCCACATAGCTGATTTTGGGCAGCAGTAATCCTCGTCAGTCCAACCCTCAACTTTAATGACCCCTTGCCAACTCCTGCGGCAAACTGAAAGTGGCAAAGCCACCTTGAAGGTCTGACATTGAATACTTAGGAAGTAAAAGTCACTTGTGTCTCTGAGTTGCAACACAGAGCAGAACAGTCAAGCAAAAACTATTCCCATTGCTTGAGCAAGAATCAAATCTCTATTGTGGGAAGACACTGGATTTGAGGGTTTATGTAGTAGCTAAATCTTCACTAACAGGCTGAGCTCATTCCCAGAATCAATACTATGTGATATTGTCAAATGTCAACACTCACATTTAAACTGCACAGTTTTTAACCAAGAAATATATTTTTTACCAAGAAATATATTTCTACCATATTCTCTTAATAGTAATTCATTAGTGCATTTGTTTAAATATTTCACATTTTTCTCAACCAGATTCTATGTACTATATATTTACAATAACATTTCATTACTCACATAAAACTGATGTCCCTGATCTGTTTCAGCAACATATTTTCCATCAAATCCCTAATAGGATCTCACAAACAGTCTGTGTACATTTCACTCTCTGGACCTGTTACCTTTTCTTATTCTATCTAATCTCATTCAGTCACTTAAAAAATTTTGTGAGTACCTATTATGTGTCAGACAGACCTATATCCTTGAGATGTCAAGACAAGCAGAGCAAATACAGTCAGGAGAAAGCCCTTCCTAGTGTGTTCTAGAAGTGGAGGTGTGAAAAATAAAGTGAAGGACAAAACAGTGAAAAGATAGAGGTGTTTTTACAAAGGTGGGACAACTACTCTAGACTTCAAGAGGTGAGTAGCTCTTCACCAAGTAGAGGAAGAGAGATTAAAACAGACAATGTAAATTTGACAAAGGGACCCTTGTATCCTGCTACAATGTCCATCTTACAGGATAAAGACCTCAATACCATGGACCCAATGAGTGAGTAATCACCCCCGGGTCAGGACTAATTTTTCAGCTCTGTATCGTTAACCTGGAGAGCAAAACAGTGACTTGTGAGGTTTTGTTCAGGTCTGACTATTCTGCACATTACTTTTGATTCCAAGGTTCATGTGGGGCACCTGGCTCAGCTGAAGGGATCTTTGTCATTGAACAGAGAGAATTATCCCAGTTTCATGCATGTAAGCTTATTTCTGCCAGGGTAGCTTGGCTTCCTGAAGGTAATTAGACGTCATGAGCTTCTGGTATGTACTGTCCATTACTCACACACTGTTGTTCTCTGCTGTGATCTTCCTTGGATGACATTGTGGTCCAGAGGATTCTGCTTCCACCCATGTTAGAACAAGTAGTCAATCTTTTTGTCTTTGAATGCTGACTATACATGACTGTTGTTTATTTTTTAATCTTTCGCTTATCTGGGAGGACTGATGCTTGATCTCTCTGCTCCTCTCAGTGTACAATATCAGTTATCCTTCTAGTTTGGAGCATAGTGTTTTCAGTAAGTGTAACTAGCTTGATAAAGTTGGTGATTTATAAAAGATGATAATAAAAAAGAAATTCAAGGGCCAGATCAGGAAAAGTGCTATTAGTAACTTAGATCTAATCTCATTTAGGCAAAAAGGAACTTAAGACATGTTGTGATGCAATAAAAGTATACTTGAAAACATAAGTACGTATGGATATATTTTCATGGTTTTTGCTAGTATAAGGAATACTCTTAGCCGGGCGTTGGTGGCGCACGCCTTTAATCCCAGCACTCGGGAGGCAGAGCCAGGCGGATCTCTGTGAGTTCGAGGCCAGCCTGGGCTACCAAGTGAGCTCCAGGAACGGCACAAAGCTACACAGAGAAACCCTGTCTCGAAAAACCAAAAAAAAAAAAAAAAAAAAAAAAAAAAAAAAAAAAAAAAGGAATACTCTAGGAAGATACTTTTATAAAGAAAAGATGTTTATTTAGGGTTATAGTTATAGAGGTGCAAGGTTTAGGGGACACACTTGGTGATGACCTTCTTCATGGCAGAGTTCCAGTATGGTTCATAGCATCAAAAGGGAATTTATTAAAGTAGTTTCCAGGCTGTGGTCTGGGTGGTCTAATAATGGCTGTTTTCCAATGGGAAGGTAAAGAATCTGGTAGTTGTTCAGTCCATGACACTGGATGTCTCAATAGCACCACTCTTGTATTAAGGTTCTGGATAATTCCTAGAGAGCTGCTGGTCTTCAGTCTGCATTGGAATCCTGAAGATGTAGGTTCTAATACCAGTGAAGGAGTACCTCAGCAACAAAGTAGATGAACTTGCCAGCAAGAGTAAGAGCAAGCAGACAAAATGAAAAAGCTTTCTTTTCCGTCTACCATGTTGTTTTGCGGTATGCCACCAGAAAGCATGTCACAGATTTAGAGTGGTTCTCCCATGACAAATGGCCCACACAAGGAAGTCTCTCTCAAACATGTCTACTTGTATGGGTTCTAGTTGATAACATATTTAGTAAAGTTGCCAACCAAGATCAACCATTGCACATGGCAATGAACAGAGAGTGCAAATGCATGCCTGTGTGAGCCTCTTCATTCTGCTATAAAGCCACCAAGATACAATAATGGGTACTCAATTCTAGTGACTTTATTTAAACTCAATCACTTTCCAGTGGCCTTAACTATAAAGGCCACAGTGGAATCCAGTTTCTACTCTCTTTATATCATTCATATATGTCTTTGGGAAATAAATTCCCACATGAGACTTTTTAAAGGAGAGCCACATGTAAGCCATAGCTTGAGTATTCAAGCCATAGCCACAGCAAACACATGCACATATATACATGAATGTATAAGCATACACACAGAGAAACATGCACACACACATACATATACACACAAAAAAACTTTCATAGTAAAAAAATTCATAAAGCAAAGCAGTTAAAAAGATCTTTAAAAATCTTTAGAAATTATAAAATTGGGGGTTGTTGCATAGAGAATATCTCTATGATATTGAGATAGTGAAATACAATAAATTTATTGCTTTCAAGTTTGCAAAGAAAGGGACATAGAATGACTTCAGGTTATATTCCTTGAAGAAGACAGTGTAGCCCCATTGTGCATTAATAGCTAGAGCTTGTGACAGATTAGAGGTGACTATGAAGAAGGTGAGGAATTCAGTCTACTATTCCAAAAGTGAATGTTCTTAGACTTAAAAGTTTGAAGATTTGGGGCAGTTGAAAAAAGTCTAGAATGCATAACTGATTGATGGCTTGGGAGGAAGGAGCTTAGGAAGCACTGGCCTGCAGAGGTGCTGTTCTAAACCATAGATGCTAAATGGAACCAAGATGTAGAGAGCAGTCCTGGAAGTCATCCAAGGACAGAATCCTGAGGAAAAGGGATAAACTGGACCAATGGAGTGAGAAGCATGACATCAGCCCATCTATCAAACACAACCAGGTGGCTTTATCTCACCACACTTGTTCTCGGAGGAGAGGAGTATACCACACACCATTACAAATGAAAGAAAACTAAAATTGGTGTAAGGAAAAAGGAAAGAAAATGCAAAGGCAGACTGTGTCTGTTCTGATGACTCCACAGTCTGAGAGTTGCCTTCTTCTCCTCCTTTAGTTTTTTTTTTTTTTTTTTTTTGGTTTTTCGAGACAGGGTTTCTCTGTGTAGCTTTGCGCCTTTCCTGGAGCTCACTTGGTAGCCCAGGCTGGCCTCGAACTCACAGAGATCCACCTGGCTCTGCCTCCCAAGTGCTGGGATTAAAGGCGTGCGCCACCAACGCCCGGCCTCTCCTTTAGTTTTTTAAGAAGTGGTTTCAGTGTTAAGCAGGACAACCGTACATATGCGTGTAACATTCAGGTTGTGTTTTCCTCATTCCCAATGAGAAAAATAAGGTCTTTATCCACCATCAACGTCAGTTCTGACTGGTCATCATGAAGTTAACATCCTCATTTTTATCAGTGAGGCCAGGGGAGTACTGGGCTCTAATTGGCTAGGCTGGATACATGACACCTTTAGGCATTTGACAAAGGCCAAATGACCAGCACTAACACTAAACAAAAGAAAGGGTCATCAATAAGTCTGGGAGTTGTTATTGAAAAAATGGAAGCTGATACTAAGTGGGTAAATAAGAATTATGTACAGCTGGATTATGAATGTATTTATTTATTTGGAGGGGGGAGGCACCACACTACGGTGGGAATGTGTTAGCCAAAGGACAACTATTTGGGGAGTTGGTTCTCTCCTTACCTTGTTTTGAGGAAGGGTCTTTCTTGGTTTTACCACTGAGTTGCATACTCCAGGCAAGCTGGCTGAGCCAGCTCTCCTTGCCACCCCCAAGGCTTGGTCGTGCATGTGATGGACACATAATAAATGTGCTGTTTTACTGGTAAGAGCTTAATTAGCTTACTTTGCTTTTATCACTGAAAGACAAGAATGTATGTCATTATGAAAATAAGTGAGCTTTGTTTTCATAGGAAGAAGAAATGAGGAAGGACAAGAGTGCTACTGTGCTTATCCATTAGCATCATGACTGGGAGGAAGAGAGACTGGAGCAGGTTAGAGAGCAAGTATTGTGGAGATGCTAAGAGGAAGAGGAGCAGTTACAGGCCATCCTCCTGGGGCAGAGGAATTTTGAAGGTGAGTAGTAATGGGGGCTATCATGCTGGGAAAGCCACCTGAGTTCTGAGTCATCTGGATGATGCAAATACCAGCTTGGCTGTATAAATCACACCTATCGTTAGAAGAAAAGTTTTGACATTTGCTAAATCACCTACGAAAACTTGCTGTGGTTGTTAAGAAGAGCCCCCAAAGTGTTTTCCTTCTAAAGCTAAATGTCAAACTCCCTTAAAGATGGAGTTTACACCTACAGATGGGGGTTGGGTGAAAATGCTGTGCAAATTAGAGGCAGTAAGCATTTCAGACATCTTCATCTCTGCTCAGAGATGTCTCCTAAAACTCCTGGCTGGGGAATTGCACCTTTTCTTTCTATCTATGTTTTGGCAATCCACTTTTTTCATGGGATGCTTACAGCACATTTGAAAATGAAATTGTAGCATTAGAAGTTATACATAGTAAAACTGACCCAAATTCACGTTGCTTACACAGTATAGCACTGGGTGCTTTAATAGGGATGTCTAACAAAACACATACATTCAGAATACTAAAGTAACATTCTAGAATTGCTGTTCTTGAACAGGGGATGCCGGAAAACAGCCAAACAACACTTACTCAGTTAGAATTCAAATGTAAGCTAGGCATGGAGGCACACTGCTAACAGTCCAGCACTTGGAATGCAGAGGCAGGAGGATTCTGTATTCAAGGCTAGTCTGACTACATAGTCAGGCCTTCCCCCCAAACAAACAATCTAACTAACAACAAGAAAAAAAAACAGAACAAACAAAATAACAAAATAAACAGACAAACAAACAAAGCTCCCCAAACAAGCCAGAAACCAGAAGCTATATATAATGTATATTTCCAGGAACCAGCTAATTCATTACTAAACTGTACCAGTTATTGAGAGGAGAAAAAAATAGAGACTGAGTGGATCAGTTAAAATATTTCCAAGTCTATAATTCTGAAGGAAGGCTTGACAATTTAAACATTTTAAGTCAAAATACATCAGTTTTATGATGACTTGAGTATTTGCCAATGACAGGTAAACTGTATGTCTTAGTTAGGGTTAATATTGCTGTGAAAAGACACTATGACCATAGCAGCTCTTCTAAAGAAAAACATATAATTGGGGCTGACTTACAGTTTAGAGGTTTAGCCCATCATGGAGGGACATGGAGGCAAGCAGACAGACATGGTGCTGGAGAAGAAGTTGAGAGTTCCACATCTTGATCCACAGGTGACAGAAGACTGTGTCACTGGCCATAGCTTGAGCATATGAGACCTCAAAGCCTACCCCCACAGTGACACACTTCCTCCAGCAAGGCCACACCTTATAATAGTGCCACTCCCTATGGGCCAATCATTCAAACACATGAGTCTATGGGGCCCACTACTATTCAAACCACCACACTGTACATCTGTGTAATTATGTGCCTATACATAAACCATAACATGTAAAAGTGAAGGTGTTTAACACAAATGCCTGAAAAGCCACCCCAAACTAACAGTTTAACCACATCCTTGCATTTAAATGATGGCTTCCACTATTTTCCTAACAGTTGTGTGGGGAACTGGAACTGAGATAGTGAGAATCTTGTATTTTCTAAGAAGTTGAGTTGTTCAATTGATTGGAAATGCTGGAAATGTTTAAAAAATTAAAAAGAAAAAAGTGACACTAAAAATTCCCAACAGTTCAACACTTGCAAGTTTACCTTATCATGTTTAACAGACAAAAAAGCCCACATTGTTATTGTTAATGAATATTTTTGAAGATACAGAAGAGTTCAACTGTCTCATGGCCTTACTAACTTTTGGAACGAGAAAGCTAAGAAATCTTCCTTTTTTAACTTCTTTCATGAGGAATCACGTTCCATATTTGAACATCTGACTTAAAAAATGTTTCTGTTTGTATAGTGAGAAACTATTCAGAACATGCAGATACACAGACACAGACATAGACACACACACACACACACACACACACACACACACACATGTGCACGCACACACAAATGTGCACTCTTGAGAGACATATGTAGGTTTAATTCTTGGTCATTGTTGAAACACTTTTTATTTAAATAGTAGTTTAAGTTTTGGATAGGATGCAAAGCTTTTGTACACATAAGCATACCTACATATCCTTTAATTTTCCATTTTCTGTTTCTTGAAAAGTGTAACACCTAACAGGAAACATGTGTTCCTAACTCCTCATGGGTCTACTTCCATAATTTGGAAGCTTATGATTCAAATGTATTAGTGTCATTCAAAAGTGTCTGCCTTCAATATCATCCATTCTTTTATGTAATTAATATAAGCTAATGATTTTAAAGTTATCTTTCAATGCGCCGGTCTTCATGGGGAGAGCATATGAGTTGCTAAGTAGGGACTGCAGTGACCATGACTGGCTACAAGGAAAGCAAGGGCAGTATGGGATACACCGGAAGACAGGCTCCATTCACCATGGGAACACCAGTAATTGGTGAAATTAACATGGTTGATGGAGACTTCTGCTTCTGTTTGGACCAATCTCCTCTTGCCAGCTTATCTTTGTTACAATGGCAATTTTTTGACAACAGTTTGTCTTCCTTCCATTTCCCAATTCCTCCCAAAAGATCCCTTGTTAAGAGAGGGGGAAGGGGAGGGAGAGGAAGAAATGGATGGGGGGGGGGTTGGAGGGGAGTTACCACTAAGTTCCTGCTAGCTAGCTTCTGTTCACACAGAAATTTGGTTAGAGAACCCTTACATGGGAGGCCAGATCTTGCCTCTTTTGTTCATACCTTAGGCATAACTTTGCTACTTCCTTGGCCTTTGAAAGTTATAGTAATCCTAATGACATCACACAGATATGTCAAAACCTTAGGACTAGCCTATGAGTGTTTCTAATGAAGAACAAAGACCCATTAGGACAAAGCCATCACATTCACTATAGCTACAAGAGTCTAGACTGTCAGCCACACTAACAAAGAGTCAAAGAAACTTGGAGAATGGTTCATGTTGTTCCTTTTTCCAAGCCCAAACTGTGACCTTTTCTCTCTGCTGTCACCTCCTCAGCCATCTTCCTTGGGAGAATTCCAAGTAAGCTGGATAGTCACCAAACTGGACAGTCTTTTATTTGTTGGCATTGTATAAGAGAGCTAGAAAGAGCTAGGGACAGAAATCTATTTTATTTTTCTATGTACTTTTTATGATTTATGAAAAATTGATCTATTCCCCTCGGTTAGAAAGCCATGAGTCAGAGAAATACAGTTACAATAAAGTGGCAGTGTCATTTCTAAAGTAGACCATGCTGTGGACTACAAATGATGGCCAATTAAAATAAGTTATTCCTGTCTTGTGGGGCATTGTGAAATGAACTATCACCCATGATGAATTAAAGCCAGGGTTCAGAAGGCTTCCTATTGACTAGCCTGTGGTATAATTTATAATTATTTCTGTTTATGGGCAACGCGGGGCAAAGGAGCTAGGAAAAAAACTGGGCTAGCCCGCATCTGTAGATGAGTAAGAGTAATGAAAAAGGTACATGCTTAAGAACTAGATCCATAAATATTTTTTTCAGTCACCGCAGTGTCAGGCATCTATGGATATAGATATATAGGAGAATATCTTCAGCTTGTAACCTAGCCAGTCCTAGCACAATAGACTGGAAGGCTTTATCTCCTAGACATATGCAACTCACATTCTGGGAGCCTGGGATCCATCTCAGTTCACATTCTGTGTGGAGCATTTTATGGCAAACAGACTGGATTTTAAGGAAGTTCCTTCTCTGTTGAGAATCTTCTCTTCCTCCTCCTCTTGCTGTCTGTCCTCCTTCTCCTGTTCCTCTTCCTTCTTCTTTTCCTCCCCTTTGTTTTCTTCACTTAAAACTATGTAGCTTGAGATGGCCTTGAACGTTTGATTCTTTTGCCTTTGCCTCCCAAGTGCTGGGATTACAGGTATACTAATACATCTAGCTCTTTGAATCTCAGTTTTCTCCCACAAAGGTCCAAGAGAAAGATACTCAAGCCTTACTCATCCACTTAAAACATATTGGAAGATGAGCTATTGGCTGACATCTTAACTAATCTTTGTGCAAGTATCAAGATGCAAAATGGGAATGCTATTCACTGTCTTATTTGGGATTTCTATTGCTGTGATGAAATGTCATGACCAAGGTAATGGAGTGAAAAGGGTTTATTTGGCTTACATTTCCATATTACTATTTATAATCAAAGGAAGTCAGAAGGGAAATTCAAACAAGGCAGGAACCTAGAGGCAGGGATTGATGCAGAAGCCATGAAAGGGTGCCGCTTACTGGCTTGGTCTTCATGACTTGCTCAGCCTGCTTTTTTATAGAGCCCAGGACCACAGGACCAGGGATAGCACAACCCAGAATGGGCTAGACCCTCCCCCATTAATCACTAATTAAGAAAATGCTACACAGGCTTGCCTACAGCCTGTTCTTATGGAGGCATTTTCTTAATTGAGGTTCCCTCCTCTCAGATAACTCTAGCTTGTGTGAACTGGCATAAAACTATCCAGCATGCTATCTGAATTGACATCCAGTTGAGGAATTCAGGATCTGCCTCTAGCCCAGTGGTTCTCAATCTGTGGGGCATGACCCCTTTCAGGGTCCAGTGGCCCTTTCACAGGGGTTATATATCATTAGATATCCTGTATATCATATTCATACTATTCATAGCAGTAGCAAAATTATAGTCATGAAGTAGCAATGAAAATAATCTTATGGTTGTTGATGGTCACCATAGCATGAGGTGTATTAAAGGTTCACAGTATTAGGAAAGCTGAGAAATACTCCTCTAGCCCATACCTTTGACTGCTCCTCTCAGAATCTCTGGTCTACCTGACAGTAGTTCAACGCTGTGATTCTTCCAATGCTGAATATTCCAACTTCTTCATGTTCCTATGACAGTCTGATCCTCCAAAGCTATCTAGTTCTCAGGCCTTCTCCACCTAATTTGTCCTTTTTCACCTTCAGAGAAGGTGCCATGTAAGGTGAAACACTGTAAGGATGGGTGAAATTTCCAGAATGGATTCATTCCCTTCTTAGAAAAAAACAGTCATCTCTGAAAACACACATACAAGTAACATCATCTGGACTGAATGGGTTTAATTTAGGAATACGTGTGTGTGTGTGTGTGTGTGTGTGTGTGTGTGTGTGTGTGTGTGTGTGTGTAATAACAATTAGTGAAAAAGGAGGCCATGAACTTGGAGGAGATTGGGGAGGGTTATATGGTAGTGTTTGAAGGGAGGAATGGGAAAGGAGAAATGTTGTTATATTATTATCTCAAAATTGACTTAAAATTTTATTTAAGGGATTTCAATTCCTTTGCTGTCCATCCAGGTCACTTGGGTTCAAAATTTCTGAAAAGAGCCCTTTCTCAAAGAAAGATACTTAATCTAGTTATGCTATCAGCCCTTTATTCTTTTATATCTCCCTGAATTAAAGCCACCATAGTCATCACAACTTCAAAGTTCTCCACTGGAAGATTTCTGGCAATTTCTTCAAACAATTTACTTTAAGAACAATTTTAAGGTAGACCTCTCACTTGCTGACACCCCACATCTCTGAGGAGTTCCACTCATATTCATTCCCAGAGAATAGTATGTAAGAATGCTGTGGGATGTTCTGTATGTCCTGTGGGAGCCCGTTCTCGGGTTCCTCGTGGCTTTACCCAGCAGGTCCGCATAGAGGATGATTAGGACCACGGGCCTGAGTAAAGGTGTCTGAGATGGTCTGCACTTGGCTGTGCTGTGGGATGGTCTGTATGGCAAATGTGTTGCTCTGAATGGTCAATAAATAAAACACTGATTAGTCCGTGGCTAGGCAGGAAGTATAGGCAGACTAACAGAGAGGAGAAAAGCAAGACCAGGAAGGCAGAAGGAGTCACTGCCAGCTGCCACCCTGACAAGCAGCATGAAAAGATGCCGGTAAGCCACGAGCCACGTGGCAGGGTATAGATTCGTGGAAATGGATTAATTTAAGTTATAAGAACAGTTAGCAAGAAGCCTGCCACGGCCATACAGTTTGTAAGCAATATAAGTCTCTGTGTTAACTTGGTTGGGTCTGAGCGGCTGTGGGACTGGCAGGTGACAAAGATTTGACCTGACTGTGGGCAAGGCAGGAAAACTCTAGCTACATAAGACTTAGGATATGGTAGCATTTCTGGTTATAAAAACTACAACCCAAGTTCACTATCCAGACTTAATAGTTACAGCCAGAGAATGCACTATTTACATACCTCCTGAATATAATTGCAAAAGAGGAAACTACACCACAGATGTAGGAAGCATCTCTGTGTAAACTGGTGAGCTCTAGATTATGTCTTCTTCATACATCATCCCAGGGACAAGAGGTCTTCATGTTTGGTTGTGAGTAGCTATTTTCCTGACCTTAAATTTTCCAGTGTCTTATAAATAAGTGGATTATACAAGGAGCTGAGTAGAGTCTCTTGGAACCCTAGGTTCTTGCTTGGCCATCTGCATCTTCTCACTGTGAAATTATACAGCTGTTAACTTACTGATGTCAAGGGGTGTGTGGGTGTGAGTGGGCATATTTGTAAATGCCATTGGCCATTTCTTTCCACTGCCTAGGAAGATGTTTTTATTCATCATAACATTTTATGTCCTTAAAACAGGTCACTAGGAGCTCTGATATTCACAAACGTCTCCAACCCAGTACTGTGACATCCATTACTGGTGTGTCTTTAGAGAACCCCATTGTATAGCAGTGGGGATGGATTTCTAGCTCCCTTGGGAAACTTACAATGAAATCACATTTGTAAATCTGCCGCTTTGTTTTTACCAGAATTTTTGTAAATGTGATCTCTCTGTGTTGTGCAGGCAATACATTGAATGAGTCAGTGACATAGGAAAAGTGCTGCATCCCAATCCATGTCCCAGAGACTTAAGGGTGACACTACTCTAGACAGATGTCATGTGCTTGCAACTTCCAGACTTGAGCTAAGTCTCAAGGGTGGGATGGGAGTTGTCAGGGGTTTGTGTCCCTCCCCAGGGCAGACTCCCAGCAAGATCAAGGTGTTTTAGTGCATGCTGGTTATTAAAGCTATGATTAAGGTTTCATCTAGCTCAACTTGAAACAAATAAGTATCTCAGCAGAAAGAACTCTCAATGATACATGGAAACGTCATCGAATTAAGAAAGGCACTAAATTCATAGTAGTTACAGAGAAGTAGGAGGGAAGGCCTGGGAGAACAGGGGGATTCACTCTGTCCCGGGCTCTTCTGAACTCTATGCTTTCCTTCTTCCCTTCCTCTCCCCCTCTCTGCCTCTCCTTGAAGGTTTTCCTTGATTTTATTATCACTGCCTTTATTTCCTTACTCTTTTGAACTCCTGAAAACAACAACATGAATAGCACAAGGGAGAACGTGTATCAGGAAAAGTGGGAGCCTGATCAATAAGCACTGCCCCCCACCTTTCCTGGGCCCTTTGCACTCCCATGAGTGTCTTGAATACTTCAGCTAACACTGAAAGCTTGAGTTTAAGTAGAGGCAGGCAGGCCACTCCAACTAGAAGCAGGTAGTAAATCAACAATTAGAGCACAGAGCTGCTAAAAGCTCTTACTCAAAGGGACCTGAGATTATATTGTGGGTAAATGAAATTGCCTGCTGCTTCCATTCTCAACAGGTGAGGGGAGACATACAGTGATAAAAAAAAAATCCAATACACTGAATTGGATTTCTGCCTTAATAAATAAAACAAAACAAAACAAACAAACATTAAAAAAAAAAACAGTGTTGCCAAAACTTGGAATCCAACATTGAATTTTACAAATGATAGTTCCCACAAAAAGAAGAGAGAAGTCTTGGTACTAATACTTTCTTGGAACATGGGGACCTGGTTCTTGAGTAATCTATGTTCAGTAAGTCCAAAATTTGGCATTCCCACAAGTGGAGAGTGACATCCCTCTGTCTTCCAAACAATTTAAGGTATAAATTAATCTTAACAAATCTTCCTGGTGAGGCTGAGGTGTCAGTCTGGTGGTGTTTCATACCTGATACAAATCAAGAGAGAGGATGAGGAGGAAATAGATGTCCATTCAAGCATTTGATATCAGTGGGACAACAAAGATCACTCTAGGCTTTTAAACACACAGAAATGTCAGCAGGAGCTAGGACCCAACAACAAAATGCCCATATCATGAAATTAGGCTCTCTTCATGTAGGAGATCCATAGTCTGATAGAGAGCCTACATTGAAATTCCAACATTTAATTAAGAATTTAATTTTTTTTAATATCTTTGCTTGTTTACAGCAAAAATCTGTAGTATTGCACTCATAAAAAAACAAATTCAAGGGAACTGCCAAACTCCCAAAATATGAACTTACTGAGGTCACACAATAATACAACAGTGAAAAGAAACCACACAGAGATGGGGGGAGGGAGGGAGAGAGAGAGAGGGAGAAAGTTAAATGGACCAATTCCTGGAAGAAGTTGGCAATTCCTAGTAATGAATACAAGTTGTGCACCACAGCTCCCAACCTGAACCTCTGGAAGCTAAAAAGAACCTATCACCATAAGCCTATTAATCATGAATTCCTAAGGTCTTTTGAAGTAATTTCCGTCTGGTGCCCTTCTATGCAGAACTCAGAATGAAATGTGTTTTTCAGTAGATCCCTGTCCTTGTTCTACTGTGACCCTTGCTTATTTAGTACTTTACTAATCACTGTAAGGAAAACAAGGGAGAAGCCTGCCATAGACTGCATCTTAGATGACACCCAAAGCCTGTATATTAAAGGCTTAGTTCCAATGTGGCATTACTGGGAAGTGGCAGAACCTTTAAGAAGTAGGGCCTACTAGGAGGTTTTGAGTCATGTGTAGCATGCTCTTGAAGGAGATAGTATGATCCTAGACCCTCTCTCTTCCTCTCCTTCTTCCTTCCAGGCTATGAGGTGATGTTTGTGTTCTGCTGTCTACCCGCTGATATGCAGTGCTTCATTATAGGCCCATAGCAGTTGGGCTAATGCAGTGAAACCTCCAAAACTGTTAGCCAAAATATATCTTTTCTATTTAAAACATGGGTATCA
This sequence comes from Peromyscus maniculatus bairdii, assembly GCF_049852395.1. Classification (NCBI taxonomy): domain Eukaryota; kingdom Metazoa; phylum Chordata; class Mammalia; order Rodentia; family Cricetidae; genus Peromyscus; species Peromyscus maniculatus. The sequence continues at coordinate 116,683,316 of NC_134855.1, read as the reverse complement.
CGGGCACTTGTTATAATGATGGAAAAGTAACTCACATAGACTAATTAATTAATATAGTTCATCAAATCTTATCATCATTATCTATTCTGCAGTTCTGACTTTTTTCTTAGTTCTTCCTCCAATGTTTTCTTGTTTGTATTGTCTTTAGTTATTTAGGAGTCTTTAAATTGTTTTCACACACATAATCTGTGAGTGGCCATCCACAGTCATCATCATTGGTCCTAGAATGAATGCTTCCCAGATAAGAAACAGCACATGCAATCAAGATATCTCAGCAAGTGTTCATTGATGTTATTGGCTTGTGCTCAAGAGAACAGATGAATTTGAATGACATTTCAGGATGATGAATATACACTTGAAATGGTATTTTTAACACACCTCCACATGCCAATAAAGCAAATAATGTACATTTTCATTACTAAGTAAAATGTTGCATGTAATCAAAATCTTCCCCCTCCCTGTACATACACATATATATGCAAAAATTCGTAATTTTAAGAATAGTCTATGAGTGCTGTTATATTTAATCTTTTAATATTTATCCCTAAGCCACTCATGCCATAAAAATAATGTAAATTTACACATAGACTTTCCATACCACTAGGGTTTATCCAAAAGAAATGAAAATATATGACCACAAAAAGCTATAGAAGTATATTTAGAGCAACTCTATTCACATAGCCTAAGAATTGGAAACAAACCAAATATCCATCAACAGGAGGTTGAGAAATACAGTGTTCTATATTTACATAACAGAATACTATTCCGCATATGAAGAAATAAACTTGATGTGCACAACTACACACAGTTGAGTTTCAAAGAATGAAACATAATATTGGTGGGAAAAGTTCAGCAAAAAAAGTGTATATTACATAATTCTACTTATATGACATGCAAGAATAAGGAAAATAGTTTGACGGTAACAAAACACATAAAATAACTGGCTGAATGTGGGAGGAGCTGGCTAGAAATCCTGAGAAGGGAGTTTCTAGGGTGAAGAAAGTGTTCTTTGTCTTGGGAAGGGTGTCTGTTGTGTAAATATATATACTTACACATCAATGAATGTAATTCTGATAAATTTGACTCTAGGAAAGTATATCTCAACAATAGGAAGAACTTAAAAAAACAGTGTACTATTGGCTTATCTGAAGAATAAAATTCACATTTAACTGACTCTATACTCAGGCAATTGAAAAGTTCACTTTGTGAAGTTATATAATAAGTCAATCACTCAGTCATTCCAAGGGTCCCTGTCACTTTCAGTTACATCACCACTGTATCCTGTAGATTCTCCACTAAAGACCCACTAGAGAATCCAGAATCCCTTCTGATCCACACATACTAGTGGAAAATACAAGGATAGGGTTTCATGGTGAAGTCAGAGCATCTACCACACATCACCATTGCCTTCAGTCCATTTGAAATATGAAAACATTCTCACATCCACCAACTTCAACTCAAAAAGCAGGAAGAACTGAGTCAATAAATCATTAAATATTATCAGCATAACTGGCTTCCTGGGATGAGTTCTAAACCTTGATTGAAATTTCTCCATTAAATCAAATGTAGCAAGGTGATTTGTAATTACCCATAAATAATGTTGCTGCTTCCATACCTTCAACAGAAACTAGGATATGAAACCTTTTGGCAAAGAGATAGGCCTCAGATAGCCACAATACACACATAGTAACAGCTTTAATAATGTAAGAGCAAGTCCAGACTTAAAGTCATTGTGATTTTTTAAATTATTTATTTTAGTTTTTGAGATTATAGTATAGTTATATCATCCCAACCTTCTCCAGTTCTCCCTCCAAACCCTCCCACATATTCCTCCTTGCTCTCTTTCCAATCCATGTCTTTTTATGTTAATGTTATTATGTGTCTGTGTATATTCCTAAATACATTAAGTACAACTTACTCAGTCTATCTAATGTTCATTTATGTATGTTTTCAGAGCTGAGCATTTGGAAGTGCATAGCCAATTGGAGTGTTCTCCCCTGAGGAAGACTGATTCTTCCATTCTCACCATTCCTTAGTTGCCTGTAGTTCTTTGTGTATGCTTGAGACCTCCTGAGCTTTATGCCATTCAGGCTAACATGTCTGTTACTGTTTTCCTTGTTCAGCTCATGTTTAGTCAGTAATATTGGTGAGACTTTATGGATGTACCTTTTGATGTTACAAAGAGACACAATCTCGTAGCAAAGTCCTTTCTCCTCTGTCTCTTACAATCTTCCTGCCTCCTCTTCCACAATGATCCCTGAGACTTGGATATGGGAGTTGTATTGTAGATGTTCACTGGGACTGTCTACTACTCTGCATGTAATGGTTTCCATTTGTTGCAAACAGAACATTTCTTGATGAGGTGTAAGAATTATACTTATCTGTGGGCACAAGGACAAATGTTTAGAATGGAGTCAGGGATTATGCTTGTTTAGTAAAAGTGACAGTTATAGGTTCTCCTCCAAGATCCATGACTTTACTAGCTCTGGTTAGTTGGTTAGGTTTTCAGTGTTAGGCATGATTTTCCTCTTGTTGAGCACATGCAGGCATGTTCTGGAAGCCTCCTTCCCTGAGGACTAGCCCTCATAGTATCTGCAGATGCTATTAAGCTGACAAAGGAGAAAGGCAACCCACAATCATACCCAACTGTAGACTATCCACAATAATACCAGCTTGGCAAGATGCAGGGTACAGTAGTAGCACTTATATCATGAGGTAAACAGAAGCTGTTTAATTAGACTTAAGGTCTGCTCAAGAGGAAGGAATTCATGTTTATTCCTACAAACCTAGTCAACCACCCATGGCTAGTAAGGTCATAGACCCTAGAAGAGAGCCTACTACTAAGCCACTTTTCTAAACCTGTATAACTTCTGACTTAATTCTAAATATGTATCTTTATATCCACAGATAAATAAGCTCTCCCTTCAGCTAAGACGCTTCCTTTGTAGCATATGGAAACAATTACAAAAAGACACCTGTCAAAATGTAGAGAACTACTGACCATATGATTCCCAGACCCAATTGATACACCTAAAATACCACCATAAACCTATGGCTCATGGAACATTATGTGGAGGGGAGAGTATAAGAGCCAGTGAACATGGACACCTGCTGCAAGACAGTATCTTCTATTTATGACATGGAAGCTGAACCTAAGAAATATTGAGAATATGGCTGCCTAAGTAAGAACTGCACTAGCCAGTGCAGATGGAGATGGAGGAAATCTCATAAGGCTACACACAGAGAGAGAGAGAGAGAGAGAGAGAGAGAGAGAGAGAGAGAGAGAGAGAGAGAGAGAGAAAGAGAGAGAGAGAGAGAGAGAAAGAGAGAGAAATAACAGGTCAGTAATTTTAGAGGAAATAGAGGGATATGGGAGGAGTTGGGGAAGGGCAAATAAACAATGAAACTCTCAAAAAAAGTTAACTTTAAAAAAGAAATAAAATGGGACTATCTTAAAAAAACAGTGACAGCAAAAGTTCTCACTCAAGGCATAATTAGAAGAACAAGAATGGTGGACATCCCATGGAACACTGGAGAAAGGCCCATGTCTGTTCCATGGCATAGATTCTTAAGGTCTGTATAACTATGGTGTTTTCTTTTTTACTCTCAATGAAAACTTACTGAATATTTTCACTTTTATTTCTTTGCCAGCTCTAATTACTTGTCTGTTTGAGAAGCAAATGTGGGTAAGAGTCTCATTTCCTACCAACAAGATAATGAAGGCTGAAGTGTCAGAATCGGAGGGAACTTCATGGGTCTTTCTTTAATTTCGGATTCAGGATCCAACCAATCTCGATATTTTCAAGTAATAACAAAAATTAAAATTATTATTATCAGAGGATTTCTTAAAGTTTCTTTCTTGCACCAATTTTCTGATGTCTTCTAGTATGACAGCTTACAAGAAGTGTTTTCCACATTCTTTACACTTACAAAGTTTTTTCTAGTGTGTGTTTATTAATGAACTTGAAGTGTTGAGGATTTTTGTAAAGGGTTTTCCACATTCTTGACATTTTTAATGCTTCTTTCTACTATGGATTCTGTGATGATCATGAAAATGGAAAGACTGGACAAAGAACTTTTTTTTTTTCAAGACAGGGTTTCTCTGTATAACTTTGTGACTTTCCTGGAACTCACTCTGTAGCCCAGGCTGGCCTCGAACTCACAGAGATCCGTCTGCCTCTGCCTCCTGAGTGCTGGGACTAAAGGCGTGTGCCACCACCGCCTGGCTCAGAACTTTTTATATTTTTCACATTTATAAGATTTGTCTCAGGTATGGATTCTGTAATGATTATGCAAATATAATAATGTCTTTCAAAATGTGAGGAATATACAAAATTTTAATCAATATCAATCACAAATATCACTTTAGGAAGTTCTACAATTGATATGAGTTTGGAAATATTTTATCCAGATTAAACATTGTGCTCACTAAATGGTATGTAAAAAACAATCTATACATGCAGCAATGTTTCAGATAGGATTATTAATATGTCTATGCTCATTAATGGTATAGAATTCATTTTAGAAATCTCTAAAACAACATCAATTTGAGACATAAGGATTCATGCCAGGAGATGAATATTTACCAGCATACAAAAATTTAAACAACTGAATAATTATTGTGTGAAATTTGGTAGAACAGGATTTTGGTTCTTGTGTTATATGATTATAATATATATATATATATATATATATATATATATATATATATATAGCCATTATATTGCCAGTATTTTAATTTTTTGAAGGCGGTATATTAAAGATTGTTTTTAATCTCGTATTGTTCCCTACTTTTTCTCAAAGACTAATAAATGTATTAAATATTTTTTAAAAAAAGAATAAAATAAAAATTAGAACCACAATGAAAAGTAGTATTTCTCCTCAGAATTAAAATCCAATCAATAAAGAAATTTAGCTTTTCACTCTGCTTAAGAACGTATGCCTAAATTATTTTTGTGAGGTCACAGTAGAAGGCCTAAAATATTTATGAAATAAAGTTGTTGAAATTAAGATGTGAGCTCATTTCCCACAAGGTTGATTCGGCAGATGGTGTTGGTGCCCCAGTAATGGTGACCTTCTGCAAGCAGCAGCCAACTTGTTCCCTTGGGGCTTTCTCTCTGCTCTTGACAAGCAGGCCTGAAGCAGTTGAAGTTCATACCTTCGGAAGCATATTCCAGCCAATGAGGAGAAAGAATTGGTGGATGGTTACCCAGACTGTCCTCTCTTAGGAGGCATGTTCTCCTCCGCCTCCTAGTGCTTTCCAGTGGTAGCAAGCCCTGGAGGTCTACAGTGTACCTTACTACCAGCACACACTGAAGTTAGCTTCTCTGCCTTCCCTGTCAACACTTCACTCTCTGCTTGATGCTTCTGCAATCTGAACACATGTAATTTATCTGCACCTCAAACCTAGACTCAAGCTTAGGTTCCCATAACGTAAGTTTGCTCAGATCCAAGCCCTGATCTTGATTGAAAATTCTGTGTTTGAGGAAAAATAATGTACTGAGAATCTATCTCTAAATACATAAATACTGGAGATGAGGGCTTGCCTGCTGAACTGTGGGAAGTAAAAACTGTTATAAAATGGAAGAGTCTAGATAAGTGATTGTCAACCTTCTAAGGCGGCAACCCTCTAATACAGTTCCTCATGTTATGGTGACCCCCAACCATAAAATTATTTCTGTTGCTACATCATAACTGTAATTTTGCTACTGTTATAAATCATAATGAAAATATCTTATATTTAGGATATCTGATATGTGACCTCCAAAGGAGTTGCAATTCATAGGTTAAGAACCACCAGACAAGACTGACGTTTTAATAGAGAGGTTTTGTTGATAGAAATTGCCTAGTTGTTTGACAGTATGCCTATAAAGTTCATATTTTTTTAACAATTATATCTGTCTCAGTTAGAGTTTCTAGTGCTGTGAAGAGACAACATGACCACAGCAAGACTTATAAAGGAAAACATTTAGTTGGGGTGGTTCCTTTACAATTCAGAGGTTCAGTCTATTATCATCATGGTGGGACATAGTAGCATGCAGGCAGACTTGGTGCTGGAGAAGTAGCTTAGAGTCCTACATCTTCCAGGCAACAGGAAGTTGTCTCCATGTTGCACTGAGTGAAGCTTGAGCATATATGAGACCTCAAAGCCAACCTCCACAGTGATACACTTCCTCCAACAAGGCCATACCTACTCCAATAAAGCCACACCTCCCAATAGTGCCACTCCCTTTGGGGGTCAATTTCTTTCAAACTACCACAATATGTGAAAAATAAATCCTTACAGTGTTAGCCTTCCTTTAGGACAGGTAGGTGTATGATGTGTCCAACAACAAATTGGTTGTTCCCCAGCAGACTTAGAGTAAATTTTAAATAGAAAACCTTTTTGAGGGCATTCTTTTCCTACCCCCAGACCCTTCAAGCCAGCATATTAGGTCGAATTGGCCATTTAATCTAGCAGTGTCTTCAGTAGGTTCTCTAAAAATTCTTTAGTGACTCTTGGCTTCATTATACCTATCTGGACAAACTAAAGTTATGTGTTGAGGTAGATAATGCACGTTCAGTGTTTTTGATTCACCTTCAAAGACGAAAAATAGCCATTCAAGTTGGTGTGTGACTGGGACAAAAGACCACGTGAGACAGCCAAGAGTAGTCTCTCTTCTCAAAGTCTTTCTACCAAGCAGTGGGAGCATGAACATGGGAACAAACTTGAATCAGGAGTTAGAAGTGTAAGTGCTGTCACCAGTCGGCATTGGTGAGCTGTGTGACACCAAAAGGACAATGCAATCTTCTTTCTTGGCCTTGGTTTCTTTCTGAAATTAGAAAATCCCTCCCTCTTTAATTCTGGCCTCTAACAGTAAAACTAATTTACTATTCAAGTCAGAGATGGGAATTGTCAAAGTAGGGCTGTGACAATCTCCTGGGATTTGAATATGTCCTAAATGATGGATACTGGTTTGAGAAATTATGCTTTCTGTAATTCAAAGCCCTCTTAACCTAAGCCCTTTAAGAAATTTCCAAAATCCCTTACTAGTAGAATTCAGAAAATATATCTTATTTTCAGCAAAATAAGTTCAGAACCTAGGAATTTAAAATGAAAAGAGAAGATATGTATAAAACCTCACAAGGCATTGATGGCTGGACAATAAACTTAGAAGCATTCATTTTAAAAGGCTATGTGCTCTTATCATCATGCCAACTGGAAGTAGGTATAACTGATACAAGTGATCTCAGTAATCCGTATATTGGGTAGAAGTGGGACTTCAAGCCCATCCCTAACTCTGTGTTTCTATTCTTCAACGTGGGTGGATACATACATTCACAGGTTTTTATTTGTAAGTGTATTTTGGTCCATTTATCATTGCTATAACCAAATACATGAAGCTGGATAATGTGCAAGAATAACTGCATTTGGCTTACTTTGCATATTTGGTATTTTGCATTCATCTCCCTCAAGGATATGGGTGAGCACTGACTCCAGTGAGCACTCCTGAGAAGATGGCATCACAATGGGAGATGCCTGTATATGAAAGGGAGGAGACCATGTAGCAAGACAGCAGGACAGGGAGTGAGAAGAGAAAGTCTTCCTCTTTATATAATTATTCCCTCTCAAGAACTAAAAAGGGTCTCACAGGAATCACAATAATCTTTCATAGACATTAACTCCAATGACTTAATAACCTAATGACTTCTCAATAAGGCCCATCTGTTAAAGGCAATCACCATTTAATACACCATACTGAGAAACAAGATTCCAATACACAAAGCCTTGGTGAACAATCCACATCCAAACAATAGAGATGGATTACTCTCCCTTCACAGGTCAACCATAAGACCTGTGACCTCACTCATGCCCCCTCATCCTCCACAGCGTGCTGTACTTAGAACTCTACACTATAAAACAATTGAAGACATATAATACCTCAGCCTACAGAAGAAAATGTTGCTTCCTATTCATAAATATTGAATATTGAATATTGCAAATGGGGGAAATGGAGGGAATATTATCAAAACACATTGTATGAAATTTTCAATAAATTAATAAAAGTATTATATTAAATTCAGAAAAGAAAAGATAATAATTGCTACTGAACATTAGACTCTTGAGGTTTTAAGAGGTATTTGTGGGATGTTAGTCTCCTATATTTATATGTTAATATAAACACATTTGTTTTCTTCTACTGGCTATTACTATTGTCTCAGAATGTATGTTCATTTTTTTTTCTACATTTGCAAGCTGATACACCTTGGACTTACTTTCCTTTGATAAAGCTAATGAATCTCTGTTTTCTTCTACAAATAATGATCAAATAAAGCTTCATAAATATTCAATAATGTGATAGCCAGGACTCCAACCTATATTTATGGAACTCTAAAATACAAGTAAAATTCCCCCCTTCAAAATTACTCACTTTACTTTTTATTGTACAATAATGTTCACTGTAACACAAAGCAGAAAGATCTGTAAAGAGAAAGGTAAAGTTCCTGGAGAGGCTTACAAGCCCCAACCCTAGCTGAGGCGCTATCGACAGGTAATGATGAGGGTTTCGGGGGGAAAAAGGAGAGTCAATTTTCTGTAAGAATGTAGCCCTTGTAAGTCAACCACACTCCCTTGGACAGAACCCACCCAGGAGTAAATGAACAGCACAAATTGAACTCTGTGCATTATTTAAAAAGAAAAAGAGGACATGAAATTGGAAAAGGTTGTGGGTGGATCCAGAAAGAGTTGGGGGAAATGGAAGGAATATTATCAAAACACATTGTATGAAATTTTCAATAAATTAATAAAAGTATTATATTAAATTCAGAAAAGAAAAGATAATAATTGCTACTGAACATTAGACTCTTGAGGTTTTAAGAGGTATTTGTGGAATGTTAGTCTCCTGTATTTATATGTTAATATAAACACATTTGTTTTCTTCTACTGGCTATTACTATTGTCTCAGAATGTATGTTCATTTTTCTTCTACATTTGCAAGCTGATACACCTTGGACTTACTTTCCTTTGATAAAGCTAATGAATCTCTGTTTTCTTCTACAAATAATGATCAAATAAAGCATCTTTTGGTAATGAATTGAATTCCAAACATTCCTTAAATTGTAGTTCCCATTTGTGTTTGTGTCTGTTTCAGGGCTCTTTACTCCACTGATCTATTTGTCTGTCATCCAAGCAAAATATTCTGATCATAATGATTATAGTAGGCTGAAGAGGGCCTCCTCACTAGAGATACATGAGCATTAATGTTGGGCCCTACATAATTGATCTCAATTGGTCAAAGAGCCTTTGCAAATGTGATTCAGTTAAGGGAGTGGACAGGAGGAAATGACCCAGGATTACTGGTGTGGTATCTGTACCACCACCTGTGTCCTTATGAGAGTAGATAGAGTTCAATGAAGCCACGGACGGGGATAGCCAGCATGACTCTGTAGGCAGAAACTGCAGGGATGCAGCTTCCAGCCCTGAAGACTGGTGCCAGAGGCTAAAAGAGACAAGGAGAGAGAGAGAGACCCCAGATTCCCCTAGGTACACCTGAACTTTTGACTGCTGGCTTCCAGAGCCTGAGGAAATGCATTGCTATTATCTCTAGCCACCAGATCAGGCAGGAATTTCTTGCAACAGTAATAGGAAACCAATGCTGTAGGTCTTTCAAAAAAAACAAAAAACAAAAACAAAAACAAAATTTTAATAAACGCTGTTATGTGCTGAAGAAATAGCTCAGTAGTTAAGAACACATGCTATACAACATGAGGACCAAAGTTCAGATGCCAGCACCCATGTAACAAGCCAAGCATTCTATGCATACATGTAATCCAAGTTGTGCAGAGGTTGGATACAAGAGGATCACTGAGGCTTCTTGACTTCCAGCCTAGCCAGGGATAACTAGATTCATGAAGAGACCTTCCCTTAAAGGAATAGGCAGAAAGTGATAGGAAAGAAAGTTTTATATCCTATTCCTAGTCATTATTCTTTTTCAAAACTTTCTTGGCTTTTAAAATCACTTAGTACTCCAATATACTTGGAATTTCGGCCAGGGCTAATTCATATTAAAATTGTAGTACATCTATATATTATATTGGGGTAAATTGGTACTTTTAAAATATTAGTCTCCCTTCCAGGAATATGATGTTTTTCTTTTAACTAACTTAAATCTTATGTTATACCCTTGAATAATATTTGAGGGATTTTTTTTGTCTTTTCTGAACTATTCCACTTTTTTTTTAACTCATTCTCTTGTTTTTGTTACTAATAATAATTTATTCCTATTTCTAACTTGCTATTTCTCTTATAAATAAAGATTATTGGTTTTACATATTTATGTAATCCCATGCATCCCCAGTTTCCATGATCTAACCTAATCACCCGTGTTCATTGCTGCTCTGGTCACAATAATCAGGAAATGCAAACAGCCTTGATGTCTATCAACTGATGAATGGATAATAAAAATGTGGTACATTTATACAATAAAATAGTAACAAAATTATGAAATCCTCAGCTAAATGGGTAAAACTGGCAACAATTCATCTGAGTGAGAAAGTCAGATCCAGAAAGACAAACACTGAGTGTGGTTTTTTTTTTTTCTCATTTGTGGATATTGGCTTAAAATCTTCAGGTATGTGTGTTCCATTTGGAATACCCATAAAGTTCAGGAAATTAACTAGGGGTCATGGAGGGTTTTTTCAAGGGTGGGGAGATAGAATATAGAACATAGTGATATAAAGGGTTGTATGGTAGTATTTTATTTGTACTGAAATGTGATTTTAATTGTATGTTAATAAATAAAGTTGCCTGGGGGTCAGAGCTATTAGAGCCATAGCAAGAATGTGGCGGTGGTGGCGCATGCCTTTAAGCCTAGCACTTGGTAGAAGAGCTAGGTAGATCTCTGTGTGTTCAGGGATACAGCCAGCATTGGAGACACATGCCTTTAAGACCTGGAGGGCTGTACTTACAGGCAGTGATGAGGCAGAGGCAGTCACGTGTTTGGGTTTACAACCAATGAGGAGGCAGAACAGAAAGACTTTATCAAGACAAACACACAGGAAGTAGCTCTCTTTTGGAGAGGTAGGACCACTGCAGGAGGAAGGGTAAGGTTTTAGCTCTGAGCTCTGACCTCTTAGCGTTCTCTTTTACATTGGTTCTGTGTTTCTTATTTAATAAGATGGTTGGTTACATCTACAGGGTTGAAGAGGAATAGTGAACAGGAGAGTTAATGGGGTGGAGAATGGGAAGACAGAGTAGAAGAAATACGGGGAGGGATAGCTAACACTAAAGACATTTCACAAAAGTTATATGGAAACTTTCTACTGTAGAAGCTTCCTAAAATATGTGCTTACACATGTATAAAAAGAATTTAAATTGAGTTGTCCTATTATTGGACAACAATGTGCATACTAGACAGCACAGGCTACCAAATAGAAAGCCCAGTGCCAAGAATAGGTTACCTCTTTAGGGTTTGTTGGCCAGTGAAATCCCATATACCTCTACTCCAAAGAACAGACTAGTGTCAATGCTTTTGGTCATCCTCTGAAAACTGACAGTATGACCCTATTGATGACTACACCACAAACTTTAGTCATAGAACATGAAGAAATGAAGCTGGTACTGACTTGGCAGCTTCATCCCTATGGATAGTTTTCAGTGATGGAAAATCCTTTACACTCTAACAGAGGAGAAATGGAATCACCAATCTCATCTACCTGTGAACCCTGTGAGCTACAATAATGACCAGCCTATTAAGACAAATCCACTGGAGCAATGGTGGCACTAATGTCATATGAGTAACCAATCACTTTCTGCTTGGATTTAAGGATTGGATCTTCTCCATATGTTAAAAACATACCTATCTAAATAAGCCATAGATCATAGGAGAAAACCTATTGATATTATTCTGCTAGATGGTTATAGTATTAAACCTGTTCCTAATGACCTATTGCTATACTCAGATTACTGTATCTCTCAACTCTCATTAAAGAAGTTTCTTTTTGGAGTAGATGGTAATTAACACAGATACCCACAATTAGTCAAGGTACAGAGAATATGAGACTGCAGAATGCTCAACCCAAATGGCCCAAGTCTCATTATCATTGAAGAAGAAGGTGTAGAAAGATTATAAGAACCAGAGTGTGAGGATGCCTCATGGGCCCCATGCATAGAACACCTGCACATACTCACACACAGATACACATTAATGCACATAATTTAAAAAACAATAAAATAAATCATTAAAAATAAAGTTATAATTATATTTCTTCCAGTTTTTATTTTTCTTTTTGTTCACATCATTTTTCTCCAAATTTCTCAGTTTGAAAATGGAGTTCATTCACTTTTTGTTTACTTATTTATTTATATTTACTTATTTGCTGATTGCAGTGCTAGGGCCTCATGTATTCCAGGAAAGCATTCTATCACTGAGCTGCTTCCCAGTCCTCATAGTTTTTTTAAAAAAATAATAAGAGAAATAATGACATTTTTGTATAATATAGCTTTAACCAATTCAAAGGCCGGTATACCAAATGTTCATTTCTTCATTGTTTTTGAAATACTTAATATACTGTGTAGCTTAAACTTAATTACTCTATTGCTCCAGGGTTAGAGGAGAAAGTTCAATTCCGTGAAATGTGCCTTCTGGCCCTTGTATTCCTCATTTCTTTTTTAATTATACATAATCAGAGCATATAGCAGGTAAGATCTCTATTTGGGATATAATTATTAAGATTTCTTCTGTGGCTAAATATGTAATCAATATTCGTAGATATTCCAGCAAAATAGGGAGAGCATGCATTCCCTCTCAACAGTTTGCAAAGTAAAAGAAATACATTCACTCCAGGAGCTTCATCTTACCATCTTGAACTAAATCGGCTTTCTTGATTATGCTCTCCATTACTGCAGACTGCTCCCAATTTCTGACTTATTTGACATTTGGAATTCATACAGCTGTTTATCACCAGCTAATTACCATTGAGCTTTATCAGCCTCCTTGTATTTATAGTCTGTTTGCTTAGTTTGGCTTGTGTTTCACAGATGAGGTTTTTAATGCATAAATTTACACAACTGCTGTGTTCCCCCTATTGAAGAAACCCTTGACCATCATCTATTTTCCTTTTCCCTGTTTAAGGTTTTGTTCCTATGTCTCATTCATTTATTTGACCTGGATATTTTCACCTTAATTTCATTTTAACTTGATTTCTTGGTACATTTTAATTATAGTTTTGATTATCTCTGTTTTATCTTTATTGTATTTTATGTATGGCAATGCATGAGAAAATTTATTTTTTGATTTTCACAGTTATGTAATGTTACGGGAATCTATAATATTTCTATTCTGACAGAATTTAGATGATTGATATTTATCTGAATAATTGATGTTTATTTGAATAATTGATATAATTATACAAATTACTTTATTTGCTCTCTGTTGCATCATGTTCTTTTCCTTTGTAATTATAAGCATACAAATCTAGGGCTATTTTACTCTTGCATATCTGTACTTTGCATATTGCCTTATTTAGAGATCCATGTTATGAATCAATTATTAGTTAGTGTCCCTAAATATTGTCCTCGTGAAGTTTCATTTTTAGGTCACATTTCATCCTATAGGCTGAGAGTTTGCAATCTGAGCATAGATCACGAATAGAAAATACAAACTCAAACTCAGTTTATACTATTGTACATTCACAGGACAGATTACTTTTGCGAACCTATAAAGTCTGGAGCTTTCCTGCCACTGTAAAGTAGGTAATGAGTTCTTTAGGGGTATTCACTGTCCTCTAATATAGTTCAGTTCTGAAACCATCTCTTTGCAACATGAGGCCTCACAGTCAGCTGTTCTGTTTGGGACATGAGCTACACGCACTTCAGACTCCTGTCATAAGCTCTAGATTACTTCACCTGTGATTCTAGTAAGGTACAGATCAGAGTCTCATAATCTTCTTTGGGGTTGTTATTATCTTATTATAAAGGATATTACAAGAAAATAAAGAAATGAGGTGTGGGGGTCACATGAGCACACAGGTGCATCTCCACACAACCTGCTCTCTCACAGAAATCCCAGAGCAAATTTGGCAGGGGTCAAAGCAGAGGCCAAAGTGGCAGCAACAGAGCCCAAAATAGAGGAAGAGAGCAACGTGCTCTGCTTGCTGAGTAGCAGCGGAGCACCAGGTCCAAAGGCTCCTGCTCCAAGACGTACTCAGAATGAGACTAGGAAGGACAAAAACAAAAAGAGGAGGTAATCGCTTTGAGTCATATGCCAATCCAACTAAAAGATACAGAGCCTCCATTACCAACATACCTTTTGGTGTGAAGTGGCAGTCCCTTAAAGACCTGGTTAAAGGAAAACTTGGTGAGATAACATACATGGAGCTCTTAATGGACACTGAAGGAAAGTCAAGGGGATGTGCGTTGTTGAATTCAAAATGGAAGAGAATATGAAAAGAGCTGCTGAAATTCTAAACAAGCATAGTCTGAGTGGATGACCACTGAAAATCAAAGATGATCCTGTTGGTGAACACACAAGCAGAGCAATGCAAAAGGTAATAGCTACAACTGGTGGGGTGGATATGGGCCCAGGTGGCCCAGGAATGACTAATATCCCACTAATATCCTAATAATCCTAACATCCTAAATGAGATTATCCATGCATTTGAGGCTGGAAGACTTAGAAGCAGAACATTTGTAGCAAATCTGGATTATAAAACTGGCTTGAAGAAACTGAAGGAAGCATTGGTATGGTTGGTGGGGTGGTCCAAACAGACATTCTGGAATATAAAGATGGACAAAGTTGTGGAATAGGAACTATGACTTTTTGAATAATCCACTGAAGCTGGGTAAACTACATCAATATTTAACAGTCAACTGCTGTTTGATAGACTAAGGCATGTCAAAACGAATGAGAATGCCTTAACAAAGGGAGAAGTTTTACCTCCTGAATGCCCATAGTAGCTTCCCTATGGACTTGGTACTACTGGAATGATGCTAGGGCCTGGAGGGAAGCATATTGATGCCAATCACTTGAACAAAGGCATTGGAATGTGAAACCTAGGGCCTGCAGGAATGGGAATGGAAGGCATAGGATTTGGAATAAATAAAATTGGAGGCATGGAAGGACTTTTTGGTGGTGGCATTGAAAACATGGGGCAATTTGGATCTGGGATGAATACACCCAAGAACAAATGAAATCCTAAGTAATGCACCAAACAGAGAAGAGATCATTCACTGCAAAGCAGGGAGGACATGGAGCTGAGAGGAAGTGTCCCTGGGATCAAGAGGATGGACCTTGGGCATTGTTTGCATTGGCAGTACTCTCATGGAATGATTGGGCACAGGCCTAGGCCATGGCATGGATCAGGTGATATTGAGCATATGAGCCTGGTCTTGGACTGCATGGGGTCAGTTGAGGGCATGGGCTCAGGCATTGAACACATGGACCCACTAAGTCTTGACCACGTGTCCTCCAGTCCTGAGCACATGGGCCAGACCATGGAGCACATTGGCTCTGGTGTGGAACCCATGGGTGCTGGCATTGGCTTTCCTGGACCTCATGGCCAAGCTCACTGACCATGTAGGCCAAACCTTTGAATGTATGGGCCCTGCTATTAAGTGTATGGGCCTGAATATAGATCACATGGTGCCCACAGGTATGGGTTGGCCTAGAGCACATAGGCCCTGTGATGGATCCTATGGCACCTGGCCTGGAGTACATAGGCACCAACAACCTGGAGCATATGGGTCCTGAGAGCATGGGAGCCAACAGTCTGGAGCGCATGGGCCTGGAGCAAATGGGTGTCAATAGTTTGAAGCATATGGGCCCTACTGTGGGCCTGGCTTTGGGTGTTGGCATTGAGCTAATGGGCCTGGCCATGCGTGGTGCCAGGAGGTGCTAGCTTTGATCGAGCCATTGAGATGGAGCAGAGCAACTTTGGAGGAAGCTTTGCAGGTTCCTTTGCGGGGTAAACTTACTGGCTACTCTAGGTGCATGGAGGTCATGCACCAACAGTGGCCAGGAAGTCCTGCCAGATACTTGTGAGAAATCTCCCATTTGATTGTACATGAAAATTGCTAAAGGGCAATTAAACGAATGTGGGCAGTGCTGTACTCCAATATCAAGATGGAGAACAAAAAGTCCAAAGGTTGCAGTGTGGTTAAGTCTGAGTCTCCTGAGGTGGCTGAGAGAGCCTACCAGATGATGAATGGCATGAAGCTGAGTGGCACAGAGATTGGTGTTCGAATCAATAGAAATACTTAAGCAGTTGCCTTTTTATAACATCAACACCAGTCCTCTGAATTTGTATTTTTTTTCTTGTTAACCACTTTGTTAACTTGTTGGCTGGATGTATAAAGATGTTTAAAATATTCAGTTGCTTTTTTGGGATAGTTAGAATTAATTTCTTAATGATTGTGGTTCCATTTCACTGTTTGCACTGAGACTGCAATGTATGCAACTTTTTTGTAGTTGTGGCATCTTGTTGACATTGAATATGACTTTGATAATAAATACCAGTTACTAAAAAATGAAATAAATAAAAAATAAAAATATTTGAGGGCCAGGAACATGGGAAGCTGTGGGGGGCATAACTGTCCCCTGTAGGCATGACACCCTATGGAGCTTCCATGTATTCAGTTATCTAGAACTCCCTCAACTGTGTTATTTTAAAATTTTATGAAAACTTCTTACAGAGTCATGACCTAATGCTACTAGGTTGAGTGAGGTATATGACTTCTCGTTCCAGATTCTTCTTTTTCTCTATGTACAGCACTCCTTCTTCCAGGACCCTTCCTACAATAAGGTCTTGTGATCAAGATATGCCAGATTTTTTTTCTGAGTAGCCACAGAACAGAGAAAAGGGAAAACTGAAGTATTCACTCTTTGGCCTTCAGGTAGGAGTTATGAGCCAAGAGCTACAGGTAACAATCAAAATGCATATGCCACGATATCATCAATATATTTTGCTGTTACCAGCACATAATACCTTTGATAGGTATAGTATTGGTGAACACTAGTCACTTTTTTTTCTAACTTGATTATTAAAAGCAAGTCAAGTACTATTTTTTCCAGGTACAAATGCTTATCTGTTTCCCAGACAAGATGTGCTTATCGTGATATGTAGATATAGACAAATTATTCTTTGGGCCACCAGTTCACAAATAAAAACATAAAGACTTCTTATTAATTATGAAAGCTTAGCCTTAGCTTAGGCTTGTCCCACTAGCTCTTATAACTTAAACTAACCCATTTATTTTAATCTATGTTTTGCCTCCTAGCTTTTTACATTCCATGTGTCCAACTCCCTCTGGGTCTCATTGGCCTCTCTCTGTGCCTCTATTATCTTTTCCTACTTCCTTTCTCTGCACAGAAGTCCTGCCTAGTTATTGGCCATTCAGCTTTTTATTACACCAATAACAGCAATACATTTTCACAAAGTGTTCAAAAATCCCACAACATGTAAGTGTATCCCTTTTCCAAGCCTCTGTTGGGTGAACTTCTTAAGCGACAACTAACCCTAGAAACATCATTCTGCATTTTCAAAAGAAACCCACCATCTCTGTCATGGTCCCTGGGCTCTGGGCTCTTCAACTCTCCTCTCCCTACTAGCTCTGCTGGACAGCTAAGAAACATGTGTATCTTCAACATCCCTGTATAATTCTTACTATTTTATTTCCACTGAAAGCAAGAAGAAGGGTAGAGATATAATAATATACATGGTTGCATCATCTCAGGGATCAACTTTCTGGTGACATTTCTTAACTAAATGGTATTGTTACAATGACTCTTGTGCACATTTTAATATATATAATATATATTAATATATACTATATTATATATTTATATATTATATATTTAATATATATAATATATATTATATTTATATCACTTTACAGTGGAGGCCACTGAGGCTTAAGCAAGGCCGCTTACCCAATACCCTATAGTTAGTGAGTCATGAGGACAGAAGTAGTAGGGTTCAAGTGTTCTGACATCTACCACAGTAATTTTAAATTACCCATGTCTAATATTACTAGCCTATTGTCACCAGGATTTGCTCTGAATTCCACTCAGCTCTCTAATCCTTATGATTTCTGTTAAAAGAATTCAGATGAGACATAGCTCAGTGTAGAAAACAAGTTGTTCATTACAGAGCAAAGTAGGGCACTCTCAAAGAATGAGACAGAAAATGGCCAGAGACATTATGACAACCTACGTTTATTTATACTACTTCTAAGATCTCTAGTACACCTTTTCCAAAAGGTATTGTTCTGTCCTGGTATGGGTAGGCTCATTCAGATGGGGGTGTGTGATGGTATGTCCTTAGTATTTACCAAAAAGCCTCTGGCTAGGCCATCATATAAGGTTTAGATAGTTATCTATTAATGACTTTCTAGGCTATTTGTGATGTCATATCTCCACATAGAGTAATATTACTCTGATCCTACTCTTTAGATTAGCAATCAGAGTCCAGTGGTCTCAATGTTGGTTTGATAACCTGCTGATTATGAAGGAGAGGTCCATCCAAAGTGATTGCCAAACCTGCTAATATCCAACTAGCTGCCTAACACTATGGATTTTTCAAAAGTGCAATTTTCTTTACTCAGTTTCAAAGAAAAGCAAATGGACTATTTCCACAGAAATGGAAAAAAATAAATCTCTTCTCTTTTTATCTTAATAGCAAAAAAAGCCAATGGAATTTTCAGATATTTGATAGCTTGTCCTTTCCTGAAGACTCAATGTTGGCTTCATTTTTTCATTATATCTTGGATCCCTATTCATCCAGGTGCTGATTCTACTAACAAACTTAGGAGGGGCTGGAGATTGCACGTGATTCTGAGTCATGAGTGGCATGGTCTAGACTGAGGAGAGGAATGAAGAGCACCATATGGTTATCACTAAGATTTCCCTCACAAAATTGCTCTTTTGTAAGAATTTCCAGGAAGGGGCACACACCAGGAGAAGAGAGACATTATTCTGAATCAGGCACTTAGAAATTGCTTTTACAAAGGAATAGTTAGTTACTTGTATCTGAAAGTTTTCCTGTGTCCCGCCTGAGCTGCGCTCAGGACAAATCTCTCTCACTCGCCAGTCCCATAGCCATTTGGACCCAAATAAACACACACAGGCTAATATTATTTTTAAACTATGGCCATGTCAGGCTTCTTGTTATCTAGTTCTTATATCTTAAATTAACCCATTTGAAGTAAATCGGTGTTGCCAGGAACAAATGTGTCTCATTGTCTAGAAAGTCTAAGTTTCTAAAAAATTTTAAATGTCGTATTTCAAAGGTCTTTGAAGTGTTTGAAGATTACCTACCTAATTGAATTATATCTATGTGTATCTAGAAAATGTAACATGGCCATAGTTTAAAAGTAATATTATCCTGTGTGAAATTTGTCCTGACTATGGCCCAGGCGGGACACAGGAAAACTTTCAGCTACAGTTATACATATGTGCATCCTTGGTAATTGAAAACAGGGTGAAAGCTAGGCATCTATGCCTTCATTTTGCATCTCCTTTACTTTGGCTCAAACTCCTGCTTGACTCTGCCCACCTGTTGTATCTCATCCCTGGTAAAGGGTGACACTACAGGAATAAGCTAGTGTCATACTTATGTAATCACCTTGGATTCCAGAAGAGCCAAACCTTGAAGGACAGATATCCCCACCCACATGAAAGCAACAATCCACAAGAGTGAGGCTGCACCCTGAAACAGAAGTAATCTCCTGTAGGAAGCAGATAGGTTCCCTCAGACAATGACAGCAATTAACAGATTAACCATTTATTTTATAGTTCCTTCTCAAAGCCTGAAGTCTTCCTAGTCATTGAGATAATGAGCCCTAGTAAGAGACAGCTGCTGAGGTACCATTATTCCTAGGGTGCATTCATTATAATGGAATATACTTGAGAAAAACCCACAAAAACAAAAGCAATATGAACGACCAGGAATTGGCAGACTTTACAAATGGAGCTCCTACCTGCTCTGCTCTAGCCAACCTGTTCAGTGAAGTAACTGCCAACCTTGTGTGCAATTTCAGCTGTGCTCATCATTCTGAGAGTTCAGCACACACTAGCAGACAAGGTGGAGTGGGAAAAGCTTAATTCATCTCTCTTAAAGCTGCACCCCCCCTTGAATGTCTTATCTCCTATGATTTCATCTATAGAATATATAATGTACATTTTATAAAAGCAAAAAATAGACCTCCTGGTTGGAAAGACTTGGAGAGGGAATGAGCAAAGTACAAACACCTGAAAGAAGACTAATTCCATTGGGCAAAAAGCCCAAATCCACAGACACCACAGAGACAAGTGGAGACCTCAGTAGAAGGATCCTTCTGTCCCAACAGATGAAGGTACTGGAGTGTTTGAAGCCAGGTTGTGACGAAGAGCCTCTGTCTGATAGGAACAGTGTGGCCTTATCCCCAAACACCAAACTCAAAACAACCTTGAGCAGCCAGAGCTTGCCTATACACTTTGGCTGGCAAAGATTTCAAGTGGTAGGTTTTAAAACTTTGCCATTCCACTCCATCATTTACTTTTACCTGTCTACTTACATTGGGGATAGAACTGAACTTGATTTTTATAAGCCAAGAGCACTCAAGCAAAGTTATAGGACAGAGAGTTCTGGAAGATTTCTGGCTGTTCAAAGCGCCTAGTCAAATGATTTATTTTGGTCAGTATATCTTTTAAATCCTATTCTATGGACAAAACTCCAAGCTTACATTATTTCATAATAACATGGCTAAATATTTCACTCACTCACTGATTTTGGAATTCCTCCAAGGCCATGGGGGAAGTTACAAACCTCTTTTTCCCAGCTTCTATGAATATACCTTGGCTGGACACAGGAGCAAAATAATTCCTTTAACCCTAGCTCTGCGTGGCTGCCTCAGTAGCCACACAGTATACTTGAAGTAAGTGACTGGGGTGATGTTGAAGGCCCTTTCATTTACCCAGCACTGAGGACCTGGAACTGCATTCTGTATTTACTTCTAACTATTTGGTGAAGTGGAAATGATCACTACCAAATATCATCACAGATGTACAAACAGGCTAGGAAGTATTGTCTTCTCGGGATGATGCAGGTAGGAGATAAAAGATCTAGAAAAACATTATCTCCTGAAATCTCAGCTTCCAAAGTCCTACTATCTATTATCTGTCTTTCTGTCCCATTCTATAGCAGGGAAAAGGACACTCAAACAGAGGGAAGACATTTGGAGGCCTCCTTTTGGTAGTGACAAATTTTAATCTCACCTGAGATTTTACAATAACAAGCCAACAACACAGACTAAGCTGCCTTTCCCTGCTCTGAACTGCTCATCCTTCTCATCCTGCAGCCAATATTCACTGCACATTGATCAAACCCTTGTCCCCTACTTAGACCCTATGCTAGGCATTAAAAAAAACCACTCCAATGAACAGACACTTATTCCCAGTTTTCAGGAGTTTCTCATCACAGGAATAAAACAAAACAAAATAAAGCTTCTTAGGCAACATTTAAGTACAGATGGAAGTTTTCAAGTACAGTACTGTATAATGCAAAGGAGTCCAGGTTTTACAACTGGGCTTCCAAAAGCAGCATAGAAAATGCCCTAGTTCAAATCTCTTGTTTCTTAAGCAGTAGTGGTAACAGCAGGTCATGGAGCTGTGGAGGAGCCCAGAGTGACCCTCCTCACCAACATTCCCAAACAGTAACATACTGACTCATTTCTACAAAGCTTGTACAAGCCAGGCAAACTTTTATGGAAGCAGATATTCCTCTATTTTGGTTGCCTAAATCTCTGAATATGTTTAATAATATCTGATAGCAGATCTCATTCATTGGATTAGCTCTGCAGCAATCACAGACAGCAGACTCCTATATCCTATGAATCTTCAAGAGTATGCCCCCAATAGTTCCAATACATACAACAAGGCTGCAGTCAGAAATAGACCACTCTTATGTAAACTAGTTGTATTTCTTCTGTGAAAAATGGTGTGCTAGAATCTGCTCACACCAGCTCAAAGAGACTTAATTGCTCAGTCTCTAGAAGTCCTCAGTCAGTTATTAAACACAAGCCACCACTTGCATATATATGCAAAGGTAACAAAGACATGGATTTCATCACTCTAATTATTTTATGTTTTGCTACCTTCCACAGTCTTGAGGTTATTTTCAGATACTTTGTGGGCCCATGTGTTGGGAAAACTTCCCAGAACTGTATTCTAAGATGTCATACTGGAAATTTGAAATCAGCCGCTGTGTATTTATGCTATGATATTCAGTTAACACTAAAAATCAAAGCCTTTTCTCCCCTAGAGAGCCAGTTGTTATATTTTGCCAGCACAGTACTAAAGAAAATCTTTCTCTTCCATAAAAAATAATGCAACCAGCATATCTTTAATTATGGGTCCAAGGCAAATACAGGCCCAGACACAGCTGTGTAAAAGCCTGCAGAGGAGACAGATGAAGACTAGACAACTAGAGGCTGATGATAACATTGCAAAGCCTGCAACAGGCAGGCTTCTCAGCCATGCCACCTAACAGGCTAAATATTGACTGGGAACTTAGGGGAAACGATTCATTCAGTTTTTCTAGATTTTCAGATGTGCTCCTCAGAGAAGTCTTCCAGGAGCCCCTCAGAAGCTCCTAAAGTGGAGAAGTACAGATTATAGGGCAGGACAAAACAAAGTTGTCATTGAACCAGAAATGGTTCACAGACAGACACCATGAGAGTAAAGTCCCCACCACTCAAGGAGGACAGACTCCCCAAGGAGGACAGACTCCCACTGAGAGCCAAAAAAAAAATACCTGGAGAATGAGGCACATGGGGTAGATTTCACGTTTTGAAGTTCAGTGCTTCCATTCAGTTGCCGTTTAGATAGACTTTAAAATTGGGTTTTGAAGAAGCCATCTATAATTCAATGTTCTCCAACAGGTCTTTCTACAAGGCTAGAAAACACCCTGTGTTATCTGTAGCATACTACCAATGTATGCTGTCAAAACCTGGGGGTACATCATCTGGCTATTGAGCCCTTGAGGCTAATGCAGCCTAGTTATTAAACTTTGGATTATACTTGGCTTTAATACCATAGACTTAAATTTATATGACTTTATGTGGCCAGTAGCTACCCTATTGGACAAATTCAAGTCTAGTAAATGCATAGCATGCAAATAGCATTCAATCAGGGTGGCTCTAAGTCTTAGAATTAGGGTACTAACTAAGTATGGTTCCATGGTTTAGCTAGCTTATTAAAGTATAGTCAGATCTGCAGGATCCTCTAAAGAGTAAATTTCTGTTATTTTTTTTAAAGGCCAGTCTCATTACTTAATAACACCACTTTAGCCAATGCCCCAGGAAGTGGTTCCCCTGAGCTAGGGAAGAAAGCCCATAAGAATATGCTTATTTTTCTAAGCTCTTATAATTAATTTTATCATATGTAGTCTAGTACAGCTTTTGAGTCCACCCTGACTAGTCAGAAACATAATATCCACCAACTTGTCATCTTCTGTGTACCACCTTCTTACTGAGTTGCATTCTCTCTCTGGTCCCTAACTATGGGACTAGTACTGTTATAGTCTCCGTGATCTTTACCCTGTCTTTACATCTGCTGGGTCTGTAGTTTTGAGCAGCTCTCTGTTCTTTAGAGTCATGATAATATATTACCCCTACCTTCTAGGAGACTTTTCCATTAAAGAGAACATACAGAGTACCTGGAGAATCACAGCAGCATGACCCATTTACCAGCCCCAAACTCCTATGATTATGAGGCCTCTCAGCTATGCCCATTTGCATGAGTGAAATTGGACCTTGGGTCATCCTTTGTGGCTGATGATAGAGTTGGATCCTGTGAGTATATCTCTTCTAAATCTAATTTTAACTTTTGAAATTTATTTTATATGTATGGAAAACAATATAAGGCTCCAGCACATGTATACAATCTGTAACGACCAATTAGCATTTCTATCCCTATTCAATGCTTATTTCCTTAAATCCTTCTAATACTTTTAAAATTGATAACGAATTAGTGTATAAGTTAGTTACCCAACTATGCTACTGTGTTTTATAAAACTCTTGAACACTGAAAGAATCTTCATGTTTGTTTTTGATGGATTTCCACATTAACATTCAAAAGAACTTAGAAATTATTTGAGGCTAATTTTCTTTAATTTCTATAAACCATAATACATGGGCTCTTGGAACCAGGTTGGCTACATTTATTTTATCTTGGCTATCAGATAATATCTTCTATTTTGGTTGGTTTGAGATTTTTCTATTTATTTATCTACTTACCTAGTTGTTTATTTTTGAGGAGTTGATATCTTTGTGTTTTTGTTTATTTCTGTTTAATCAGATTTTCAAAAACATTGATTATATAAACTAAAATTTACCTTCTTAGTCATACAGTTACTTCTGTGAATATCGACAAACACAATACAGTGATGATTTAGATTAAGATACAGTTAGAATCATAACAAAAGATTCCCTCATGTCCCATTGCAGTCATTACTTTCTCTGTTCCCAAGACAACATGATCTGCTTTGAGTCCTTGTTCTGCCTCTTCCAGAATTCCTTGGGTGGGATCAAAGACCAAGTGGATAGCTATGATCCTCTGATGTCTTCCACTTACAATACTATATCTAAGAATGTCCTGTTTCACTTGTTCATGTGGTGATAATGGGGTACCACTTGTTACAGTTACTGGGTACTGCTGCATGCACTGTAACAAGGGCTGCCCAGAAGGCAAAAGAGGAGCTAACAACTGACATTACAGACAAGTCTTGGAAGTCTTCTCAGAGGAGGAAATACTTCACTGGGATCAAAATGGGAGTCAAATTATGAAAAGAAGAGCCTTCCAGGTCTAGAAGTTAGTGCCTAGGTAGACAGTAAAAAGAAACAATCTTCCTGTCCCAAAGAGAGCTACTAAGTTGCAAAGCATCTTGTATTTTGGTCTAGAGACCAAAGGTACATCTGATAGTCTTAGGATTCAAGTTCAAACTGT
This sequence comes from Peromyscus maniculatus bairdii, assembly GCF_049852395.1. NCBI lineage: Eukaryota > Metazoa > Chordata > Mammalia > Rodentia > Cricetidae > Peromyscus > Peromyscus maniculatus. The sequence continues at coordinate 116,658,357 of NC_134855.1, read as the reverse complement.
ATGCTCCTAAAATCCAGTAACCCTGGGCCCAAATAAAATTAATGCATGCTTCCAGCTACCAAATGCATCTGCATCAACAGCCTTAAATTTACATCATTAGTAGTGAGGCAAAACCCTTTCAAGCTGGAAACCCATCAGCTGAACTAGAACACATTCTATATTAAGCCTCTCCCTGGAACCAGGGTTTGGGAAGATGAAAGGAGGGACTGAAGACAAGTTCTCAAACTTCCCCTGACATGTAAGCAGGAGAAAATGACTTAACATTAAATAGGATTATAGGCCCATTAGTTTTCCCGTGGGAATTTTAGCAGAATGAAGTTGAAAAATAATGGACAGAGATTATAGGCAAATGTTTCTAGGTTCAGAGGCAGCAGAATGGTTCAATAGTCAACCAACTTCTTGGACAAGTCCCTTGAACTTTCTGGTCGTGTTTTCTTTCTTGTCGCGCGCTCGCCCCCCGCGCCCCCCCCCCCACACACACACAAATGGAATAGTGAAGGAATGAAGTCAGGTCAGGCCATTTCAGAAATTCTTTCTAGCTCTTTTATTTTGTGGTTTTAGAAGTTGACGTCAAAACCATTGCACTTAAGGAAGCTTGCAGCACACTCTGAAGTGGGGCTCACATAAAGGCTGCATTCACCATGCCAAGGTTCAGCGAGCACAAAGGAGCTTTTTGTTGAGGTGGTGGGTGGAGGGTGGAGCAGGAATCTAGGAGGTCTGCTATTCATGTACACAGATCCCAAATGAACTCTTGAAGTTATTGTAGCAATGGTGAATGTAAAAAGAAAGAGAATTGCCATTGGCTCTACCAATCACCCCGCACCTCTCCCGGGCCACTAGAAGAAGGTGCAGAGGTCACTGGGCCTGGTTCCCATCTGTCTTTGGTAAAAGGTCATTTCAGCCCCATCTGTTCACATCAGCTCAACTGGAGTCCTAATCAGTTTCCTTGGGACTGCGGAAGTTAGCATAATTGAGACCAGGTCGGTGTGTCCCAGGCACCTGAGGACACTGAGATGTTCTAAAGAAGTAATTCTCTACTTTTCCACTGGGTCACTGCCTCCTTACTCCTCTACTTCATCTCCAATTTGTGACTGCCTCTGCCCTACAGGTCTACCACCAGCCCTGGACATTTTCTGACCTTATAGGTAGTAATCCAGCACTTTTCTCTGCTCATTTAGTGCAGAAATGAAACTCTGAGATAAGAGACACCACAAGAGGGTCAGGTTCCTGTGATGAGCCAATGTTGCCAGGCTGTCTTAGATAAAAAGGGCCCCAGAGAACTAGGTTCACTGATACTCAAATCTCTTTAAAAACAAACAAACAACAAAAATCCAAACCAGCAACACTTCTCAAATAAAACTTGTAAGGAAAACTAAAATGGAGAACAGATCTAAAAGTTATGGAACCAGGGCAAAAATATACAGTAGAGATGGCAGAAACTATTTATTCTTTTTTTGTGTATTTATTTTAAATAGACATAATATTTATACATATTCATGTGTACAGTATGATAAAATGATACATTGTAGAATATAGAATGTTCTCAAAGTAAACATTTGTAACCTCTCAAGCATCCAAGCTTTCAGTGTGTTAATAATTTACAAGCTCCAGCTGGCCATAGTTGCACATGCCTATAATCATAACTACAGCAGAAGCTGAGGCGAGAGGGTCAAAATTTTTGAGACCAACCAGAGCAACTTAGCAAAACTCTGTCTCAAAATACAAAACATAGAGAATGGAGCTCAACAGGAGAGCACATGCCTAGCACATGCAAGACCTATGTATGATGGCCAGTACCAGAAAAAGAACAATCTTTCAAAACCTCTTTTCATCTTATTCTGAACATATAATGAAATGTTGTAGAATAAAGTTGCCCTACTTGCCAGAATTAATTCTTCCTTTCTAATTGAACTTTGGAACCCTAAACCCCACTTTCCCTATTGGCCCTATTCCTCGATATTCTTAACCTCTAGGGACCATCATTCCATTTTCCTCTTCAATATGATTAGACTTTTCGCTTCTACATGTAAGTAGTGATGTACCATATTGTCTTTCTGTGTCTAGTTTATTTCATAATGTCCCCTGTTTATCCATGTTGTTTCAAATGACAGAATTCCATTATTTATAATGAATCTTAAGCTTAGTCCTTTATTCTTTTCACAAGGTTATACACAAATACTCACATGTGCACACTGAATATCTGTGTGTGATACATTATTGGATATAATCATCTTCATATAGGTAGTAGAGCAAAAGTATCATTATGCTGGACAAGCAAGCATATGTTTATTCTCTTCCTCTCCCTCCCCCCCTTCTCTCTTTCTCTCTCTCCCCCACTAACATTCTCCTAGGAATGCTACCAGAATGAAAGTGGAGAAAGACCCAGAACCTTTAGCTAAGAGTTTCTAGTTAGGAGGAAACAGGTACACTAGAATGTTCCTTGCATCAAAGGCAACACAATCAGGGACTGCAAAGACAAAAATCACACTTGTACAAAGTCTTCCACAAGTTTTCTAAATAAATAATAACTAGTTCTCAGGTTAGATGATGGGACTGCACCACTGGTTCTGCATAGTTAGTTCCTCGTGCCTTACTTGGGATTTGGGATTACTATCCATGTCATCTAGTAGCCATTATCTAAACGGGGTAAATATGAACTGTTAGCCTGATTTTTCCTTTGAAATTTTCAAAGTAGTATGTTGAACATATTGGTCCCTCCCTCCACTCCCAACTCCCCCCAAAAAACCCTTTATTATCTTCCTCTTAACTTCCTGTCCTACTTCTTAATTAACTATTTTTTTATTTATTTTAACCCTCTGAGTTCAATTAGTGCTGCCCATGTGTGCAGGAATGTGAGGACATCCTCTGGGGCATAGAGAGCCTACCAGTGGCCATATCCCTAAAGAAAAGTGCTTGTTCCTCTCTTAGCAGCCACTACTGTCAAGAGATCCTCTGCTGCTGGAGGTGAAGCCTTGGAAATCCCTCCACACTCAACATTTAAATGTTTAACTGGCTTTATACTGCCTAGGTCTTGTGTAGAGATCTGCTCTTGTTATTAGTTCACATGTTTAACAGCCATGTCATGTCCAGGGGACAGCATTTCATGTCACATCTCCTGACTCTCTGGCTCTTACATTCTTACATTCTTTCTGCTCCCTCTTCTGCAATGCTTCCTAAGCCTTGCGGCTAGAGGGTCCATATAGGTTAGCCATCTATGGATGGGCACTCACAGCTGTTTATTCTCAACACTTTGAACAGGAATGTGTCTTCAGCATTAACCACTAAATACTAAAATAAGAAGCTTTTCTGACCAAGGTCGGGAGCTGCACAAATGTGTGGATATGCACATAAAATATTAAAAAGACAGTTTGACAATATGGCATTTAGAAAAACAACATCAGTGAGTTCTTCCTTGGGGCCTATAACTTTAGCTATATTATTATTATTATTATTATTATTATTATTATTATTATTATTTTGTTTGTACTACTAGACATGAATTTTCTGCCTTGGAGCAGACCTCAAATCCAACAGAGCAGTTGGTCATCCCATAGACAGGTGTGCCACTATTGTAGCAGTGGGTACATCTTGCCTAACAGGTTGAGATTGCAGCATGAATGATCCAGTGCTGGATAAGAGCATTGATGTCTTTTCCTCCTCTGCAGGCTGCAATAGTAATTTCCAAAAGCAAAAAAAAAAAAATCTAGCCATCAGGGAGAATTTCATGGTCAGTCAGTTCTAATGTTCAAAGAAATGGTCTATGAGAAAGATAGTACAAAAGAAGGAATGGGCTTATTTGGTTTCTACAAGATATTTTTCAAGGAGAGAGATTAAAACACATACACACATTTACAAGTTTTATAAGGCAAATGTTCTGACAAAAAAGAAAAGGATACTACTTTGTTTGCAGCAGGAGGAACCAGGCCTCTCCTTTTGAGTTGTTACGCAGCACACACACAGGGATGCAGACACATGGTGCTTACTTGAATTTTCAACATTTTGAATTCAATAGGCTGAGACCTTTCATAATGAATTCCCACCCCATTCTTGAATTAGCATTTTCCCAGTTGTGACAATGTCAGAGCCTCTGCCTATGTAAAACACAGCTTCTCTACCCCCTCAGCTCTCAGCAGTTAGAGTTGGGGTGAAGACACCCACACTGACTACAATCAGAACAACAGGATGCTTGGGCTACTCCAGGTAATTCAGTCCAAATCTCAGGAGATGGAGCATGTTAAAGTCTGGGCCTGAAATGTTCTCCACAGATCCATATATTGAAGGTTTAGTGCCATTAGGAGTTGTTAGAACCTTTAAGAGGTAGAGAGCCTAGTAGACTATATTAGGTCATTGTGAGATCCCCATGTCTTCCTCTCATTTCTCATTTCCTGGACACTGTGAATTGAGTAACCCAATACCTCTCCATAATCACTCCATGGTGTATAGCCTCACCACAGCTAGTGAGTATAACCACTCATAAGTGAAAACATCCAAAACTGTCCCTAAATCAGACTTTTCAAACTTTCCTCTTCTCAAGTTTATTGCTTCAGTTATTTTGCCACAGTAACCAAAAACTACCCCAGAATCTGAGCGTTGCCATGATTTGAAGAGGAAGCAGGTGATTCTAATTTGCTTCCAAGGCTATAAGATTCACTAGGTTAAAGGTGTAAAAATGGCAGTGATGGACTAGATAAGACAGGAGCTCTTGGCCCTGGCTCCACCTTAGAATCCAGGGTTCTTTTTAATAGTCTTGTTGCATAGACTACTCCAGGCTCCAACATATGAGGATCTCTAAGGGCACAGGACTGGAAGCCAAGCACTTGCAGTTGTTAAAGCTCTCTGTGCAGTCCTGAGTTCCAACCAGAACCACTAAGTTAATAATTGGCCTTTAATAGCAGGAGGACTCATGGGTAAGGATCATAACCCTATAAGTTATATGTGTGTAGCTAGAAGTTTCCTCAGGTCCCACTCGGCCCCACAGTCTGTATTCCTCCAGCTGCTTATACTCAGAGGCTTAATATAATTGTAAATTATATGGCCTATGGCTCAGGATTCTCACTAGCTATCTCCTATAACTTAAGAATTTCTATTAATATGTAAGTTGCCACGTGGCCATGGCTTACCGGTCTTAGTTATATTGATGTGCCATTGTTCCTTTTGCCTTTACAATCAACTCAAATCATAGTTCTCATCTCAGAGGAAATATGAAAGACTTTCTTCTTAGCCAAAAATGAGTGACCCGTGTGTCAAGTCTGAGTTCTGGGGCCAGGGACAGAGAGCTGCAAATGGCTAGGAAATTAGAAAAAATATGTAAGCGTCACGCAGGCATGACATACTGTATATACCCTGTGTGAAAGTGTGATTCCCTGGTCTTGAGGACATTTATACAAAAATCATACAAAAGTGGCATCATGTCAGAAATAGTTCTATGGCAAATTACATAATGCTCACATTATTTACTCATCATTCCCCCATATCTGTAGCTGTCATCTTAGCCAATTCATTCTGGATATCCATTTTAGTGCTATGTTATCTAAGCCCTTCTCTGTCCTTTATGGCTTTTATCCCTTTCATCAGGGATGGAGAATATGGATTCTGGTTGGTCAAGTAACATGTGTCCAACATAGAAATGGTTACACAAACTTTTATAGTCACAAAACAAAAGAAAGTCATTAATTAAAGCATTTGTGGGAACATCTGGTAAGCATCTTTCGGGAAAGAAGGGAAAACACTATAGAGATTCTTCATGCTGTCTGATGGCAGTCTTAGCCATTTGGTTGGTAGAAGCTAATGGTCAGTTAATATTCCCAAGGTTTTACCTGATAATTGAGAAAATATTATGTTGGATACAGAAGTGGGCTACTAAGGGAACTAGACAGCCCAAGATAACATGGCTCTGGGTCTACATTAATCCAACTGTCCACAATCACAAAGATCCAGTCAGACAGTCAGAAGTGAAGACTATCAACACAGCATGGTTTAAGGGGGTGGGGTGGCACTTCAGTTTTTATCACCAGTGCCATTCTCAACTTTATTATCCAATGTAAGTAAAAGATTTCAGGGCAGAGAGCACTGTCAGTTCCTTACACTTCTCATGTCGGGTTGACAATCCAGTTTATACACTCACATGTCCATGCCCCACAGACAGAAGCACTGGGAAGAAGACTAAAGGTGTCCTAATTGAAGGAGGGAAGGGAAAATGTTCTACAGGTTCTCAGACTTGTGCATGCACAGGTTATACCTAGCTGGCTTGTTAGATTCTCCTTCTCAGGGATGCCCATTTACTCATCTGGGATGAGACCTGAGACTCCAACAAATTCTTGGCTATTATTAATGCCCCTGTACTCAGGGTGAACCTAGAGATCCTCGGGCTGTCCAATTCCTCTCTTTTCCTTTCTTGTTCATCACACAATCAAGAAAAGATCATTCTGGGCCTGCCTTTGGTTCTTTCTATACCTCCATGACCACCCAAGCTCGGGCTTGGATTGAGGCAGCACTTGAAAATTGCTTCAGAAGGCATTCAGGCACTATTCAAAGGAAAATAACATGCATAAACAGACTTGGTGGTTTTGAGGGAGCTCCCTGCCTGTTCACCACCATCTGCAAAGAGCTCTTTGTAACAGGCAAAGGGAGAGAGAGTTGGTGGGGGTTGGTCTCTCACAAAATTCTTGTTTTCATTTTGCTGTTGTTTTTCATCTCCACCCCCATATTTTCTCACCACACCCTGGGCTCACTCCATTTCTTGCCCCAGGAAACCATCTATCATGTTATAAAGAAGAATAAGAACATTTTAGAGATGTAAATTTATGGACGTATCCTCAATGCTGCGGTGTACTAGAAGATGGTGAATAAATAAGAGCCTTTTCATAAACACCAGGGAATGAGAACTTACTTTAAAAGCAAGAGCTTTTTCCTGGAACTGGAGGACACGGAGCAAAGCACAAACACAAAGTCAAGTTCACTTCAGAGGCAAAGGAAAGGCAAAGACTCACAGGGGAGAAAGGTTGAAGACCCAGGAAATCTAGAAGACATTCATAAAGAGAAGCTTTGAGTCAGCCCCACTGTACACAAGCGTCTTTCTGCAGTCTAGGAACACCCTTTCCAAGAGCTGTGCCAACTCAGAACTAACATTCTCATAATGTCCTCAGCTCCTGAGCCTCATAAAGCACTTTAGAGCTCACTCCAAGGTTGCAAAATAAGCAAATAAAACGATCAAAACACAGGGTTCCCACTATTTATCTGAACTTTGAATTTAACAAGGTCTCTGGAATTTTATCTGGGTACCTGTATCAATCATTGCCCCACTCCTATGGTGCCTTGCCTGGTTGAAGTCACTAGCTATTATTACTTGCTTTTCAGAATACCTGTAACCTTTTTCAGAATACAAGCAACCACCTGTTATATTTACCAGAGTGTCAGGGAGGACAGGAGATGTTTGGCTTTTATCACAGAAGCACATGTGACAACACAAAGTTTCAGGCTTCACACTTTCTAAAGCTGGCCTGCTATAACCACACTGAGTCCACTTGGCTCTTCCACCACTTCTAAAATGATTTCTGTCACATTCAGATGACAACTTCAAATGACAAATACTTATAAACCTTTGGATTCCCTCTGTCTCATTTTGCACCTCCAATCAGAGTATCATCTAAAACTTTAAGTACAGAGTCCTGAAGCCACAACCAATGACCAACTGAATTGCCTAGTGACACTTGCCATTAACATCTTCCAAAGCTCCTCAGGGGAGTCAGTTGTGCAGCTGTCTTTGGGAGCTTTCTATTGCTGTGATAAAACACCATGATCACAAGCAACTTGAGGAGGAAAGGGGTTACTTGGCTTCCACATTCTAATTACACTAGATCTTAAAGGGAAGTCAAGGTAGGAACTCAAGGTAGGACTCTGGACACAGGAACTGAAGCAGAAGAGTGCTGTTTACTGGCTTGCACCTCCTGGCTCGCTCAGTTACACACACACACACACACACACACACACACACACACACACACACACACACACACACACACACACACACACTGGTCTGGGATCTCCCACTTCAAGCGCTAATCAAGAAAATGTCGCCACAGAATTGCCTACAAGCCATCTGATAGAGGCATTTTCTGAAATGAGCTTCCTCTTCTCAGAAAACTCTAGTTTGTGCCAAGTTGACAGAAAACTAACCAGGACAGCTTCTTGGATTGAGAAGCCCTTGTGTAGAGCAGGCTTCTAGGCAGGCTGGAGGTCCTGCATTTACAGCAGGTTCCCAGGCCAGGTGACACTGCTGCCAGAGAGAGGAACACAATTTTGGGGGAAAAAATCTTAAGGAAAATTGAGTACCAGTTATTGAGAGTCTTTCTAGTGAAGGGTGGTCATCATTCATAGGAGGGAGCAGTTTGTAAGCAGTGTATCCTACAACACTGAGAATACACAGTAGGTACCACAGTGCACGTGAATGTCTTCACAGAGGGCAGATAGTTAGATGTGTGTTAAGTGCACAAGGGTAGAAGATTGTTTTAAGAGTTCATAGCTTTCTTAATGTTTAAAACTTGTACTAGCTGAGATACTAAGATCCAAGCACTTCTCTGATAAAATAAGAAGACCGAATACTTACAATCTCTGTTTCAAAGAACCCTATCATAGGGATGCTCTTGTCTCCCTAATTTTTAATGACTTATACCTGAAAGTTATATGTCCCCAACTGGTAGATATCAACATTTAAATTCAGAGATGATTATAGACCCATGGCTATTGCAAGTATTCTACAAATAAGAGCAGTCAGACCAATGTTTCTATTAAATTTAGATACACTAGCTAATTCATAATATAATTATGTCAGTACTTCTCACAAATGAATGTGTATCCCAGTATATCAGGCTTTGCTAAAATGAAGGCTTGGGTGTAGTAGGTATGAGGGAGCCAAGGCTGACCCTCAGATCACACTGGTGGTATCCAGCCAAGGGATACACCCATGGTAAGCATCAAGGAACACAGCACAGCTTCCTCCAGTAAGTTCAGCTGTGCTTAGCTCTGACACTTGGTGGCTTTAGCTTTCTTAGCTGTGCCATTCTAAGTATTCTGTTTTTTCAAATATATATTCTTTTGTTTTATTAGGCCCACAATTAATAACTAAAAGAATGGACTGAGACTTCTTCCATGGAACTGTGTTCATTAAAAATTTGGAAACATTCCTTAGAAAAATATGCTTTTTGATCATTATATTTTAAACTGCTTTCTTTAAAAAAGTTGCATGGAGCCTCACTACTTCTGCCTTCATCATTTTTATTTTTCAGATGCCTGCCAGGTGTGGTAGTGCACGCCTTTAATCCCAGCACTGGGGAGGCAAAGGCAGGTGGATCTCTGTGAATTTGAGGCTAATCAGGACTACATAGTGAAACCCTGTTTTAAAAAAAAAATTTAAAGGAAAGATGTTTTCTATATTAATATGGGATGGGAGAGGCTTTGGTCCAGTGTTATAGAAATAAAAACTGGCAACATGTATAAATTTTCATGCAAAAGTTTTAATTTGAAGAACAGAGCTTGAGGAAAAAGGAAAATTCAGGCTGTCCAGTAACAGAGAGGAAACCCAGCATTTTGTTAGATTCCTGTCAGGGTCCAAGGGTGTCAATCATGAGAATTTTTAAAAATGTCTTCCTCATGGTTTAAAGAGACTTTTCAGGTAAAAATACAAACACATATCAGTGGCCAGGTTGTTCCCAGAGACATCCTGACATTATCCTGTACCTGAGGGGTTTCCTCGAATAGGGTAGGAGAATGAGGGGCAGACATATTCCACACATTGTCAACACTGGAGGAGGGCACTCCTGAGAGTCACAGGCTCTACAGATGAGAGAATGAGAGCCCTTGTCTCCATGAGTGTCCCTGTTAATATTTTAATAGGAAGTTACTTGCAGTAATTGTATGCAAAATGAATGTGTACAAAGCCAGCATTGCTTTATGATATAATTTGTTATTTTCATTTGAACATGGGTCTATGGAAAAATTACAATTCTTAATTTATAAAAAAGAAAAAACCATGTGGATAGGGGGAAGGAGAAAGAATGTAACTCCTATCTTGAAAATAAATACTTTTTCTTGGCTTCTGTCAAAGGGGAAAAAAATGATCAACTTTCCAAAGATGAATTCCAGCCTCAGAATACAGGCATCTCTTATGTCAGAATCAAAATGTCGAAAATGAGAGCAGTGTTTATTTGCAGAAAGCTCTCCCAGTTGGCAGTGTCTTTAAGATTATCATCTTACACTTCCCATGAGATCTAAGAGAAGAGATTTCAAAGGTCTCCAAAAGAATGAAAAATGTCACCTCCTCCCAGCGCACAGTCACTCATTTTAGCTGCCCTCACTAATACAGTCTGAGTGTGTGCCCATTCTTTGTTTTTAGAATGCTATCACATTTTTCATCAATGACAAGGAGTATAATGGTGCCTCTATTACCCTCACATAAACCATCACTTTTCACTCTAATATTTGTAATACACTTACCACATTAATATTCCCAGTTTCCCACTGTTCCCATGGCTTTGGTAATGACCTCCTAAGACCCTGGGCTTTGGTAATGACCTCCTAAGACCCTGGACTTGGCTGTGCTTGTTTTGGCCAGTGAAAGAAAAGCAAATGAAGCAAGCAAGAGCCTGAAAAGCTAGTTACCTGTTCTTTTCCTGTGATGCTTCAACTGGAAGCTTGTCAGAAATGTGCTGGGAGAGCAGTTATCCCAGCAGGGGCCCAGTGAGGTAAGCCATTCCCTAGCTGATCATTAGCTGTCAACAAACACATGAGAAACCTCAGAAGGTCAGCTAGACTCAGCCCATATCAGAACATCAATTGCCATACTCAGAAGAATGAGGTTGTTTTTGAGAATGGCTTTCTTCTTCTGCAGTAACCACGAAGTCTACAGGAGTAAGCAGGTCTCTAGCTTGTTCCCACCCAGGACACCTAATTCAAGGCCAGTACAGACTTAGAAAGATGATTGTTTCAGGTTTCAAGAAGGCAAAGTTGGGAAGACTTGAGGCAGAAAAAGAGCATTTTGAGAAAATATTGTCTAAAAGTTCTGAAATCTTGAAGCTCGCAGCATGAAGAAGCCCATCCTCTAAGAGCAGAGTAAACAGCAGCTATAGATAGAACCAATATAAATACACCTGCCTACTCTTTGGCACTTACAGTCTTTTGTTTTGCTTTTCATTCAAACGTGGGAAGAAGCCATCAGCAGGATGCCTGAAAGTTTCTGGGTCTTTAATCAAACAAACGATAAGGAAAATCTGTCAGTCTTACCAAATGATGTCTACAGTCATTTATTCTTGGAAAGGAAAAGAAAATAGTGTGATTTGAGTTTATACTGTAGAGCAGAGAAGGAAAGGAGCTTTTATTCAAAATGTTGAAATGTGTGAAAGCTGTACACTAGTATATACAAAGCAAGATCCTATGTACTGCTCACCCCCCAGCAGAACTATGCCTGAGCTTACAGCTCTGCTTTTACTCTTGTTAGAGAAGCTAAAAGACACTTTACTGATTTCCAAAGCCAACTCCATGAAACTGTCCAATTCCTATGACAATATCAACTCTACTTAAACATTTAATGGTATACAGTAAGGCCAATGAGGCTCTTCAGGGGAAGGCACTTGAGACCAAGACTAATGGGTCAAATCCAAACTCCAACATCCAGTGTAATTGGGGTATATATGTGGAGTGTTATGGAATATGTGTACACTGTGTGAAGATACATTGCTGTGACTGGTTGAATAAAGAGCTGAATGGCCAATAGCTAGGCAGGAGGTATAGGTAGGACTTCTGGGCAGAGAGAGAGGAAGTAGATGAATCTAAACACAAGAGAGATGCCATGGAAAAGTAGAATGAGTCAGGCACAGCATGGGGGTTGCTGTGGGATGGTCTGTATGTCAAAGTGCTCTGATTGGTCAATAAATAGAACACTGATTGGCCAGTGGCCAGGCAGGAAGTATAGGCGGGACTAACAGAGAGGAGAAGATGCCGGTAAGCCACGAGCCACGTGGCAAGGTACAGATTTATGGAAATGGATTAATTTAAGCTATAAGAACAGTTAGCAAGAAGCCTGCCACGGCTATACAGTTTGTAAGCAATATAAGTCTCTGTGTTTACTTGGTTGGGTCTGAGCGGCTGTGGGACTGGCGGGTGACAAAGATTTGTCCTGACTGTGGGCAAGGCAGGAAAACTCCAGTTACATGGGGTGGTAAAGGCCACATGGTAAAACATAGATTAATAAAAGCAGGTTAAGTTAAGTTATAAGAGCTAGTGGGATAAGCCTAAGCTAAGGTCAAGCTTTCATAATTAATAATAAGTCTCTGTGTCATTATTTGGGAGCTGGATGGCAGGACAAAGGAAGACTCCAAGCAGTGGCTACATTTAAAAATTTGTTCCCAGTGTCCCACCTCAGACTTGCAATCATTTTCAAGCTTTCTTCAGTTAAATATAGCCTCTTGCCTGGTTTGAGAATAACTCTTCTAAAATGATCTTCCCAAGGTCCATAAGTGACTTTAATGTAAATCCACCTACTTTGGTCTCCTTTAAATAAGAAGTGGGGAGCAATGAAAGCCTGCTTCTCCCATCAATTAATAAATGGGAAATATCTGAAGTCCTGCTTAAAGCAAAATACTCAGTTGTCTTCCTATGTTACTTGTTAGCTATTAAGTTTAAGAAAATAATTTAATCTAGGGACTTTAGACTGTTGATTGACAAGTTTACCTTAATGGCTCAGCATGTTTCTGATTCTGTTTTTTGCATGCTTTCATCCCTGAGTAAACTCTGCATTATTTATTTTCATTTATCTTCTAACTCTTGCCACAAACCTGACACTTTTCAAATACTCTCATCTAAGATGGATCATCCACCTCTGTGATGAACATTTCTATTGCTTGACTCCCATCTACTGTAGCCAGAAACATCATTAGCATAAAAAGGAGGAACTTTTGGAAGGGGAACTTTTCCCTCTTGTTCAAATTATTTCCTTAAGGTCTTCCTTCATCATGGGGTAATAACACAAAAATACATGTTTAATCCTACACAGACATAAGGATCACAGAAGGCATTCAGGAAGATTTGTAGACAATCTTTGTTTGACTACAGCTACTGTGTTGATGGAATAGGGTAACCAAAATTCAAAACCTAGCTCTGTTGAGACAAAAGTTATGTCAGGCTCATGAGTAACTCAGCAAGCCTCCCTTTATGAGGCAGTGGAAGAACTGGACAGAAAGGAAAGATAGAAGAATTTTCTCCAGAAGAAAGTACTTTGTGAGTAATTACAGGAAGCTGCAAAGTCACTGTTAGGATTGATCAGTTCTGTTAAATCGGATCTGAACAGGTCTGAAGCTGGAGTGTAGTTCTCAATTGGTTCTCTGCTGTGTGGAAAACTGGGTAAGTGTAGGGTGATGCATTTGGGGAGAGGCATTTGGTACATGGGAAACTTATCTACTACAAAACCCAAATAAATAAGATGTTATATTTATTGTCTTATAATGTGCTCTTTGTGCCTAACAATCAGATGAAAACATTTTCTTCTATCAAAATTACTTTAACTTTATTTTATTTTATTTTTTATTTAATTTTTTTTTCATTTTACATACCAACCACTGTTCCTCCTCCCTCCCCTTCTCCCTTCCTCCCCATCTCCTCCCATCCCACCCCAATGCATTCCTCATAGTGAGTAAGACCTCCCTTGGGTAGTCAACACAGGCTGGCATATCAATTTGGGGCAACACTAAGCTCCTCCTCCCTGCATCAAGGTTAAGTAAGGCATCCCACCATAGGGAATGGACTCTAAAAAGTCAGTTCATGTACCTGGGATAGGTCCTGGTCCCATTGCCAGGGGCCCCACAAACAGATCAAGTCACACAACTGTCACCCACATTCAGAGGGCCTAGTTTGGTCCCATGCAGGCTCCCCAGCTGTCAGTCCAGAGTCCTTGAGCTCCTACTAGCTCGGGTCAGCTGTCTCTGTGGTTTTTCTCATCATGATTTTGACCCCCTTTGCTCCTATAATTTCTTCAACCTTTAATATTATTTTTTAATGGCTGCAAAGTGCAAGTTGAAAATCCCTTATGTGAATTCCTTGGAACCAGAAAAATTTTATATTTTGGAATATTTGAATATGCATAATGAGACAACATTAGGATGGAACCCAAGGTAAAAAAAAATATAAGATGTTATGTTTCATGCACTAGTCATATAGTTTGAAGATACTTTTTATAATATTTTTAGTATGCTTATGATTTGACAGTGACCTATTCCATGAGATTAGATGTGGAATTTTCCACTCTGCATTTTGGAGCATTTGGGATTTCAGATTTCCAAATTTGGAATGCTCAACTGTCATTTCCACATCTCCTCTGTAGAGATACAGAATAGCAATGCCAAGTCACAGCCAGATCTCATACCAACTCTCATTTAGTTTTCATATTTCTGGAAATGCAGTTCTAAGCCAGAATTGGTAGCCACTTTTCCATCATACCTCGAATCAGTCACGCATCTGATATTACAGATAGAAATAGGTAGGGGCATAGTAATACACTGGGCATGTGATGCCTGGTCTTTTCTTTATCAGAAAGAAGTATATGACTACTAGGCAGCCAGATTAATGTAAATGTACTATCAGCTACTATTATAGTTAGAACTTTCCCAGTCACACTATACGACAAATAGTCAAGTATAAGTGGCTTACAGGGTAAGGGGCTATGATGATCTTAGGAAATACTAATTATGACATGGAGTAAGGAGTAGGGAATATGAGTCATAGCTATGAAAGGCAGTAAAAAGAGGGCATGTGACTGAGTAATCACTGTGTGTACTCCTGGTTGATTTTGCTAGTGAGCATGAGGACAGATAGATAACTCCTCAGTTACTTACTACTTTTTAATAATTAACCCCATCAGCCATTGTTTAGGGGATGCTCTGAGAGGAATTGAATCTCAAGCACTTCCTATCTGCTGTGGACAGAGCCCTGCAAAGTGATGCAGAGCCAGCGCACTCTGAAATGGTATGGGTGGGAGAGCTGTAGTAAACTGTGACAGACTAAAATGGAGCAAAGTGGATTAGTTACATACGGGTCTGCATCGTCTAACTAGTCTCCTTCAGTTATCTTTCATCCCTGAAACTAGAAGGAGAGTTTTATAAAGCCCTGTGTCCAGTTTATCGTTCAAATTCCAGAGTGAGAATGTACTGTGACAGTTATTCATGTGCAATAAGCTGTGTGTATTTGAAACTTCTGCTTCCAGCCCTTGTAGGGTAACAAGGATTAAATTTTCTCTCTCACCTGAATTGCCTAAAAACAAACTGTATAAAATATATGAATCAATGATTACTTGTGGATACTCCTTTTTTATGGCAGAGTAGTGTTCATTATTCATTCATTTACCAGTATAAGAAAATTGCACTGGTTATGAGTAAAGTTGTTTGGAATATTCATGTATATATATTTGTGAGGACAACTTTTCATTTATCTTGGCTAAGTACCTCAGAAAGAAAGTATGGGTCATACTGTAAGTCTATATTTACCATAAAAAACCCTGCCAAACATTTATAAAATATTTCTTTTCACATTCTCATAAGCTGGCACAATTACTCCACATCAATATGCAGTAGTCCCTCAGTGTGGGTTCACTTTGCATTTCCCTCATGATGGATAACATTGAGTATCCTTTTCTGTAGCTATTGGCCATTCACAAATACTTTCTATGAAGTGTCTATGTGAATATCTTTAAATTCAATACGTTTTTTTTCTTCCATTCAGCTCTATATACTTTTTCTATACTCAACCAAGAAGTCCAACATGAAATATACTAGGCAAGTGTTCTGTCCCTATTTGTGGCTTGCGTGTTCCTTCTCTTGATGGCTTCTTTCAAAGGATAGGTGTTTTGATTTTGTTTCTTAATAGTCCCAATTTAATTTTACTCTCAGGAAAGTTGTATTTGCTAGAAGAATCTAGTATTGTTTCAGCATTTTAGAGATCAGGAGACCATCATTTCTCTGTCTTATTTGAAGCTGTAGCTAGTGACAATGTCAGCATGAAAATTCATTTTTATGAGTCTAGGTCTGTTCAGAACCTGAGTGTATCAATTCAGGGGTGATTTGGGGGTTTACTCTTTTGAGTGACATCTAGAAAAGACTTGCTTTGTGTGGTGATACATGCTCTCGCAGATGGAGGGTTTCAAGGCTCTACTTATAAATCTGTATTCCAGCTGCAGCTGCCTCTTCCCACCCACGAAGGAAGATGTGGTGAGGAACAGGACAGCAGTCTTAAATTCTTTCAAGCTGAACGCTGTTTATTAAACCTGGCAGGTGATGGCAGAGCAAGGTCGCCTGCACTCTCATCTTCTCTGACCTCTCATCAACTTCTCTTTCCTTCTTGGACTTAAAAAAAAAATCACATTTTAATGCTATCCATAATTCATGAAAAGAAATGATAAAATCAAAACATATTACTACTGGCTTACAAATGCTGGCGCTACTATTAATTATTAACAGTTCCTAAAGGAAGGCAGAAGCAATCCCAAAGGTGAGAGATAAAAAGCCAGTGGACACATATGCACGGGCATGAGCAAATGTGCACACACACACACACACACACACACACACACACACACACACACACGAGAGAGAGAGAGAGAGAGAGAGAGAGAGAGAGAGAGAGAGAGAGAGAGAGAGAGAAATTGATTGAAATCCTTTGTACAAAAGTTTCCAGTTATCACTCATGTTAAGTAGAAATTTATTTCTCTCCTAAAGAAACAGTAATTTAGCTAAAACTATGACGGCAGTCACCTCATCATGAAAGATCTTTTCGCCACAGAAGAGAAACCTGAAGTCCAAGGCAAGGAGGGCTGCTCTGGGTCCACAGACAGATAGGCATAGAGTCAGTCCTGTCTTCTAAGGAGCAGAACTTCTCTTCCTAAGCTTGTTCTTAATTGATAGATGATAGTCATAATGTGTACCAGTGAGGCTTGATGTTTCTTTAAGTGTAAATGTCGTAGAATGACCAAGTCAGGTTATTTAGTGTACCTATGACCTCAAGTGTGTATCATTTTGTTGTAGAGAGAACACTGAAAATCTTTTCTTTTGGTGATTTTGAAATATACTATAAATTATTATTACCAACTATAGTCACCAGTGCTACCCCATAGAGAGTTAGACTTTGCCCCACTAACTGACACTGTAAATTTATTCCCCAATCTCTCCCCTTTCCTTGTCCAATTTGCTTCTGAGCCTCTGGTCTCTGGTAATGAATGTTTTATTGTCAATTTCTCTAAGTCCAGGATTTTGCAGACAAGTGCTCACCAATGAACTATATCCCTAATCAAAGGCCCACCATCTTTAGATTCCACAAGAGCCCATG
The DNA here is from genome assembly GCF_049852395.1 of Peromyscus maniculatus bairdii. Lineage (NCBI taxonomy): Eukaryota > Metazoa > Chordata > Mammalia > Rodentia > Cricetidae > Peromyscus > Peromyscus maniculatus. Next base: position 116,640,996 of record NC_134855.1, on the reverse strand, counting down.
AGCTTGTATTAATGTAGGTTTTAGGTTCAAAGCCTGGACTCTAGCAATTCCAACAAGCACAACTTAGCTGTCCACCCCCAGCATCCAATACAAAGAAATAAGCAATAATGAAAAATAAAGAAAGGAGACTTAGTCAGTGAAGCCACATTAAGAAGAGAAACAAAGGGCTCCAGTGGCCCATAAGTCCATCTCTAGGTACTGACTTGGGATTTACATTTAAACAAAAGATAAGCAGTATGTAAAATTAAACAATCTTGGTCAGTGTGTAGTCCTGCACATCACTGACCTTTATTGTCTTGGCTCATGTCTGTCCTTCAAGGAAGTCCAATAAGTTGTCAGAGCTATGTGAATTTTTTTCCTGAGAGACAAGTTCCTCTTTTGGCTGGCACCTGAGCTTCAACCTTTCCCTTCCTCTAGTATGATCTTCCTGGTGAAATTTTTAATTCTTTGACATCATTTTTAAAATAGTCTGATAGAGAAGTGCACATATGTCTGCCTTTAATCCTAAAACTAAAAAAACTGCTAGAAGAAAACATCAGGGACAGCTCCATAACAATGGACTAGAAGTATTGTCTTGGATATGATCCCAAAATGAAAGGCTTTTGTAAAGTCAAAGCTAAAAAAAGAAAAAACAAACAAACAAAAATAATACCAACAAACCCCACAAAACAACAAAAACAAGCAAAACAACAACAATAAGCTAAGATGTTATAATCCATAGACTAGGAGAAAATATTTTAAAATGATATATGTGAATTGATACCCAAAATATATGAGGAACTGAAACTACTTGGGAGGCGAAGGCAGGAGGATGAGGAGTTCAAGGCCAGCCTAGGCTACAGAGCAAAGTTGAGATAAATCTGGGCTGAAGCAAAAAACAAAAACAAACTAAGTAAAGTTAAAACAAACTAACAAGCAAAAAAAACCCAAAACAAATAGAAAATAAAATGACTTGAAGGGACATACTAAAGATGATATAGAAAAGGGCTGGAAAGATCCTTCAGTTCAGTAGCGTAGAGACTTGTTGCTCTTGCAGAAGGCCCAGATTTGATTCCCAGAACTCAGATGGTGGTGCACAACCATCAGTAATTCCAGTTTCAGGGTATCCAATGCCCTTTTCTGGCCTCCATGGGCATCAGGCATAAAATAAAAAGAAAAAAGTGGAAGGTAATGCCAACCTTCAGAAATCTTCAACCTGAATGCTAGGGACTCTTCTCTGAGGCTCAGTCAGGACAAATGGCTTGTTCTGAGAACTAAGTTGATGCACACAGGCAGAGATTAACTGGGGAGGATCAGAGCTAGAGGAAAGACTAGGAAGGATCTTAAATGTGATAGAAAAAGTGAATTATCAGCCCAAACTTGCTATAGCCTTCTAAATAATTTTGTCTAGGCTCATGATCTTAGGAAATTAATAAAAATAGAGAGAATCTACTTCAAAGACAATCCTCTCATAAAAAGAACTAACACACACACACACACACACACACACACACACACACACACACACTAAGGGCGCATAGGTCTGAAATGGCCTGCATAGCTGGAAAGACACAAGTAAAACCAAACAAGAAGTTTCCAGCTGTGAGGAAAGCGCTAGCTGTTCTCTTCTCTGGAACTTTCCAGCTCAGCCAAGCTTATGCACTGTATTCTCTTATTTTAAACACAAGGACTTTTTTTTTTTTTTTTTGGTATGCTGTTTTTTTCCTCCTCAGCATTGGAATTCCACCAGAGTTCTAGAGAGGAATATATTCAATGTCAGGATTTGTCTTTATTTGAGAGAGGGGAAAAAATAGAAATTACAGAGAAACCCATGGCATGGCTCTTTCTGTCAGCAAACAAGGGAAAGTCCTCTGGGGGAAACATCTGCCTTCCTTGGGTGACTGTCCATCTCCAATCCCAGCAACACCAGGCAAATCCACAGTGGTCTTTCCACTGCAGTCTTGTTCCAGGGCCAATAGAAGAGGCTGTTCTTTGTACAAGGAATCTCAACAGCATTCTCCCTCTCCCCTCTCCCTCTCCTCCCTCTCCCTCTCCCTCTCCCTCTCCCTCTCCCTCTCCCTCTCCCTCTCCCTCTCCCTCTCCCTCTCCCTCTCCCTCTCCCTCTCCCTCTCCCTCTCCCTCTCCCTCTCCCTCTCCCTCTCCCCCTCCCCCTCCCCCTCTCTTCTCTTCTCTTCTCTTCTCTTCTCTTCTCTTCTCTTCTCTTCTCTCTCTCTCTCTCTCTCTCTCTCTCTCTCTCTCTCTCTCTCTCTCTCTCTCTCTCTCTCTCCCCCCATGCCTCTTTTCTTCACTTCTCATCCAAAGGCTTCCCAACAGAATCTTAGCCTTCACAGGCAGGAGATACAGATGTAAGAACGTTCTGACAGCTTGGCTATCTAGCTATACTATAACACCCTCTTCCATTTTCACTTTAAAAATCCACCATGAGAGGCGGCTCAGCAGTTAGGAGCAGTGCTGTTCTTCCACAGGAACCGGGTTCAATTCCCAACACCCACAAGACAATTTACAACAGCTGTAACTCCAGTTCCAGGGAACATTATGCCCTCTTCTGGCCTCCACTAACTAGCACCAGGCCTACACAGGGAACATAGACATACATGCAGGCAAAATACTCATACACATAAAATTAAAAGCAAAACAAAACAAAAATAAGCAGCATTAATTTCTTCTCTTCAGTGCTTATATTTTGATTTTGAAACATACTACACACAAATACTATTTCCTTCTTATAAATGTTATGCAGTTAATAGTTTAAGAAGACAGGCCAATCACAACGAATAACGAATGAATGACTGTTCTCTAATGTCCATTTGGAACTAAATTGCCCAAGTTCCAGTAGGGGGTCTGGCACTGGGGAGGAAGATGTTTGTACTCTGAGGGAGGTGGGATGTCTATGCTGCGATTTGGACTCCAGTGAGTCCTACAGTAATTCCAAGATGGATTATGCCTTCTATTTTTGGATTCACACTGGGAAGCCAATTAAATTAAAAAGCTATTCATTTCCCTATATTTGTCTCCAGGCTGCTCAAATAGAAATGCAAACGACTCCTATTGAGTGAGTTTTCTGCCTCAAAGAGAATGGGACAAAAACACCAAGCTCTGTGTGTTTCTCAGAGTCCAACTTGCCTTGAGGGGGAAAACCACAAACCCCCAACTCAGGGCTAATTACTGATTTCTTTTGCAAGTCATCCTAAATGGAGGCACAGTCACCTTCTCTGGCTTTCACAGTTTGGAACAGTTGTAGAAATTGGGTTCCCATTTACACAAATGGACACAACCAAGAGAGAGCAGCTCATTTTCTCCCAGCACAACTCAGAAGAATGGAGAAACTACAGTCCTTAAACATAACAAACACGGTTTCCATTCACTATAGGGTATGGCCTTATAAGGAAGATAGTTGCCTGTAATCTCAAACTCTATATTCTCAAATTCTACAAAATTGAGATAGTCTACACTCCTAATAATTCAAACTGAAGTACCAGGAACAAGCTGTGCTAATCTGATTTATTGTGTGTAGACAATGATGACCTGATCTCAGAGGCTAAAGCTTCAGTTGACTTAATCAGCTAAGACCCTCTTGGAAGCAGTAGGTGGAATCTACCTGCCTGAGACATTAAAGGACTGAAAATAGGCCTTTGGGAGGCACTGAGGAGTAGTCACTGAGGAACTGACTTCTTATCTCTACTAAGAGTAGACATGTCCTTTCAAAATTAGATTGACTGGTTGCTTATCCAAGAAAATAATTTGAAGCAGTTAACTTTCTGGCGTTTTTGTTTGTTTGTTTTCTCCTGAAAATACCTATGGCCTGCAGGGCATAGGGAGATTGTCCTCTACTAGTCCTTGTACAGAAACGATTTCAGTAGCCTATAGTCTATAAGATGACAGCCCACAACCTGCCATTTGTAGATCATTTTGTGTACCTGGCCAGCCCAAATTGAAACTTTCCCATCCCATTGGCAGATGAAATGTTATGTTGCCTCTAATGGGAAGACTACAGAATCTTAAGGATAGGGAAGATATGGCTTCTGGCAGTTTCAGTGGCCTTCATTATGGCTTAGGGAGACTTATGGAGCAGGCTGTAATAAGAACAAACAAATGTGTCCATATTTATGAAAGTCTGAAACTATTTCCCAGAAAAGAAGCCATTTGGAGAAAATTGAAAATCACTTGACTTTATCTTCACTTTCATGAAAAATATCCCCATCTGAGCCCTGCTTAACTGTAGAAATTCACATCTATCTATAAATGATTGGAAAGAAGGCAGAAAAAGGAAAAGGAAGAAAGAGAAGGTAGACTTGAATAGGAATCCCAAGATCTAAAGAACAGTGTGAGTATTTTATTATTAACCTGCCTCTCAAATTTCAAATTTTTCTCTGTTTTTTTCTTCTTTCTCATAACAGAGCAAATACGAACCTGGTGCCTAATCTTCTATTAGGGAAAAGCTCTGAAACGGATTTTGGTTTTTGGCAAGTGATGAAAATAGCAAGTTGAATAGACCAAGATGAATGGGTATTTTTTTTTATTCCTTTATATTTCTACTGTCTTCCTTTAAAACTCCAAAAAGCCATTAAAAGAAGTATAGTCTACTCATAATAATCCCTAATTTTAAGCCATTTATTATAAAGCAACCAAATGGTCATCAAGGATAGAATAAATTACAGTGTGTTCACTTGTAGAATGGACTACGAAGCAACAAGGAAAACCACTAACTCCAACTACATGCAACAGCAAGAAATAACCTCACAGCATACTTTTTAGCAGCAAAACCCATGACAATGGAGTCATCCTTGTATTTGCAGCACACTTGTGCCAGTATCCTTGAAAAATATCAATCTCCATGGCTCACGTACTTAAATAAGTATAGATTATTGTACTCCAAGTCCCCAAAGGCATTCTATGTCTATATCAATGTTAGTATTAGCTGATTGAGAAACTGAAGTTAAGAATTCTTGGGACAATTTTAATGCGTAACCCTCTAAATTTCTTCTGGTTTCATTCACTCTAACATGCTGTATCAGCACATTATTGTGACTCAGAAAAAAATGCTACCAGACAAACAATAACAAATGCTCATTTGTGCTCACACCTCTAGAGCCATCTGGGGTAACTTGGGCAGCTGTTGGTCTCTGGGGCTTATTCCCTCACCTGGTATTATGTAAACTATGGATGATAAGTCAGACTAACAGGGAATAAACTGGGGCATTTTGGATATTTTTATTATTATTAAGGAATTTTCTATTCATTTTACATACCAACCACAGATCCCCCTCTCCCCCTCCCCCCTCCTCCCACCTCCCAGCCCTTCTCTCCAACCCACCCCACATTCCTACCTCCTCCAAGTCAAGGCCTCCCATGAGGAATGAGCAGAGCCTGATACACCCAGTTGAGGCAGGTCCAAGCCCCTCCCCCTGCACCAAGGCTATGCAAGGTATCCCACCATAGGCATTGGAACAGTGACAGAGTGGGAGAGCAAGGAAAGAGATACCATCATAGAGGTCGAGACATCATGGTAATAGGGAGAAACAGAGTGCTAGGGAAGTTCCCAGGAATCCACAAGGATGACCCCACCTTATACTACTAGCAATAGTGGAGAAGATGCCTGAACTGGCCTATTCCAGTAATCAGATTGGTGACTACCCTAACTGTCATCATAGAGCCGTCATCCAGTAACTGATGGAAGCAGATGCAGAGATCCACAGCCAAGTACCAGGCTGAGCTACAGGAGTCCAGTGAAAGAAAGGGAAGAGGGATTCTATGAGCAAAAGGCATCAAGATCATAATGGGGAAATGCGCAGAGACAACCAAACCAAACTAATGGGAACTCATGAACTGTAGACCAATGGGTGTGGAGCCTCCATGGGACTGGACTAGGCCCTCTGCATAGGCGAGACAGTTGTTTAGCTTGCCCGGCTTAAGAGGACCCCTGGCAGTGGGATCAGGATTTGTCCCTGGTGCATTTTGGATTTTTTATCTCCAGGTATTCATGCCCTCAAGTAGTCCATCAAACCCAAACTACAGCTTGCCTGTGTAACTCAGGGGATATTTCTTTAAAATATATTTTACTGAAAACAGATTTTTTTCACATAATATATTCTGATTATTGTTTCCTCTTCCTCTACTCCTCTCAGTTCCTCCTGAGCTCCCCTCTCATCCAGTCCTCTTTCTTTCTCTCTCTCATTAGAAAACAAATAGGCTTCTAAGCGATAATAATATAATGTATCTAATATAATATATTAAAACAAAAACTAACATATTGGAATAGGAGAAAACAAACAGGAAAAAAGCCAAAGAAAAGGCACAAGAAACAGATATAGATGCAGACAGAGTCTCACTCATTTGCACATTCAGGAATCCCATAAAAGCACTAACCTGGAAACTGGAAGCTGTAATAACCTGCAAACCTCATAGGGTAAAAGGGTATATGTATATAATAAAAATAAAAAATGTTTAAAAAAAAAGCCTTAACCTGACATTAGGAAACAAGGAGATACCAGCCATGGGGGTCTAATGGGAAGAGTAGTTTGTTTCCGCAGTGATACTCCCTTGGAGAAAATGAATTGTCATTTGCAAGTGGTTAGCTATTGGAAATAGCTCCTGGGTTAGGGAGAGGGGCATGTTCTACTTCTTCTTTCAGGTGTGGGATGCCCATCAGGTACAGACCCATGCAGGCCCTGTACATGCTGCCTCTTTCTTTGAGTTCATATGCCTATCAATCATGTTGATTTAGAGGACCTAGTTCCCTTGGTGAACTCGATCCCCTCAAGCTCTTACACCTTTTTCACCTCCTTTTCTTAGGGGTCCCTGAGCTCTGAGGGGAGAGATTTGATGGAGGCAACCAATTTAGGATTGAGTATTCCAAGGTCTCTCACTCTCTGCATATTGTCTGGTTCTAAGTCTCCATATTTGTTCCTATCTGCTTCAGGAGGAAGGTTTTTTCATGATGGCTGAACAAGGCACTGATTTATGAGTACAGTAGAATGTCAGTAGGAGTCATTTTATTGCTATGCTCTTTTAGTAGAACAGTCATATTTGTATCTGAGCTATCTAGTCTCAGGTTTTTGGTCACCCAAGCAGTGTCATGTATGGGTTTCATCTTGTGGAGTGGGCCTTAAGTCAAATCAGATCCTGATTGGTTACTTACATAAGCTTTATGCCACCATTGCAATAATACATCTTGCAGGCAAGACACCATTGTAGATCAAAGGTTTTGTGGCTGGGGTGGTGTTTACATTTTTCCTTTGGTAGCATACAGAATACCGTCCTATACTAAAGACAACAGAATGTAGGGGTGAAGGCTCTATGTAGGTACCATTTTACTTCCCCATCTACAATGAATTGTGTATGTGTTGTCTGTGACAATGGGGCCTTGCTATCAGTTTGTAGAGAGCAACCTATTAATATCTTTTCAACATACTGGGTTGCTTGTGGATTCCAATGGGACCCTTTTGGCTAACACCTCAATTATATGTAACCCACCCCAGTACTAGAAGCTTCATTTGGCGACAAGAGATAGCCAGTTGGGGCACCATCTTCCCCATTATTCTGCAAATTCATTTAGATCCCCTTCATGTACGTACATATTTTAGGAAGTGCTGTGGGATAATGCTTTTGTACACTGGTTTAGTAAAATGCTGACTGGCCAGTAGCCAGGCAGGAAGTATAGCCAGGATAAGCAGACAAGGAGAATGCTGGAAAAAGGAAAGCTGAGTGGGGAGACACCAGCCTTTTGTCCAGGGAGCAGCATGTAGTGGCACACAGGTAAAGCCACAGAACACGTGGAGAATATAAATGAACAGAAACAGGCTGAGTTTAAGTGTAAGAGCTAGTCAATACTTAGCCTGAGCTAATGACCAAGTAGTTTTAATTAATATAAGCCTCTGTGTGTTTACTTGGGTCTGAGAGGTTGTGGACCAGGTGGGACACAGAAAAACATTCAGCTGTAAGGAAGCTTCTACTCTATTAGGTTTTCCTAGTCCTGGGAAGACCAACTATAACAATTGTTGAGATATATCACCTGTCAAGATTCAGGAGGTCTCCTCTGATCAAACCTGATCCATATCAACCCTGAGGGAATCCATAGCCTCTCATTTCCTGTGAAAACAAAAGCAAAACATCTTCCCCAAAGCATTTTTTACTTTCATTTGACAAATACATTTTTGATTCCTTTTTTAAAGTTAAGACAACCCTAAAATATCTAGGCTGGTTCAATTTAGCAGTCCTGTTCGAAATCACATGTCTCTTAGCAGCTGTCATTTATTTGCTTATCAAAATCCACACAATACTATATAGGATCCAGAGTCCCTGTGTATCATCATTACATGGCTTTTTTTCTTTTATATTACTTTTACTCTCTCTTCAGAGACTTTATTATTTTTTAAACTATTTCTTTCTTTCTATGACTATCTATTTCCTTCTTTTTTCTTTCTTAATCCTATGCACATTTTTAAACACACTGGAACATGTTTAGATGTTTGTTTGTTTTTGGAGGGGGGTCTGGATCTCTTTTACCGTATATCTCTAGTCTTTCTTAACCACATAAGCCTTTAAACTGCTAAGCTGTGTAACTAGGTCCTCCACTGCAGCTGTGGTGGCTGATTCTGCTGCTTCTTAGGTCCATAAGAGCCAAGCCTAAATTTCTCAGGCCCAGTTGGACGTAGATGAACAAGAACTACATTCAACACCCCAGATCTGAAATGCCAGTGTTCTGAACTGTGGCAGGCATTTTTATTTATTTTTTTTGTTTCTATTCAATGTGAAAAGGCTGTTTAAGTGCTCTGCTGTACTGTATAGCAGAACTTCTTAAAGTAGCCGTGTCTGGTTTTTGTTTGTTTGTTTGTTTTGTTTTGTTTTGAGCTTTCTCAGGCCCTATGTAAATTGAAGACCCATGTTGGAATGTGAAAATGTAGTGTGGTTTTTGTTTTTTCTCTTTTTTCTTTGGGCTCACCACCCAGCTCCCAAATAAATACATGGAGACTTAGTCTTACTTATAAATGCCTGGCCTTAGCTTTGTTTGTTTCTAGGCAGCTTTTCTAATTTAACTTAAATTATACCATTTCTCTTTTTCTACATTTTGCCTCTGGGCTTTTTCTCTCTCTTTATTCTGTATATCTTGTTTTCCTTCTTACTCTGTAGCTGGCTATGTGGCTGAGTGGCTGGACCCTGGCATTCTCTTCTCTTTCTCTTTTTTTATGTTTCTCACTCCTCTCTTCTGAGCCTAGATTTCTCCTCCTATTTATTTTCTCTGCCTGCCAGCCCTGGTTAGCTCTCCCTCTTTGTTAGCTATTAGCCATTCAGCTCTTTATTAGACCAATCAGGTATTTTAGACAGGCAAAGTAACACAGCTTTACAGAGTTAAACAAAGGCAACATAAAAGAATGCAACACATTTTTGCATCATTAATCAAATATTCCACAGTATAAATGAATGTAACACATCTTAAACTAATATTCCACAACACCCCTCCCCATGTGATCTCCCTGTCCCAACACCCCTCTATCAATTCATAACTATTTATTCTGTTTCCCTTAACTTGGGAGATCTAGCTGTTCCCCCTAGTCCCTTCCTCTATATCTAAACTCTGTAGTGCTACAGATTGCACCCTGGTTGTCATTGACTTAACAGCTAATATCTACATATAAGCTATAAGTGAATGTATACCATATTTGTCTTTCTAGGTCTGGGTTACCTTACTCAGGAAGATTTTTTTTTCTATTTCTGTCCATTTACCTGTGAATTTCATTATTTCATATTTTTAATGGCACAGTAATAATCTATTGTGTGGATGTACCATATTTGCTTTATCCATTCTTTAGTTAAGGGGCATCAAGGATGTTTCTAATTTCTGGTTGTTAGGAAAATAACATCAATGAACATGGTTGAGTAAAAGTGTCTCTGTGGTAGGACAATGAGTTGTTTGGGTATAAGCTTTAGAGTGGTATATCTGGATTGTGAGGTAGACAAATTCTCATCTTCCTGAGGAGCTACCACACTGATTTCCATAGTGGCTGTACAAATTTGCACTCCCACCAGAAATGAATGAGTGTTTCCCTTATAGTACATCCTCACCAGTATGCTGAACATATCTTTGTTTTCAGTCATTGTGTTTAACCTTTTAATAATTCTCAGTTTAGATCTGTACCCGATTTTATTGGGTTATATGGGGTTTTTTTGACACCTAGGGTTTTTTTTTTTTGTTTGTTTTAGTTTTTTATATAGTTTGGCTATTATTAGCTTTCTATCAAATGCGTAATTAGTAAAAAAAAATTTTCTCATTCTGTAGGTTGTGCTTTGTCAAAAATCCTACCAATCCAAGCACATGGTGGGGGGAGTGGTACTTTGAGTATAATTGCCCCCCATAACCTCATAGGGAGTGGCACTACTAGAAGGTATGGCTTTGATATAGTAGGTATGGCCTTGTTGGAGGAAGTGTGTCACTATGGAGGTGGGATTTAAGGTCTCATGTATGCTCAAGCCATGCCCAGTGTCTCAGTTTACTTCCCATTGCCTTCTAAGGAAAATGTAGACCTCTCAGCTCCTTCTCTAGCAACAGATCTGCCTGCATGCCGCCAAGTCCCACCATGATGTTAATGGACTAAACCTCTAAACTGTAAGCCACCCTAATTAAATGTTTTACTTTATAAGAGTTTTTGTGGTCATGGTGTATCTGCACAGCAACAGAAACCCAAAGACAGTGATTTTTCCATCTTGTGATATGTTCTTCAATTTCTTTCTTCAATCTCTTCAAGTTTTTAATCATACAAATCTTTCATTTGCTTGGTTAGAGTAACCTCAAGATATTTCATATTATTTTACATATTATTTGAGACTATTGTGAAAAGTATTGTTTTCTTGATTTCTTTCTCAATCTGTTTGTCATTTATATATAGGAGGGCTAGCTACTGATTTTTGTGAGTTAATTTTGTATCCAGCTATCTTGCTGAAAATGTTTATCAGCTGTAGGAGTTTCCTGGTGGAATGTTTAGGGTCACTTACGTATACTATCATATCATGTTCAAATAAAGATACTCTGACTCCTTCCTATCCTATTTGTATCCCCCATGACCCCTTTGTCTTATTGCTCTAGCTAAGACTTCAAGTTCTATATTGAATAAATGTTGAGATAGTGGACAACCTTATCTTGTTCTTGATTTTAGTGGAATTGCTTTGAGTTTCTCTCCATTTAAGTTGGTGTTAGCAATGGGTTTGCTCTAAACTGACTTTTTTATATTAAGATACATTCCTTGTATCCCTAATCACTCCATGACTTTTATCATGAAAAACTGTTGGATTTTGTCAAATGCCTTTTATGCATCTCATATGATGACCTTCCATCTTTCAGTATATTTATATGGTTGGTTACATTTATCAATTTGAATATGTTGAACCATTCCTATATCTCTGGTATGAAACCAATTTGATCATGGTGAATGATTTTTTGATATGTTCTTGGATTTGGTTTGGAAGTATATTATTGAGAAGTTTTACATCTATATTTATAAGGGAAATTGGCCTATAATTTTCTTAGTTTTTTTAGGGGTGTGTGTGTGGCTTGGATATCAGAGAAACTATGTCCTTGTAAAATGAAATTGAAAATGTTTCTTCTTTTTCTATTTTGTGGAATAATTTGAGGAGTACTGGCATTAACTTTTCTTGAAAGTCTGTGCTAAAATTGTGTGATAAAACCATCCAGCCCTGGACTTTTTTTTTTTTTTTTTTTTGATTCATAGACTTCTATTTCACTGGGGGTCATAATGCTGTTTAAATCTCTTGCCTAGTTTTGGTATGGATTCAGAAAATTATATTTCTTTTATATTTTCCAATTTGGTGGAAGTACAGGTTTTTAAAGTATATCCTTATGATTCTCTAGATTTCTTCAATGTATATTGCTATTTCTCTTGTTTCATCTCTAATTTTATTAATTTGGATATTCTCTCTCTTTTTTTAGTTAATCTCTCTAAAAGTTTGCTTATCTTATTGGTTTTCTTAAATAACCAACTCCTTTGTTTCACTGATTCTTTGTATTGTTGGTTTTTGGTTTTTGTTAAATTTTTGTTTCTTTTTTATAGCTTTCAGTCCAAAGTTTGATTATTCTTGCCATCTATTCATTTTGAGTGTGGTTCTCATTTTGCTCTGGTGATTTCAGAAGTTCTGTTAAGTTACTAGTATGAGATCTCTCTAATATTTTTATATAGGCACTTAGTGGTATGAACTTGCCTCTTTGAATTGCCTTCATTGTGTCCCATGAGTTGGGGTATGTTGTGTATTCACTTTCATACAACCCTAGAAAGTCTTTTATTGCTTTCATAATGTAAGTCTTGACACATTTTTCAATCAGTATTGAGTTGTTCAGTTTACATGCCTTTGTAAGCTTTCTGTTGTTTCTGTTGTTCTAGATAGCCAGCTTTCTTCCATGGTGGTCTGAGAGGATACAGAGAGTTACTTCAATTTTCTTGTATCTGTTGAGATTTGTTTTGTGTCCTACCTAGTATGTGCTCAGTATTGGAGAAAATTACATGAGTTGATGAGTAAGACAGTATATTCTTTTGTGATTGGGTGAAATGTTCTGTAAATATTTCTTAGGTTCATTTGGTTCATAATGCGAGTTAGCTCCAGAATTTCTCTGTTTAGGTTTTGTGTGGCTGACCTGTCTATAGGTAAGAGTAGGGTATTGATGTCTCCCACTATTAGTATGTAAGGGTCAATATACAGTAGTGTTTCTTCTATGAATTTTGATGTCCTTGTGTTTGGTGAATAAGAATTGCAATGTTCTCTTGGGGGATTTTTCTTTTGATGAATATGTAGTGTACTTCCCTATCTCTTTTGACTAATTCTTGGTTTGAAGTCTCTTTTGTCTATATTAAAATGGCTATACCAGTTTGCTTCTTAGGTCCATTTACTTGGACTATTTTTTTCCATCCTATTACCCTGAGATGATGTCTATCCTTGATATTAAGGTGCATTTCCTAGATGCAGCAGAAGGACACATCCTGCTTTCCCATCCATTCTATTAGTCTGTGTCTCTTTATTAGAGGAATTGAGACTGCTGATGTAGGGAGATAAAAGTATTTGTTGATCCTGTTATTTTATTGTTGCTGTTGTTGCTATTGGTGGTGGTAGTCATGGTGGTGGTGGTGTGTATGTGTGTGCATGTTTCCTCTCTTTTAGTTTACTGATATGGGGTTATTTATTCCTTGGTTTTTCCTGAGCATGGTTAACCTCTTTAGATTGTTGTTTTCCTTGTAGCACCTTCTGAGGGATGAATATGTAGACATGTATTCCTTAAATTTGATTTTATAATCGAGTGCCTTTTATTATGGGCTGTATTATTTTCTCCATCTATTTTGGTTGAAAGTTTTGCTGGCTATAGCATCTTGGGCTGGCATCTTCAGTCTCTTAAAGATCATAGAACATCTGTTCAGGCCCTTTTGGCTTTAGAGTCTCCATTGAGACATGAGGTATCATTCTAATAGGCCTGCCTTTATATGTTATTTAGTCTATATCCCTTGCAGCTTTTATATTCTTCCTTTGTTCTATACATTTAGTGCTTTGATTATTATGTCCCAAGGGGAATTTCTTTTTGGTATACTCTACTTAGTGTTCTATATGCTTCTTGTATCTTAATAGGCATCTCTTTCTTTAAGTTAGGGAAATTTTCTTCTGTGATTTTGCTGAAAATATTTTCAGTGCCTTTGACCTATGTGTCTTCTACTTTCTGTTCCTATTATTGTTAGATTTGTCTTTTCATACTGTCATTGATATATATATATATATATATATATATATATATATATATATGTGTGTGTGTGTGTGTGTGTGTGTGTGTGTGTGTGTGTGTATTACAAAATATCCAGGAAACTATATATATATATTATATATATAGTCATATATATAGTTATATAAACCATACATATGTTAGATACATAAACTTTGAGGTATCTATTTCTTCTATTTTGTCTTCAATGCCTAATACTCTTTGAGTTTCTAAAACTTTAATTTCTCATATTTCCCTCAGTTTGGATTTTCTTTATTGATTCTATTTCCACTCTCAAGTCTTGAACTGTTTCATTCATTTCTTTCCACTGATAGTGTTTTTATAGAGTTCTTTAAGGGAATTATTAATTTCATCTCTATGGACCTATATCATACTCATAGAGGCTATCTGAATATCTTTTTTCTTGTATTTCAGCTATGTTGCAATTCTCAGGTCCTACTGTGTAGTAGGGTTACTGGGCTCTCATGGAGACATATTATCCTGGCTGCTGGGTGTGGGATGATTATGATTCTATGTGCTGCTTTTCAGTCTTATCTTTATCAGGTGACTGCTTTGTTCCTTGGTTTTTATTGCCTTCTCTGGTTCTTAGGAGGGTGTGGTAGCCGTGTATTGACTGGTAGGGAATTCTTCTAGGTTGCTGCTAGGTGTGACCATTGGGGGTTCTGGGTCATATGTGTTTCTCAGTATTGAGGGTTGACATTTTGGAATGTGGATGGGATGAGGGTGGAAATGGGGTCCACCAGAAGGAGAAAAGCAGGATTTTCCACCAGGATCTGCTTGGTCTTCCAGGAATGGGGCAGAGAGTGAGGAGAGGCCATAACAGGTAGACTATCACACAGCTGAGGATAAAACCTGGGATTGGATTTGGAGAAGAGGAGGGAGGGTGAAGATCTGAAGCTGGTCTATCTGCTTTGTTGGCCTACTTGCATCTCTGGCAGGCTTGGCTGGTGAATTTTACGGGAATGCCTTCTGGAGTTGGGGACTGAGATAACAGGACTGGTGGAGAGGGAGGTTGGAGGAGAAAATCTTTGTGATCTACTAGGGGCAAGGAAGAAGGGACTACAACAGATGGTTTGGTACAGAGCTGGGGATGGAACTAAGGAAGTGGATTTGAAGGGAAGGAAGGAGAGGTGAAGATGTGCAGTTAGCCTCTCTGCTTCCCTGGCTGAAATGCCCTACATGTTCCCAGGGGAATGCCTATTAGTGTTGGGGGCTTGGATAATGTCAGGATAATTCAATAAGCAGCTAATCAAACACTTAGCAACCAAAGACACTGCAGCTTCTGCCTTGCTCTCAGCCCTGTAGAGAGATGTGTATAGCAAGGATTGAATTCCAACATCTAGGGACAACGACAACGTGGCAGAAAACCAAATGATTTAGGTTAGAAGTAAATCCTCCAGAATCAGTCAACCTCTGAGCTACAACTTTGAGTTAGAACCAGTCATCTAAGCTGTTGTTGAATTCCTCAAATTGTGAAAGATAGTAAACACATTTGTGTTGTGTTTTGTTAGTTGGTTAGGTTTGGGATTTTTTGTTGGTTTGTTTCTTTGCTTCCTTTCTAGCTTGCTTGCCTTTTAATTTTATGTTGCTAAGTTTGTGGATAATTTCACATGTGTTTCTAAGTAACTAGTATTCTAGATCGCATATGATATAGCTATCATTATTCAATAGCCTACCTGGATTTATTTATAATGTGATATCAGAGATTTAAGGGGACAAATGAAGGCATAGGCCACATTTCAAACCTTCATTGCACCATATTTTCTTTTTGACTAGAACACACCAGATAACTGAACCTACATTCATGGGTATCTTAGATAGGGTATCTATTGCTACGAAGAGACACCATGACCATGGCAACTCTTATAAAGGAAAACTAATTGGGATTGGCTTATAGTTTCAAAGGGTTAGTCCATTATCATCATGGTGAGAAGCATGGTGGCATATAGGCAGACATGGTACTGTAGAAGGAGTTCTACATCTGCATCTGCAGGTAACAGAAACTGAACGGTTACATTGGGTGTGGCTTGAGCATATATGAGACCTCAAAACCCACCTCCACAGTGACACACTTCCTCCAACAGGGCCACACCTACTCCAACAAGGCCATAGCTCCTAACAGTGCCACTCCCTATGTGCCAAGCATTCAAACATGAGTCTATGGTGCCATACCTATTCAAAGCCCCACAATGGTGTAGGGTAGGTTAACTCACCATGGGAAGGTAAACTACATGAAAAGGTTGATGGCTGAAAAGTTGTCCACAAATCCATGGATACTGTACTATTTTAAAAGATGGTGTCTATTCCTCTCTTCTTACACATGAGCTGAACATAGTGATTCAGTTCCAATGATTAAAATATGATACATTTGGTGGTATGTGGCTACTCATGCTTTGTCATAAAAAGGAAAACTGTTTCCTGCTTCCCTCTATACTATGGCTTTTTTGTTTGTTTTGGAAAAAGACAACCACATATCATTAGGATAGACATAGAGAGGTCTATGAGGAGACAAACTTAACAGCCATGTTGGAAGTGTATCCTCAAGCCCCAGTGAATCCTTCAGATAAATGTTTCCTTCCCACATTTTACCTGAACTTCTGAGCTAAACCACTATTGAATGTTGCTCATCCACAGAAACTGCAGGAGGTAGTCATTATAATGTTATGGTAAGTCTCTAAGCTATGTGGTAACTTGTCATACAGAAACCTACAGGTTCAGAGAAGGATGAAGGAACTGTTTCAGTTTGCTTTGTTTTTGAACCCACATGCTTGGGATCCTTATTCTTACTTTTCTAGATAATAGGACCTCATGTAGCTACTCCAAGCAGAAAAGAAACAGAGCACAGGGTGTTCAAAAACCTTCAGTTAAGGCCACAGCATCATCTCTAAGGTTTTCCATGCCTACAACAATGCCCAAAGCACAAGGCACCTCTGCTCCAGTCAGAGCCCCATTCCCACTGAACTGAATCAAGATACCTCAGCACATACTAAAGTAAGTTGGTAACTATACACTAGAACCCCTAGCTGTAATACATAGAAAGATGGCACCTTCTCACTCCATTCACCCAACAGTGGCTTCTGTGAAGCACCAGCTATTTCATGCTGTTCTCAAAAGTCTAACGCAGCTGAAATTATTGGAAGGGATGGATCTTCAAGAATAGATGGACAAATGAATTATGGTTATGAGTTATCCTCACTTCTTCTCCCCATACAAGACCATCATTGTATTATTTTAATATTGGTAACTGTGGAAATAATTTGTCTTTCTACTTTCCAAACTCTAAATGATTTTTTGCTCTGTTTTGTTTTTAAAGTTTCAACTTCAGAGCCATTTCTAACAAACTGCTAATGATGGCCTAGAGTGCCAGGTGAAGACCAACTGTGAGGTTGCACCTGATCAGTCTAGATAGAAATCTGGAATCAAGTTATGAAGATGACACCGGTTGTGCCAAATGAGAGACCTGAGAAAACAAACAGCCTTGGTGTCCCTGTTTTCCATTTCCTCTCATGACTAGATAAATGTGTAGGTTAAAACTACTTCTGAGGAGTGATCCCTCATTAGCCACTTCACTGAAAGGACATCTAAGCCAGTCCGTGCCCTCTGTTTTGTCCCAGTACCAGGTAGAACCTAGATATATAAAATGACATCTATTCTGATAGCAATTCCAAGATGTCTCCACCCAAATTCTGCTCAAAATGCCCCTTTCCCTCAACAATGACTTCAAATATACCCTAGTGTTCTCCACTTTGGGATCACTTATGCTAATCTGCCATCAATAAGGGTACCTTGCCAGTACATCACTACTAATTGTTGCCAGACTTTAATATCCATTCACTGAGAATGACAAAGTCCAAACTTCCTAGGGCATGCTCTGGATGCCACAATTGACATCTCTAAACAAGGTTGAGCATGGAGGAGAGAAAGGCGTGGAAATTATGGGACACTTCAAGCTATGTGAGATGAATCTTTCTGTGAAACCTGTTCAAAAATACCTTACCCTGTGGTATTATCTCCACATAGATAGTGGTCCATCCACTAAAACATAACCAGAATGTAAATTATATTTTTCTTGAAATTTCTCAAAAGGGGATTATATTTTCTATTTTTATTTTAAATACAACCTAAAACTCTGTCTTCTTTATAATCTTCTTTAGACACTTATGTTTCCCATCTCTTCTGTCACTCTCCGAACCGTCAATTCGGATCCATATCCCTACCTTTTCCTCCCTTCCTTCCTTTCCCCTCCCCTGTGCTGAGTGAGGTAAGCAGGATTTGATCTCTGGGTTCCATCATCTTCTCAGTGGCCTGATACACTCCTTTTCTGAAACAGACTTAGAATTGCCCCAGTGGGGAAGGAGAGAGGGCATTCTCCTGTATCATCTGTGCCTGGCTTGATTATTACTGCCACATCATAACTCAGGGAGATCATTCCTTCTATTTCAAGGAAATAGAGCAGGCTACTTATTAACAGAATTCTAATATTTCCTGATTAAGAAAATAGACTATGTCCAAAGACTACATTGACCTTTAATTAATGTATACGTGTGTGTTTGTGTACATAGTGTTTGGTGTGTTTTCTCCAGAGTCTAATAACTCCTAACAAGATGAAGATTGTTGCATTGTCTGTGGTCTCCATCACCAAGAAGAGGCTGGGTCTTATAGATAGCCATTATTTATCATTTACCTATTTTATTCATTTATTTATTTATCTAATGGTTATCATATTGTCATCAATATCTGAAATGTCACCTTAGAAAGTTATTTTTCAGGAAATCAAACCACTGGAAGCTCAGAAAGAAAATCCGTGATCATAATTTTGAGAATATTAGAGCTAGAATTCAATCAGATGTCTTTGACATACATCCACTGACTTTACTGCTCTGCAGAAAGCCTCGTAACTCCTCATGCTGGGAGTCAGCTCTGAGCCAGTCCCTGTGACTGCTAATTGTATGCAACATTAATGGAGACTGTGGATGGCACTGGCTTCCCAACCTGCAACTCCGATTCATAATCCCTGGTTTACCAGCTGGGACTCTGATGGGGCGTTTTACAGCAGAGCCTTTGCTACTCTCATGAAACATTATAATCACATAAAATATTATGTTGTACCATTGATTGTAAGTAGTGTGGAGCCTACCCGTGGCATCTGTGCCTTAATCACCTCTTTTCATCACTTCACTGCCCATTTAGGAGTCCTTAGAAGGCTTCCCTCCACATGAATAGGGGTGTGGAGTTTAATCAGCCACACCTGGTGAAGACACCCTCATTTGCAATTCCAGTTCAACAACTCACTCAATGTAGCATTGGGAAATTCTCTCCACTTCTCTCTCCTCATATTTATTCAACAAGGAGCTAACATTTCTTTAGTCTCATTTCACCCATTTATATATGGGACTTGCTGGACAGACAACCTGTTCCAGATGCTGAAACCAACTTCCCTATAGACAAGTACAACCTTGAATCAGGGGCATAGGCTTGTCACCTCCATCTACTGAGTTCTACCAAGGAGAACCTTAGTGCCAGGAAAACTGCCCTCGTTTTCAACCTTGAGAAGAGATAAAGGATGTAGCTGGACCAAAATGTGACATCACAGATCTAAAGCTTGTTCCTACCTAGCACTGGAGTAACCTTCCTAGCTGTCCATGTGCTTAGCCTCATACAACTTTCAGGACCTGAAGCAGGCCATTTCCTGGTTCCACCCAGTTTCCTGGGGAACAGAGCACACAGCACTAGAACCAGCCGACTAATCTGCAGGGCAGTAATAAACAAAGCCTGCTTTGAATTAGCACCCGCTTCTGCAGAAAACATAAAGTGGACCCATTCAAAGGCAATGAGCTAAGGCTGCTGAGGTCAGAGACTACCTCTACTAATCTCTGCCCTATACCAGCAGGGCTGCCATTGTGTCCTTTGAGAGGTCTCTCCCAAAGTCAGCAAGATGACAGCCTATCAGACTTGGGTGAGTACTACATACACAGTGTGGGTCTAACAACACTCCACAAATAGAAATTACATCTCTGTTGTAACACAATACTTCCAGTTCATCACAACTCATCTTGTCTTCACGTAAATGTTTCTGATTTTAGCAAATACATAAACACAGAAGTCAATAACTGGAGAAAGAGAGAAAGAATGTCTCCCTCTCCACGCTGGTGTTTCTTCAGACCCTCAAATGCTCTACTGCCATGTGATGCCTTGATCAGCAAATATATTAGACATTCTAATCACCTAGGACCTTTTATAATATGTCAGACCCTAACTGATTCAATTTAGTCATTTAAAAAAAAAGACATGAAAGTAGAAGGAAGGCTTGTTGCAAGAAGAGAATTAAAGGAAGTGGGCAGGGATAAGCGAGGGGAACCGAGGGGGAGAAGTAATCAAAATACATTATATAAACATACAAAACTGTCAAAGAATAATTTCTATAAATTAAAAGTTACAGTGCCCACCACTGACTCAAACCAATTATATCTCCATGCTTGAGGAAGGAAATCAGGAATGAGGGTTTTAGTTTTTTCAAAGATTCCTGGCAATGCATAAGGCAGTGTTTGTTAATCATTAGCAAAATGGCTATGAACATAGTCTTCTGGGAAGACTAGGATTCTGTGTTAGAATCCTAGCCCCACCTCTTGTGTGACCTTGGCCAAGCTACTTATATGTTCTGTGCCTCATCTTTCCCATTTGAAAGCTATAGTGTGAACAAAAACCAATAATGTAAACCTCCCATGACTTTTACTAGGATTCAGTGAGGCATTATTTGACAAGTGTCCACATCAACTCCTGGCACCTGATAAGTACTACCAAAGTTTGTTGTTAAGAAAAATAAACACACTAAGTTCATTCCTTCCTCGGGGTCTTGCTCCTGTGAGTCTTTCTTTCCAGACCTCACTGTTATCCTGATCCTGTAGTATTGCATGCCTTTAATCCCAGCACTCGGGAGGCAAAGGCAGGCAGATTTCTGAGTTCCAGGACAGCCAGTAGAGAGACTTTGTCTCAAAAAACAAAACAAATAAACAGACTTCATTGCCCCTGACTGTCATGGACAATAAGAAATTCAAAAGTTCTACTTATGCTCCTCTACCTTAGCATCCCATTTAGTACCACATGTTTAGGCATATTAACTGCAATCATGTATTTTGGTTGCCTTCTCCCAGGGAAGTCATGTGAGAAAAAGATCTACCTAACTCTAGATCAGCAGCCAGAAATGGGAGAAAGGAAAGGGATGTGAAGTAGGGGGCGTGAATTTCATTCCTGGGGAACACTCAGTGGTGCATTAAAAAAGAGAGGCTCAAGCTTCTGGACAAAGACTCCTTCATGAGCTCCCAAAGTTCATGGCACACATTACAGTCCTGGTGTTTGTTGTGGGTGCAACATCATGGCTGGGAAGAAGTCCATGTGTTGGCATCCTCAATTAAACCTTGTGCAATATGAACCTTACATGTAAACAAGAGAGGCAGCCTCTCCCTAAAAATCTAGACCTGTTGAGATTCCATACAAGATAACTGCCTTATTTCAATTCCTTCATTTAATTTCAGTAAACAGTTCATATCTATCATGTTTAGTATAAAGCTCAATTAGCTCTTTTAATTTCTCCCAACTGTAACTCACCCCATGTCAGGGTCACAGTTTTCACACACTGTATGGGTATAAGAGAATAATCTTCAAAAATATTAAGCTTATGAAATACATAAGAACCATTATCAAAGGTAGGGAAGATATTTATACCCTATATGTATAGCATGGTGGAGATCAGCAATGATTCCATAGGAACCAGACAAGGCTCCATGCATTACAATAGGATTTGAATTTCACTTTCTGCTGATCATCCTTAAGCCATCAGATATGAGTGTTCCAATCCATGGAAGATAATATATCCTACCCTAGAATCCCAAGTTATTTGGAGTGTGATTTGAATTGTACTGTCACCTCCCCTTCCAAAGGATCTGCTATGGATTCCATCAGATGAGAGCTGTCCTTTATGAACATTTCAGGATACAGATAATAAAAGTATTATGGGGCTGGAAAGATGCTCAGTGGTCAAGAGGACTATCTACTCAACCAAGGACCTCAGTTCAATTCCCAGCCCCCACATGGTGGCTCACAACCATCTGTAAGTCTAGTCCCAGGGAATCTGATACCTTCTTCTGGTCTCTATAAGCACTGCATGAATGTGGTACACTGACATATGTAAAACATGTATGCACATAAGATAAAGTAATTTTTAAAAAAGAAAAGCATCATATTGGTGAAGGCTGCACACCTAAATATAATCTGAGAAGATGCCACCATGCTGAGAATTTGAGAAAATGTCACAGTGGAAATTTTCTGTTACCTGGCATCTGACTATGGAAGATTGCCTAGCAGATGACAGCCAGGCAAGGCCATTCTTGTTTTGTTATTGTCTGACGTGGGTCTGGAGTTCTCATCACAAGGAGCTTCAAAGAAATGTGACTTGGTTTATGAACTGACCTGCGGTCAGAGAACAGCCTTGCTCTTGCAGCACATTCTGCTCATCATGCACATTAGGGTCTTTCCCTGCATCCAGAATGTCTGTGCTCTATCTACCAGACTGACCTATCTGTTTCGCCCTTTTCCCTTCCTTGACATGGTAGCTCTGCAGCTCCAGTTCAGACTCAGACATCTAGTAGATTAGTGCTTCTCAAACTTTAATATACACACAGGTCACCTGGGAAAGTTCTAGTTTTCAGGTTCAGATGCAGTCAGTCAGAGAATACAGATGGTCAGAGACACACCTTGAACAGCAAATATCTAGCACTTCCATATTTCTTCTCTCCAAACCCATCAAAATCTAAACCTTAAAAAATGACTATTTGAGCACAGGGATTCAAATGAGAGGGAGGTATGCTGTTTTTCTATTCCTGAGGTCATTTGCCATTTTACAAATCTAAGAGTGCTGTGCCATTACAAATCTAAGAGAGCCAGTGTTCTAGTATCTAGAATTCTGGTGCTGGAAGCAGTTTCAATTGGGTCCAAGAAATATCTACCTCAGTGCTCAAGCCTGGAGCCAAGTTTACAGACAGGCAGCCCTGTGACTGAGGCAACGGAAAGGGGGAAATAAACACCCCAGGGTGGAACCCAGGGTCTTTTTCTTTTTCTCCACATAATAAAGTATTTGGATATGTGCAGCTGGTTCTGTGTCAGACCATAGAGCAAGAAAGTATACATAATCAGCCCTTTTGAGGCTTAGCGGACCACAATCTGTCCCCTGTTACAGACTCCAGCTGCTGAAAAGGCCTCCTTGCTACAGGAAGGGGTGGTTAAGACCAATCCTACCCCTGACTTTATTATCCAAAGCAGTTGATGGAACACTCCCTGTGAGGCTCCCCTCCCTTCCCCAAACTGTATTTTCTCTCTTGTTGTTCTTAAGGATCTTTTTATTTATAGCTAGGAACAAATAATTACCTACAGCTGTGTTTCTCAATTGCAGACAAGGCAGTACTTCCTCCTACCCAGTCACCCGCCTGTTTCCTCATCCCAGGACCTCCTGGCATATTCCAGGTCTGCAGGTTTCTTCCCCCTCTCAGTTTCCTTTTGTACTCAGTGTGGCTGAGAATGATGCCAACCCCACCGGCAGAAAAAGTAGAAAATGCAGGCAAAAAAAATGTACTTGCATGTTAAATCTGAGGAGGTATTCAGTGACTGGGAGCAATTACTGGGAAAGGGTGGATAAATCAGAATACCAGAATTAAAAGGGGGGATTCCTTGAGGATCCTAGACCACGGAAAGGGTCATTGCAAAGGTCAGAGAACATGAGAATCACTGGACAGATCAGATTTTTCAGCTCCACCCCAAGATGATGGGATGAAGCAGATGACAGGTACAGCCATAGATCCGCATCTTTAATAATCTCTCAAGGTGGTGTTCTTAGTACCAACTGGCCACATCACCTCTTTTCCTGAGACTGCAATCCCTTTTAGCCCTTTCATTCTGTGAGATCACTGGGATGCACTAGTGGGCGACTCCTAAGATGAGGAAAGAAGGGGACGAATCTTTGCTAGTGACCCACGGTGAGTCAGATGTGAACTTGAACTATTACTTCATCCTCACAATGACTTGTGAGATCGCTGGCAGTTAGTTGTTCCTGGTGTGTACCTGCTGTTTGTTTGGTTTAAGATGGTGAAACTGAACTGAAAGGCCACACAGATACTATCACACCGCAATGTTGAAGGGCTCAGATTTGATCGCATCTGGAGCCCATGACCTGAGACCCAAGATGCTGTATCAGTGATGTAACTAGGAGCCCCTACTCCATGGCATTTTCATTGTTAGTTCATTCTAAAAAGTTAAAATCGGTATTTAGATTTATGCCAAAGTGCCGTCTGTACCGTCCACAAGTTCACTGGTATTAGTGAAGTCTTCTAAAATTTAATTAGGGTAATGATTTACTTTCTTCTAAGACCGCATAATGGTTAAGCAAATTCAGTCCAGACGGTGTGTAGCTGTAGGACTTTGAGCAAGTTTCTGACTTCACTATGCTTCTATTTTTTCCCGAGCCTGTAACGAGGGCTAGCATTACCCATCCATCAAGAGAAAACACGCTAGTGCATGTACGGAATGACACAGCAACTTTAGCTTCAGCTCCATGATCTCCATAAAGTCCTGTGTAACTATAGGTCTTAACAACCAGACAGGACCCCACAATGATATCAGACAGAACAACCAACAATGGCTTTGTTTTTTTTTTCAAAGGTGTCTTTTCTAGTCTTTGCCGATAATTTAGAGGTTAGGGATGAAAAGAATACCAGTGGCACCTATGCAAAATGTTAATACAAAATGGCTCAGAGTTCCTTTGTTTTCTTGCCAAGGTGATTGTACTTTGATTATTTGAAGGTAGAAACCTGGAGTTATTCAAGGTTCTGAATCTGCCCTTGCACATCCCAGCCAGTGTGTGCCCTAAAGCCTCAGAAGAGCCAAAAGATGGGAAGATAAGAATTACCTCATCACAAAAGGGCAGGTAGCTTTTTATTCTTTGTCAAAAATCACCTTCAAGGACCAGGGTGCAGTTCAGTGGTAGAGCGCCTGCTTCATAAGTCATCTCCAGCATAAACATAGCCACATCACTGCAAATAAAAGAAATAGTTTCAAAATTAAAGAAGTAATGTAAATAGTGGGACTAGGGAATACAAAATTAAGTCTATACTTCCTGCTTTAGCTTGAACATCAAGAGAAAAAGCTTAATTTCTCCTCTATTTGTTATATCTTTATTCTTGACAGAGTAACATTCCAGCCCTCCATATCAAGACTGGAGTGTTTTCTTAGCTCTTGGATTTGGGGTTCCCTGTGTGAGTTACTTTGGCCAGTTGGATTCAGCGGAATTGATGCAATGGCAGTATTGGGTGTGGGTCTGAGAGGCTTACGTTCTTCTGGAATTTTGTCATGACCTCAAAAATAAGCCCAGTTCTTATGCTGCAAGGTGGAAGACACACTTTAAGACAAGCCATAGAGGCCATCCAAGGGCAGCAAGCCTCTTGTCAGTTTACCAGATGATTATAGACTCAAGGTCTGGATCCAACAAGGGAACCAGGTAGCTGGTCCATAGATTCAAGTTAATTGCTTTCTTTCTATGATGCTGGGGGCTGTATGTTTCACAATAGGAACTAACTGCTATACCTACATTGTTGATAAGAATAAAACAGCAATAACATTAAAAAGTAATTATAAGTCAGGTATGTGGTACACACTTGTGGTCCCTCACTAAGGAGGGCCTGGTAAAAAATGGCATATTCAAGACCAGTCTGGGTAACATAGAAAGACACTGTGTCAGAAAAATGTGGACACTGAAAACAGTAACATCTGGACATTTATTATTATTTGCCAAAGTTGGAGTTTCATGTGGATTAACCAAATATTATTAAGCATTTCTCAAACACTAGCACTACATTTAATGTAATCATCTCATTTAATTTTTACAACTCTATTATATATATTATAATATATGCTTATATATATGTATACACACACACACACACATATATATATATATAATCCCTATTTTACAAATGATCAAATACATGGTAAATAAATAGCTGTTGAAGAAATGAACAAAAGAAAAGGCAGCATGGTAGTCAGTGGCTGGTGAGAAAAGTAGTTGAACTTAGATTAGATTGGGTTGACCATTCAGGTAAGGACAAGTGAGAGAAGCCATCCCCTGGTCAATCCTTATACTCACTATGACAGGAATAGGGTAATAATGACAATGACCAACACTGGCCAAGCACTCACTGGATATCATGCTGTTCAATGATGTTAACATATCCCAGTGGATGAACCAACTCATATAAGCCTATGAAGAAGATATGATTTATACACCCAAAAGCCAAAGCCTGCCACAGAAATCCTACAATATGTGTTTTTGTGCTTTGCCTGGATGTATGTACACCAGGTTAGTGCCTGTGGAGCTCAGAATAGACGGATCCACTAGACTTGGAGTCAGGGATAATTTTGAGCCATCAGGTGGGTGCTTTGATCTGAACCTAGGTCTCTGCAAGAGCATCAGATGTTCCTAACCACTGAGCTATCTCTCCAGTCACTCTTTTAACACCTCTGTTGACTGCTCCAGGTTATTATACTAAAAGTTCCTGGTTTTATGAGCCCTCTTTATTCTCCAAAGGATACCCACAATCTTTCGTTACCTATTTGCACATAATCATATCACCTTTTTGAGAAACTAAGTTAAATTTCTCATGGAGACCTAACAGATGTCCTTCTGTGGGGTCTGGAGACTCTCTACCATTCTCTACAAAGGCTGCCACTAAGCCTTACCTTTTCTACTGTCAGTATCACATGTCTGAATTAAGACATAATCTCTACAAAGCTTAATGTTAATTAAATCACACTAACTTAAGTTAGGAGACAGCAGACACCTTGAGGAAACAATGGGTGTGACTTAATAGAGTACAGATGGTGTGGGAGAAATTGGCAGACTAAGTCCAGGTCCTCTTTAAATATGGGTGCTGCTGCTAACTACTACACAACTGGTGTCATAGCTGTGACAGGTGTTTTTATTTTACCAAAGAAGACAGACACCTAGATACTTGTGGGCAAGGGAGGAAACTGCTGGGCAGGCTAGAACTGGATTACAGGAAGCAGGTTTGGAGTCCTGAGTCCTGTGTCATTTTCTTAGTGTAGGATTACAACAAGGGAGGTCCTTACCTTATGGACATCCTCATCACCGGGGAGCTGGTCAGGTTACAGGATCTGAGTCACAGGGAGTGTGACCCAGGTATCTGGGTTATCAAGCCCTTCAGGTGATACCTATCCATACCAAGATAAGACTGTCCCAGAAGCAAAAAGGAGTAGATATGCAAAGTCCAAACCATCAGGATCTGGAATGCAGCTGTGGCTAATGGACAGAAAGGTCTCTAGTCCTCAGGGTAAGGAAGAGGGAAGGCAAAGGTACAGATACAATACAGGAAGGCCTTTGGAAGTAATGCACACAGGCCTGGTCCCTGAGATGCTCTGAGGATCCTGCTCATCATCTTTGCTCCTGTTCTAAAGCCAAGACATCAGACTCTCCAGCCTGTGGCCTCCTCCCATCCCAGCCCTCTAGAGAGTGACACTGTGTCCCTTTATTTGCAGAGCTTCGTCAGCACTAAATCTGTTCAGAAGCATATCCCCAAGTTGTCACTATTCACAGATAATTAGTCAAAGATCTCCATCTGCCTGAAGGCTCACCACACTTTCCATATTAAATTTCTATGCAAATATGGTGATTCTGGGACGGAACAATGTCAAGTAGTGGGGTAGGTACCTAACTCAAGTCAGCACAGGACGCATCCTTAACAGGCAATCTATAAAATATCCAGAAAGATCACATTGAGCTAAGTCTTGGTACGTGGGCTCCCAGAAGCTTAATATACTTCAATTTAAGTCATGAGCTATATTATACACACATTGTGTGTGTGTGTGTGTGTGTGTATGTGTGTGTGTGTGTGTGTGTGCCCTACTGTTGTCTGAGTTACATAAGAAACTTCCCAGAAAGCCAAACCTTCAAAGTACAGCTCAATTAATTTAATCATTCTTCTTTTATTCCTTCTCAGTTTTTGCTTATTTAAATGTAATTTTACCTTTTCCTATTTTATGATATTTGCTTCCTTCTTTAGAAAGCAGCTGAGTTATCTTCAAGAACAAATCCCATTGAGGCAGAGACCTCAAGGACATAGGGCTGAAGATTAAAGCCTAGAAGCAGCTTGAAATACTGATTATGATTTGAAAGAAGGGTCGAATGTCCAATATTAATTCAGTTATAACTGAAAAGACATTATTCTTATTGTTTCTTTCCAAGCAGAACGATCTGGACTCTCATGAAGATCATTGCCAGGACAAGGGAAAATATAATAAAAATTGAAGGAAGCCATTCCTTAGCCCAGTGATAAACCTGCACTGACACTCTGCCTGGAGATATTTTTAGGCTAAAATTAGACTCAGGGTTCATATAACCTCCTTTCTGTTGTATGACATAACTATTGCTATGAGCAGAGCATCCAGCACACAGTGACAGCAACCATTTCTAACCGTGGGCTTCCACTGTGTGTCTGTTGTGATGTACAGGTGCTAGCTAGCCTGTGACCAGCTAATGTCTAACCAGCCTAGAATGACTTCTCTTTCTGCTGACCAGTTACCTACCAAGACCCTAAGTTAAAAGTTCCCTGTTAAATTGTGATAGGCACTGTCTGCACCCCAGACCTTTAACATCCCTTCTGTTACCCCCCCCCCAATTTAATGGATTTTGCTGCTTTGGTGACCCATATGGTCAATCCTGGACCTTTCCAGTATTTAGAGTTAGAAGTGGTTTACCTCTAGACAAGATTATGAAAACCTACGTCTCTTACTTTGGTGGAGATAATTGTTGGTGGATAATTAATGTCCCAGACACAATAAGAGGTCAGGCTGAAGCTAGAGATTTTCTCAAATTGGCCTTTTGCTCAACCTTAAGCCCTCAAGCATTCTGTCTTTCCCACTCCTTCTGAGAGCTTATTTCTAATAGACCATTTGCTCAAAGGCATTCATCTTCAAGCCTGATTTCAGTCATTCTGAGCTAAGAAAGACTGTCTATCCCAGATGTTTCCAAGAGCAGATTTGATAATCTGTGATAAATGTATACTGTTTTGTCTTTTTTTTTTTTTTAAGAATAAAATCTCATGCAAAGCTGGGCATGGAAACACACACTAATAATCCCAGCTCTTAGGAGGCAAAAGTTTCATGAGTTCTGGCCAGCCTGGGTACTGTAGCAAGACTCTGTCTCAAAAACAAAAACAAAACAAGAAACATAAACAACACCAACACAAAACAACAAAATCATACAAAGAAGAACTTCCAAACCCCAAAAGGTTTACCTTAAGAACAAACAACAACCTCACATGGCTTTGCATGGGAAAAGACAAACATACAGAGATGTGAAGCCACTGGTTAGCAGTTACACAGTCAAGGAGGCCAGAACAAATTCAAGAATTCTTCCCTTTGACTTCCATTCAGTTCAGTTACTAAGAGCAACTGAGCTCCCCTAAGAATCCACCACCTCAGGAAAGCTTGGGGGAGGAAAGAGCGGTGGCAACAGTTTGCTAAGACTGGCTGTGGTACTGAGTCAGGCTTCCACTGATCTTCTTTCCCTCATCACTCACCCTCTCTTCTCCCCCCACCACTTGCTTTTGCTCCTTGCTCCCTCTCTCACCCCCTCCTCCCATCTGTAGGCCTTCTCTTCCCCTTCCCTTCCTCTCTCCCTTTTCTTTGCTCCCTCCTGGCCTTTCACCATCTTCTGCCCCTCTCCTGCCCTCCAGCCTCTTCCTCCTTCCTCTTCTTGTCTTTACCATCTCTTCACGAGTCTTCCCCACAGCCTCGTTCCTTCCTCCCCCCCCCCCCCCCGCCCCGAATCTTTTTTCCTCATACTCATTTTCTGTTTATTTCGCAAGTGAAGACTTGTGAGCTAGCAATTTGGCAAAATACACAAATTCGAACTGACAGTCGTGAGCTGGCTATTCAGAGGCGTTTCCATCAGCAAGAATGCCATCCCAGAGATTCACGGCCTGTGAAACGGGAAACAGAAACAGCGGCCTTTTTCTAGCAGAGGAATTTTATTGGCAGTGCTGCTCACAGATCTGCAAGGCTTGATTTAGCGGACTGAAGATCAATGTGAAAATACTGTCAAGCTCCCGAGACTGGGAGGATATTTAGATTCCTCCGCTCGTGGACATCATCGTTATGAAAGGAAAAGGAAGTGGTTAGATTATAAATTAGAAAGGCCTACAAGAGAAATTCCATCCTTTCTGAATCCAATCTTTTATGAATCTTCTTCCAAAAAGCTGAGCACTACTGTCTAAAAAAAAAAATTTTTTTTTTTGAGTAATTTCTTCTGGTATTTCAAGAGCCCTTTGCCAAAGAGGCAGCTTTCAGGTACTTGACATGGAGCAGACAGAGTTCTGGCCAACCATTTCTGCTCCTTTGCTGATTTCCTACTTGAGGATAGCCAAGAAGTTCAACACTAAACACCAGTTGGGAGCTGGTGGAAGTGGAGGAAGTTGAATCATCTCTTTGTCTTTCTGTAGACAAGGACACTGAGACCTAGGAAAGCCTATCTTATACAGAGAATCCAAGGAATAAATCAAGAGCGGGGGATCCCAAGACGGGTGGCGGGTTGTCTTAAAAGTTTGTTCATTTTCCTCAGGCCTATTTCTTAATCTTTTGACATTCAGAATTATGGAGGTTAAAAAATGTCCACATCTGTGCGTGCCTCCCTTTGTCAACGTTCTGCAGTGAACTCCACTGTGTGTTCCATCAGAAGCTGGACTGCATTTTCTGGCACTGTCCTCTTAGGCAGCCTTTTAACTTGCTTTGACCAACAGTACATAACAGAAGTGCCGCCGTCTATCCTCAGAGCTGGCCTCGGAGGCTTGCATGGGAAAGATTCCTTTGTTGAAACCTGCTCAGTCATCCCAGGTTGGGCTAGTCTTTCAGAGGTAGGTTCCACATGCTGGGAGGATGGACCGTGTTGCTGAGGTCACCCTGTGCTAGTCACTCTCAACTGACCAGGATCTGCCCACAAATGCCCAAATTTAGCACAGAGAGGCAAAGCTGTCCGGCTACACCCATCCTAAATTTGTTAGCCACAGTATCATGGGCTAAGTAAATCACTGTTATTTCAAGCCTGTGTCATGGGGTGGTTTGTTATGGAGCCAAATTTAGCTGACATACTAGGTTCCTTCATCGCTTTGAAAAAGGGAGGGAGCATAGGTCTCTGATTTTAAGGACTATTTGAAAGAACCACATTCACAGAAGGTTAAAAACCCTCTGAGTTTCTACCGGGTAGCCACTAGCTGCATAAACTTAATTATTGAAATGAAGTCAAATTGGAACTGCATTCTTGGGGCTGGGGAAATGGCTCAGTGAGTAAACCTCTTGCTGTGCAAGCAAGAGGTCCTGAGTTTGGATCCCAGCAATTATGTAAAAACATTTGCTGCAGGGGTGCATGCCTGTAACCCCTGTACCAGGAAGGCAGAAGCAGGCAGATATCTGGAGTGTACTAGCCAGGCAGCCTAGCTGAACTAGGGAGCTCAAGGTTCAGTGGAAGACTCAGTTTCAAAAACTAAGCTGAAGAGAAATTGAAGAAAATGCCTATCTTGCCTAAATGCCTAAATCTGACCTCTAGCATCCACCCACCATCATACACACATAGTCACACTCACATAAACACGTATACAAACATACATCAAACATATATACACATATGTAAATACACATACACACACACAGGAAAACTATGAACTTTAGTCCTAGTAATGATGATTCAAGTTCACACCTATCACACGTACCACTCACAACTGCACAGAATAGCACAGGTACAAGGGCGATCCTAGCAGCAAACAAAGACCTGGTCCTAGAGTCACTATGAGAACCAGCCTCAGAGAGTGCAGCTCAGACCTGCAATGTCACTACTTCATGATGCTTCCTCCTTGGAAACTTTCAAATCTGTATTGAATCTTCTATTTTACCTAAAATAACTAAATCACTGAGGAGTGTTTGGGCTGGCTGTAAACTCTATCAGTGTTGCAGGGAGAGAGTGGAAGTGTGGCTTTTAACGAGTTGGGAAAGTCTTCTTCATGCTGAAGGTTTCCCTCCTTCAGGGTTTGCCCTACATTTTATTTTAAGCATTTTTATGTCGATAAGGTTGATAGCTAACTTTATTTGAATTCAACCCTCTACAAGGACCAATAGAATTTTTTTAAGTATGTAGGCTGCTTCTTTCCAATTCTCTTTCCACTATTTTCCCCTCTCCCACTCCAATGTGTCCTTTGACTTCAAAGAACTAGAAAAGACTCAGAGGAAAATGGGTATCTGACCTAATTAAGCACATCGATTGAAATTTTCTCTTAGCTGATGAAATATTCCCTTTTCTTCCCCAGCCTCATTCTGATTTCCTGAAACAGGGGACCTAGAATACTGTCCTCTTACTGTGCCATAAAAACTTACAGTCCTTGGGAGGAGCATCCGGCAAGCAGACAGCAGGCAGGGGACAGTCCATGAAACAGTCAAAAGGGAACTACAGTTCTCAGATCCCAGCCCAGCAACCTTCACCACTTGGTCTAATAACTTAACTTTCCTGTGGCTGTGCCTTGGAGTTTGCATTGATTGCATGGCAAATTTCAATGCCAATAAGTATTTGATGACTGGAAATAAGGGAAGCATCAGAAACAGTGCTGCACTGGATGGAA
Source organism: Peromyscus maniculatus bairdii (assembly GCF_049852395.1). Taxonomy (NCBI): domain Eukaryota; kingdom Metazoa; phylum Chordata; class Mammalia; order Rodentia; family Cricetidae; genus Peromyscus; species Peromyscus maniculatus. Next base: position 116,608,506 of record NC_134855.1, on the reverse strand, counting down.
CAAGCATTCTACTAAATGAGAATTCCAAATGGCAAGCTAATGCCTCATCCAGGTCTTTACAGTCTGATTTTCTATGTCCATACTCAGTTCTTCTGATCTGTGTTACTGAAAGATGTACCTACAGCCTCTAAGCCTATCCTGAGATCACCCATTTCACCTGCAGGAACAGGGGTCCAAACTGTTATCCATGCAGCCAGCTACTAATGATAAATAGGGGCCCCAAAGCCCAGTGCTCCTGCCTTCAAAAAGTCCAAGAAGGAAGTCAATGCACTCTAGAGGGCCCTGCGTGTAGGCTCAGGCTGGCCTTTGCCACTGTTCCCTTTCAGTCTCTTTTCATCTCACAGCTTTCCCCATCTAGTGACTCATGCTAATTCCCTCTTGGCTTTGCCTTCCTTGGCATTGCTGGTACATTTGGCTACAAGCTGTTCAAAGCAAAGATGACAAAACCTACTTTGTCTTCTTTCCAACTCAACATAGGCACATTGCACCTGACAAACACCCATACACTGATTGAGAAGGATTACACTTGATCTTAGAAGACTTGAGAAGTGATAAGGATGTTATTGGATGAGTGCTATGCAGTCTCCATTTCCTGCCTTATGTTTCTGGGTTACTAGGTCTTCAGGTAGCTTGTGGTACCCACTATGTAATACATTGACTGCAAAAACACATCTCCATTCTCTCCTACTTCGCAATATGCTTTGCAAGGAAAGGCACAATCTCTTTCACTGTTCCTTGACTCTGAGTCCAGCTTCTGACTTGTTTCCATTAATAGAACACTGCAAAAGTGATGTTCTAATTATTCTAGACATAAGTCTCAAAGGGCAAACATGCTTCCTATCCCCTTCCTCATTGTCCAGTCACCATCCGAACAACACTGAGCTAGCTAGTTTCCTGGAGGATGAGCTTCCACATGGAGCAGAATGAGCCGCCACCTGAACTACCTCTAAAGCAGGCAGCTCCCACACAGCCTTTCAGATGACCCAGTACTGCTGAGAGGCCATGGCAGATCTATAAGACATACATCTATTTATCATTTTCAACAGTTATATTTTGAGATGATTTGTTAGGCACAATAGATAGCAGATAACCTGAGTGAAGGGAGTGCTGAGCAGGTGACCTTATACCAGATCTGGGTTTATGTTACGTCATTGTCTTTGGATCAGATAGATAGATCGAGAGATTTGTTATTTTATACACACAAATACACACGTACACACACACAGAGAGAGAGAGAGATAGATAGAGAGAGAGAGAGAGAGAGAGAGAGAGAGAGAGAGAGAGAGAGAGAGAGAGAGAGAGGCTAGTTGGCTTCCAGGTATGACCATGTGATCAAGTTTCTCTAGTTGAAAGTTAGTGGAAGGTTGGATGGCTATTGTGGGTCTGAGGTGGAGACAATCAATTGCTGCTGCTGTTGATCTACAAAGACACCAGCATCCTAGGGATGTTGGAACGACAGAACCTGATTCCAAAAATTGCATGTGGTGGAAAACCATCTGCTCAAGGGAAGACCCAAATGTGAACTCTAGGTGGTAAACCAATAGTATCCTATTTGAAAAAGTTGCTGAAATATATTTGGTTTTACTAGTAGCTTTATTGTGATTAATATGCTTTCACCCTATGGTTATTCATCCATCCATGCATTTGATAAATATTTATGAAGCTCTCATCTATAAGGCACTGTGCCAGATTTCTGCCTTCAAGGATCTTACCTGACGGCTTAAATATAAGGACAGACAGGTTTATTTGCCTTACTGTGTGGCAGGCCATATATAAGTTACTTCACATACAGCATATCAGTTAACCATCACATCAGTTCTACAATATAGATGATACAACCTGTAATGACAAATGAGAAACCTGAAGCCCATGATATCGATGAGACAGGACTTTTAACTTAAATGTCTTTGACTTTCATCACATTATACTGCTTCCTACAGGAGAAGTTATTTAAATACACAAGAACTCTCAAACTAGTGAAGAACACATAACACAAGAGAGAAATCTTTACATGTTGACAAAGATAGCTATTTCAATATCACATTCATGCTTTACCCAGGCCATTCTCTGCACAGAATCATCTATTTCTGTCTGTGGTCTGGTGAGCATCATCCTCATCTTCTTCTGCATTAAACAAATTATCATCATCATTTGTGTGTATGTATGGTATATGACAGATGAGGGTATTGTGCATGCCATGGCATGCATGTATAAGTGAGTGAGCCACTTTATGGGGTCAATTTTGTCCTTCTATCTAACTTACAGGGATTCAGGAGATCTAACTTAGGTCACTAGACTTACTTAGCAAATGCTTCCACCCATTGAACCATCCTACCAGTCTCATCTTTGACTTCTTTGACGTCACGTGATGTTTGGAGGCTCAGAAAGGTCCATACAAGCCTCCAAAGTATTTGTTAAAGCATTAAAAATAAGGACTCAGTGAATCAGAAACTTGCATATACCTGCTTTTCTATTCTATTTGTTGCAATTTTAAAACTCATTTCCTCCCTCTACCAAGTAGCACTGACAGAGCTACCTAACCCCACCTCCAGAGAATGGGGGCAGGGAGAGAATGTGCTCAAAATGCATAACACCTTAGAAAGCATACATCAATCTTTTAGTCGTTCTCATTTATTTAATAAACAATAATGTAATGTATCCTGTTTTCTTGGTCATATACATAAACTTTCTACTATCTTAATTAATTTCAGACACACTCTATATAAGAATGTTCTCAGCATCCTAACTTGGCTGTAAAACCCAAGGCTTTTCATTTGCCTCAGATGTAAATGCCAGGGGAAAAATCACATGCAGTTAACAGCCCACAAAAATCTTCAGATCTGACACGTTTCTCAGCAATTGGATGGGAGTCTGAGGGAAGTGGATGACCCACAGACTTCAAGGCTTCCTGTCTTAGTTAAAAGAGATACAAATTGCTTCCCCAGTGTACCTTCTCAGGGGATTTTCCAGGATAAAATGCTGAGATTGCACGGATCTACCTTAAAGCAGAAACCTGAGGGAGATGCCATTACTTTTTCATGTCATTTTAATGGACCTGCTTTTGAAAGACAGTGATGTGTTTGTGCGAGGTTCCTGGACACTTTATACTGGGCTCTGTGATGGCTCTTTATGATTACACAGTAAGCAGAGTGGGACCCCATGCCTCTTAGATATTTAATAGGAGCCCCCTTTTTACATAGTTACTCACTTTACTTTCTCATATACTCCTTTGCTTTCTGCCTGACTCAAAAGAAAAATGTTTACTTGCTTACAAGCCAATATGTATTTATGGTGCACCTGTTTCAGCTGGGACTCTGAAAAGAACCCAGAAAAAAATCCACATTATGTAGACATTGTCACTGTCTCTGTCTTTGAGGGGCTCACTTCTGTGGCTGCATTGTACCTATGATGCTCCATATTTTAGTTACCAGTGCACCACCCAGATAGAGCTCCTAGTGAGACCTACAGAGGCTGACTTGTGATGTGGGACAGATGTTCTGTGCTTGTTTATTGAATGAACAATTGAATGTTTGACAGAATAGCTCACACACATATTGTGAAAAACAGTCTATTTTACACAAACAGCCCCCAGTTTTGTTGCCCAGGGCCCAACGATGAAAAGAAAAACACTCTTCTAGAAACTTCTATTTTAGTTCTATAAAGTATACATCCATTCTGTTATCCCTTCAACAAAGAGCAATCCTATAATGGTCAATATGAGTAAATACCTGCAGTAGCAGAGTTAGCCTAATCTTTAAGAGGGAGAATAGGATTTGAGAAAATCAATCAATCAATCAATCAGTAGACATCACAATTTGACAGTATTAAATAATAGAAAATAAACAGTATTTCCATTGCTACTTCATCACAACAAACCACTCCATAATGATATTAAAAAAAAACACCCTTTGTTATAGACTCCATAGATGAAGCATTTGGACAAGGCACACTAGCGGAATACTGTCCCGAGTGTATTATACAGGACTTCAGTTCTAGGTTGCCGGGCTTGACTGTCAGGGGCTGCAGCTACCTGAAGGCACTTGCTGGTAATGTTTGCTGTCTCTTGTGACATGCATTGAGTGCTGACTGGAAAACCTCCGTGTATCTTGGGCTTCCTACCAGCATGGTGGCCTCATGCCTCCTACCTTCATGCCTGTTGACTACAAGATCCAAAGGCAAGCGGCCCAACTGGCAATGTGAAGCTCTATTACTCTAATATCATAGCTTTTCTAAGTGAATCTGGAGGCTGTGAAATCTAGGATCAAGGCACTAGAAAATCCAGAAGACTGCCTGGAGCTTTGAAAAGGTACCCACAGAGGAGCAATGACATGTGTTCTCATGGCAGAAGGACAAGAGGGCCAAAGGCTAAGTAACACATCTTTAATGAGGACCAAAATCCCACTAATGAGGGAGGAGCCCTCATGACCTAATAAGTTTTTAATGGTCCCCTTTTTAATACTATCACATTGGCTATTATGTTTGAACACAGGAATTTTGAAAGAGACACATTAAAACCAAAGCACACAGCCTTAGCAATGAACAGGCCCAGTAATGGCATGAACTCTGTGGGTGGCCTTAGTCAATCTGAAGGTCATATGGTGCCAGCTGCTACAGCTTGTTCTCACAGAACATCTGTGCTGCCATCAGCATGAATCCAAGAGCCACTTGGCAATAGACACTTCACTGGCTGTCATCCAGAAACAACCCATGGTCATACAACAGGTTATCTGTTGTTATATAACAAATGTAGAAGCTTCATGGCTTCAAATCACTGCTTACTGTTTTCTATGATTCTATGGGTTGAATGAACTATTCTGTGTCTGGAGTCAAGTCAGTTGATCGGGACAGGACTTGCTCATGCTTCCAGATGTTAATCTGACAACCAGAAAGACTTAGGTGACTTGTCTCTTAATTTCATGTCTTTTGAATCCCTCCAACAAGGTGGCCTGGGCTTATTTTCATAATAGGCATTACAGAACATAAGTAGAAGTTGACAAGTTCATTTCAAGTTTCTGCTTATGTCTTGTTAAAGTTTGGATTTGAAATACCCTACATTAACTCATATTTTAAAGAATTGGTCCCCAGGTTGGCACTACTGTCAGAAACGATGGAAATCTTAGGAGGTGGGTCCCACCTGGGAGAAGTCAGTCAGCAGTGGTGTGTCTCTGAAGTGTATAGCCTAGTCTTTGGTTCTTGTCACATTCTCTGTGTCCTGGTATTGCATAATGGGATAGACTCTGCCACAAGTCTCCTTCCATGACTGCCACCATGTCTTTCCCACCAAAGCACATTAATTAATATCTCTAAATCTGGGAGACACAATAAAGCTTTATTCCTTTCAGATATTTCTATGGATCAGGTATGTTGTTTAGTGACACAAAAATAACAAATGTATGTGCCATTTGCTACTGTCTTATTGGCCAGTGTAGATCATGTGGCCAAGCATAGAGTCAATATGAACATTCAGTGTAATCTAGTTACATTGCCACTCATTTGTCTTATAGAGTTGTGATTTTTATTAAATAATGGGCTGACTAGGGGGTTGTTGACCAATTTGAGACAGCCAACAAGAGACAGAGTTACATCACCACTGGGCCCCCCCTTCTGCCCTTTCTCTGTAACACAGTCCCCAATCCCCTTTAGTCATTGTGGACCCCACAGTTAAAGAATATGATTACGGAGTAGGACACTAAGAGTCTGCTCCAATGCTTACATACCCTAGTATCCTAGTCCAGAGTTGGCTCTGCTGAAATCACCTGTGATATGACTGAGAGGATTTTTGTTTGTTTATTTGTTTGTTTGTTTGTTTGTTTTGTGGAAGACAATGTGGCTTAGGTTCTGGGACAGTTCTGACCTAACCCATTTAATGTTTTCAGGTTCAATGTCTTTACAATGTGGAAGCCAGGAAAGTTTATACCTACCTTGAAAAGACAATGAATATAGTAAGACCTTTAGCACAGTGTGGCAGAGAGTAAATAATAAGTTAGAGTATTTATCATTGTATTTATTGGAGGACAACACAGATGTTCCCTAAAAGTTGACCGTATGAGGAAGGCATAAGTGGAGACTTCATTACAGCGACAGGTGTCCATAGAGCCCCTTCGTGGGCAGTAGAAAAGCTGTTACTACGATGAAGAAGCATTTCTCGGGAAGAAGTATCATGTTTGGCGGAAGACAGCTCCTGAGAAACAAACGATTGGCTGATGTGAGGTGAAGGCTGCCTCTTTCTTTTCCAGCCCTAGTCATTCTCCTAGGAGAGGCTTGATGAAAAAAGAGAGGGAACTAACTGTCACTACATGACTCTAGCCCCACTTCTTTTCTTAGTAGGAAACACTTTGTATTAGTTACTTTTCTGTTGCTATGATTAAAAAATGACCAAAAACTATTATTATGAAGAAAGAGTTTATTTGGCTTAGATTCCCAGACAGAATCCATATTGGGAGGGAGAGGTATGGCAGCCGGCAGCTGGAGCAGGAAGCTGAGAGATCACATCTCCAACCAAAAACACAAAGCAGAGATAAGAGAACTGGAAATGGGGGAGGCTATGAACTCTCAAAGCCTCTCTCAATGATGTATATCTTCCAGCAAGGCCACAAAACCTACCCAAACAGCCCAATCAACAGGGAACCAAGTGTTCAAATATTTGAGCATATGGAGGACATTTCTCATCCAAACTATCACAAGCTTAGAACAAAAGACTGAAGAGTAAGATACACAGAGCTTAGGAAATTGGACAGCATTTGTAACATTATTTAACAAAAAACACTAGAATTTTAATGCCCAACTACCACACATGCATAGGTTGTATATTGTGCCTATACAAGTGCATGGAGATTCATTTACATTGCAGTCTACACGACCAGTGCTTTTGATACTGTGCAATGTATATACAACACCAGTGTACAATAAAGGAACATACCTGATTGCTCTGCTTAAGCCAAACTTTTTACATCATTAAGCTGAGAAGGAAATTTACAGACATCCATTGATCTCAGCCTTTATATTCAAAACATTCACAACTTTCTCTAGACTAGACCTAATTCAAACTTGATGAAAACTTGTGTATGCTTTTTCTAACTCAAGTTTTCTTCCTGACACTGAGAGCTGATCTCAAATTATGTATGACTTTCCACATTCTATCATTATATTTCTATCCATGTCTGACTTCTCTTTACAGTAGAGTGAGAATGATTCTCTTATCTTCAGAGCTAAACCACATGGTATTATTACTACTATTTATGTTATTGTTGGATTTTGAAACTTAGTACATTTATTTATTGTTAAAAATAGTAAAGAGTGGCTTATGAAAGCAATGGACACTTTGCAAAGATGTGTTTCATTCTTCTTTGTGAATCTACAGCATTTAAAATTTGACTATCAGGGCTGGATGTAGTGGCACACACTAGCACTCAAGAGGCAGATACAGGCAGATCTCTGTGTTTGAAGTCAACTTAGTATGCACAGCAAGTTCCAGGCTACCCAGGACTATCTCAAAACAAATGAGAAATTTAACTGCTAAAATTATGCTGGGGTGGGTGTGTGTGTGTGTGTGTGTGTGTGTGTGTGTGTGTGTGTGTGTGTGTGAGTTTAATTCTTATTAGAAAGTGTTTTAGAATCTTAAATGGTTGTGTAAGTTCATGGAAATCACACTCATAGTGTGGATGTAAATATATATTCAACAAAAATCCAGACTGGTGGGAAGATGGAGAAAATAAACTGAGGGAACATTTCAGAAGCCATAAATTAAAAAGATCCTGAGTAACTGTCTACTGAAACATGTAATTTCTCCCAAAAGAGACAGTAAATTATATCTGAAAATTTAAGTGACCCTTCCAGACTGTTAAATATTTCATAAATACAGGATTAGAGTTGCAGACATGAGCTTCTTTGTAGTAAGATCTCCCACTCTTTAGTCCTAAGACTGATTTTCTCACTGGTCACCACCTTCTGCAATTCTCCACACTCTCTTTTACTTAACCAGAAGATTTTGGTTTTCTTGTGTGAGGAGACACTACATTAAAGAGAAGTGAAGTATTCCTTCCTTGAATTACAGGGTCATTTGTGTCTCTATGTTCCAGAGATAAAATGCCAGTCACACAGGCTTGGATAATGTCAGAATTTACTGGTGTATCTGTAAGATCCAAGGGGGAATGCTGGTTGCTGGCCAACACTCAGAGGTCCACATTATTAGGAGAGCTGTGATACTTTCCTTGTGTGATTCTTGTCTTATTTCTCACTGTGGGTTGGCTTGGTCCTTGGATTAGCTTTTCTCATAGCAGTAAGGAAGCTGCCAGCAGCTCCAAGGGGTTCCATCTACTTTCTATCAAGCAGTGATACCAAGAAAATCAATCTTCATCTTGACATTTATCTTGACTCTGGTAGACTGCTTACAAAATGGCTCCAATTCCCAACCCCTCTATGAAATCATAACCTATTAAATATGAACTTCTGGTTTCTCTCAGTGTAAAATGCAGCATCTTTCCCTACCTCTGGAAATTGTCTGGTATTATGGCTTACATTAGCCAATAGAGTATAGTAGAAATGATAAAATGCTTGTTCTGAGCCTAAAATTCAAGAGAACTTCATAGTCACTGGCTTGAAGTTCTGCCTTATACATGAGGACAAACCCTAGCTATCCTGACGGGGAGTGAGAGAAGGCATATTACAGAGATTGTCACATCAGCTGGGCCCAACCCAGACCAACCTACAGATATCCAAGCCTCAAATACAGGAGTCCTTCCTGGACTGCAGGCCACAGATCCACAGGCAAGGGCAGTTGAGAAGAGCTGCATAATCAATATGGGCCTATGAGTTAACAAACTCTTACTGTTTTAAAACCGTGGTTCTCAACCTGTAGGTCATGACCCCTTTGAGGATCACATATCAGATATTCTGTATATCAGATATTTACATTTTTATTCATAATAGTAGCGAAATTAGAGTTATGAAGTAGCAATGAAATAATTTTATGATTGGGGTCATCACAACATGAGGAACTGTATGTATTAAAGGGCTGCAGCATTAGGAAGGTTGAGAATCACTGGTTTTAAACATCTGAGGACTGTGGTAGTTCATTACACGGCAACAGGTAACTGACTCATAGATTTTCTTTGACAGTATTGACTGCATGCTAAAGGCTCTCCTGAAACTATTACGACAGTGGACCTGATCCATTTAATGTCTCCTTGGAAGTGTACATGGAAGTAGAAATGGAAACCGTAAAGAACAGCAAGGAACACTAAGCAGGGTATGGCATAAATGTGAGGAGAGGAGATTATGCAATCTTTGAAGGCATACAATCTGTCCTCCATCATTGCTTCCCCAGAGTTCCCAAGTGTATGAGGATGGAATAGGATAAATGCCTGAAGAGCTCCACTGGACTGAGGGACCCTAACCCAAAACAGGGCATCACAAACATCTCGGTTGAGATGCTTGCTTCAACAAAACTGCCAATTACTGGCTGCTCTGAAGGCTCAAGTTACTGAAAATTCTTGTCTAATATTACTACTGGTACCATTTTTTTGAATACTGACAGCTTCTATAATACACATGAAAACATACCAAATCCCATGGCTTTTGAGCTCATAAAGACTTCAAAGAAGAAAGCTGCCATATGTCCTATGAGTATTCAACAGCATACAGGCCAGTAATTCCCACAGTATTTTTTTTCTGGAAGGTTCTGTACCAGAAAATCCTCCTGCAATGCTTAGCAATGCAATGAAACCTCTAGCCAACTTTATTTGAAAACACTGTCAAGTGTTGCTTTAGTCTGTTTCCTAAAATTTATGTACTACTACTTTTTTCTTTAAATACACTATACAAGGATTAAAATAATTTTAAAACAATTAAATAGAAATAGAAAAAGCAAGAATACACATTGGATTCATTCTATCCCAACAGGTATAAAGTGTTGTAAAAGCACCCCTCAGTATAAAATCACTACTGGATGCTCCACTTCAAATAACAGATATTGACCGTGGCTGAAAAGAAACAGTGTCACCCTTCTAGTACAGGGAGAAATAATCATAGCTTTCTAGTAGCAAGTTTTTTTCCTCTTTTTGTTTCTCCGTGCTGCTCTTAGAAGCAGAGCAGGAAGGAATGTGTGTGTTTGAGAAATTGATTATGTTCTAGAAGAACAATTTAATGGAATTTTGAAAATATTAGTAATTAGTCAGATTTTCAACTTATGGAGAGCTTGGGAAGAAAATAATGCCAAGGGATTTTGATATGAATATTGACCTGATGTACTGTAAAGGACTTAACTTTAAAAATTATATGGACTTAACTTTAGACTTATTCATTAAAAATTAAGGAAAATTGAGGATGGAGATATGGTTCAGCAGTTAAAGAGCACTGGCTTCTTTTCCAGAGGACCTGGGTTCAATTCCCAGAACCCAAATGGGGGCTCACAACTATCCGTAACTCTAGTTCCAGGGGCCCCAAAGCCCTCTTCCAACCTCTGCAAGCAATTCATACATGAGGTGCATAGACATCCATGCAGACAAAACACGAATACACATAAAAATAAATAGATTTTAAAAATTAAAAATAAGAGAATAAGGACTATTGAATTAAACCGCTGAGGAAATCAAGCAAATGTTTTGCCATTCTCAACATTTCTCTATGAAGGGCAGTAACACCCTCAATGGCTCCACAGTGTCACAATTGCCTGCACTATGTCCTTGCATATCTATCTTTACCTTACCTTTACCAGGTAACTGTATTTGGTCTTTTCTTTTGGACAATGGAACGACAATACATTTGATACAAGGAGAGTCTTGAAAAGTGTGCACATGTTTTCTCTTACTGTCTTAGATTCCTGTCACCATATTTATGTGCATAGGCTAGCCTGTTACAGTCACATGAAGAACTCAATCATCTCAACCTAGTGGGATTTAAACCAATAAAAATATAGAATCCATAGAATGTGGGAGAGGACAGATTCTGTCTGAGTTTATTTTGGGTACAAAAGTCTGTATTGGTTGTCCCCAACTTCACAGCAAATTTCCTTAATATGCAGGGGCTTAAAAACTACATATTTATTAACCCATATAATTTATATGGGTCACAAATCTGGATCAGGCTTAGCAAGGAGGTTCTTTTGGGGTCTCTCATTAAGATGTAGTCAGGGTGTCAGCTGAAGGTCTGAATAGGATAGAAGGATCTGTTTATAAGATGACTCACCCAAATGCTAGTACCAAACGTTGTGACCTGATAACTAGAAAGTCACCTTGGACATTTAGTGAGATACTCTATGGTTATGAATACTTGCCCCCAGAGCACCTTTTCAGATAAAGAATCAGAGATAGACTAGAAGACAGGTTAAACAAGCTTCAATGAAAGGAAAATATAGTAAGAAGTTAGAGTATCATACACAACATAAGGCAGCTTAGACCAGGAAAAGAGAATAGAGCTGACTGCAACAAGTCTTCATGGCCAGAACCTTTTATTGAAGTGGACATAAAGACTGTATACTTCCCTGGATGACCTGAACCTTGGGCAACAAAACTGTGCTTCACTCTTCCAACCAATCATGGAAGAAATAGTCGAATACATTCTATCACTGTTGGCCTAAACTTTGCAATTAATTACAAGCTCTATGTGGCCACAAACTCAAAATGAATGTCTGCAATATATTTATCACCATGAATTTATCTTTCAGTTTTATTCAGCTTTGAGTTAGGATGGCACAGCTAGTTTGATTTCCTGTAGTTGGTTTACTCTTAAATTCTGAGGCTAGTTTAGGAACCTGACCTGCTGCTTTGGTTTAATTTTAACTGAGCAGTAATAAGCAGTTTAAAAACTGTTTGCCAAAATATTAGCATTTCCAAGTTTTAAACTGTGTCTTTGAGAGTCTGACTTCTCTCTCAATTCCTGGATGCCTCGCCTAGCCAACACCCTTATGCATTTGTTGGCTGTTGGCAGAGGTCTCAATTCCACACACTATTTACATCTTTTCATGGGAAAATTACCTTAGTTCTTTTGTGAGGATGGCTGCTGGCTTTCCATAAGTGTGAATAACCCCAAAAATGCAAAGCACAAGTTATGGTATCTTTTTTGACAATTGTTAAAGTAACACATAATTATCACATGATAGCCTATTAATTTCCCAAGTTAGAACATTCACTATACAGGAAATCACATTGCAGTATGAATCTAAAGACACAGGGATCATCCCCTGCAGGCCATCTAGGAGAGGGGGCTGCTAGAATACCTTGTAGATTTAGATCTGCAAGTAAAACATGAGAACTTTGTGTTTCCTTCTATGTCAGTCTCCAATATTACTTGAATATGTGCCGGGCCTTACTAGGATTTATTTCTCAGGGACTGCCACTTTGACACCTTATTCTGAAGTTCCAGACCCAGTGGCTACTACAAGCAAATGACAGGATTCAGACCTTCCCTTTCTTCCATCTCTCTGGCACCCACTAGCTTTGTCAGAAGCCACTGTCTCAACGTTAAGCTCTTGGTAACTTCTCAGTCAGCAACAGTTGCCTCTCTTGCCTCACAGGTCCACATGGCTATTTCTGGATAGCCCTTCCGTGGGCTCTTCTTTCCGCTGACACTGCTCCATTGGTAGCTGCACTCCACCCCAAAAGGACTCAAATGGCCAAAGGGCTCATTGTGTCATTGCCTAATTTCTTCTCTGAGCTCTAATGCCATCTATCTAGCCAAATGAAAGGAATATTTCCTCACCTGTGTATGTGTGTGTCTGTCTGCATATGTGTCTATGTATGTGTATATCTGTGTGTGTCTGTCTGTGTGTATCTGTGTGTCTATGTACATGTCTATGTGTGTGTCTTTATGTGTGCATGTATGTGTCTGTGCACACATGTGTCTGTGTGGGTATGTGTCTGTGTCTGTGTAAGTGTGTGTGTGTGTGTCTGTGTGTATCTGTGTGTCTATGTACATGTCTATGTGTGTGTCTCTGTGTGTGTATGTGTGTGTCTGTGTATGTGTGTGTTTGTCTGTATGCTGTTGTTGTTGATTTACTTTCCTGGGAAAACAAACAAAAAAAAGCATCTATTCACCCTATGAGAAGAAAAGGAATCCTTGAATGTGTGAAGTCCAAGTGTGTATGTAGTGTTGACAGGAGCTGGCCATGCCAAAACCTTCCTCCAGCCTGAGTGCGAATGTTGATAGTGTGTGCTGAGAATGTCCACTGTTGTTTCCTCAAGGCCGCTCAACCTGGCAGATATTTAAGGCCTAAAGACTTCTCCCCTACAGACAGAGACTGCTCCCCTACAGAGAGAGACTGCTCCCCTACAGAGACTGCTCCCACTGAGATTAGCGAGACCTCACTTCTTGATCCAGCTGTATACTGTAAATCCTGTCCCCTTCCTCAAATTTTTGCAATAACCCCACCTCCCTGGTCAACTGTATATAACACACACACTGAGGTTTTGGGGTTTTGTGGCTTCTCCATCAGAGAGCCCAGTCCACTTGATCCCAGCTTTTCTGTGTCCATGTTTCTGCGGCTTCTTAACATCTGTTATTTCTTTAGTCTCTCACTGCTCCTAGTCAGGGTTCCAGGGCCCTTGCAGCCATACAAGGCTGTGGCATCACCTCAACTAGAGAAAGAGCTGAAAGACCACAGAATTTCACTGAGTTCAGCCTGGCAAATGAAGGAGACTCCTGTGCTCCTCACAGAAACCTGGGTGACTCCCAAACAGCAGCACTGCTGACAGATCCCAAACTCAGCCAAATTTCACTCTCTTATGCACTCCAGCATTTCTAGGATTATACATAACTGGGCAGGACAGAGTGGTCACTTAAGTCTCCCGGTGATGGGCTCAGTTCCCCTTCTCTCCATCCACAAGGCAATGCCAATAGTGTCATTTCCATTGTCACATATAGAGCTACCTGCTATATATTGCTTATTTTGCTGTCATAACAGCAGACCACAGTTTCCTGTAAGTCATTACAGCACCAAAATGGCAACATGATATTAAGCCTAGAGGAAACACACACTAAAATGAAGTGTGTGTGTGTGTGTGTGTGTGTGTGTGTGTGTGTGTGTGCACATGAATCCACATATGTGCATTTGAATATGCATTTGTGTATGTGTGTGCATATGTGTATGCACGTATGTTTGTACATGTGTATGTGCACTTGTGTGTGTGTGTGTGTGTGTGTGTGTGTGTGTGTGTGCACATGACTCCATTTCCTTTTCCTGGAAATACTAATCAAATTTTGTATTTGATCACAGGTTTGCCCTTTTAGTTTTTCTAGTTCCATGCATAACATTTGCTACTATTTGAGAACTGGGGAGGTATGAAACAATTACATGTACACCCATTCACTGCACTGCATTGTCCCGACCTAATGATAATCCTGGAGTACATTTCTTGGGTGCTGCATGAAAAGCATGTCTGGATACCAGGAGAGTTGTTTCAGCTAAGAGATAACGCAGGGAGGGCTAGGGTTCAGTGAGAGGAGAGGTGACGAAATGCACAGATTGGAGATCTATTTTGAATATTAAACAGAAGGATTTACTAATAGATTAGATATGTGAATTGATGAAAAAAAAAAGTCTTGCAGCTAGTTCAGGAGTCATGACCTTTATTTAGAGTCTACACAGAAGCAGTTACACTCTGTTGCAAACCATTGGTGGTGGTTTCTTTTGTTTGGTCAGGAGTAGAATTAATCAATAATTCCCTTGAAAACAGATTTTGAGAGCTGGGCAGTGGTGGCGCATGCCTTTAATCCCAGCACTCAGGCAGATCTCTGAGTTCCAGGCCAGCCTGGTCTACAAAGTGAGTTCCAGGAAAGGCATAAAGCTACACAGAGAAACCCTGTCTTGGAAAAAAAAAAAAGAAAATAGATTTTGAGTTGACCCTTTGGACACTCAAAAATGAAGTAGCAAGAGGCATCTGAACATACAAACATGAATTACCGAACTGAGCTCAGCATAAAAGTAGGGGTTATTATTCAATGTGTCAAAACAAAACAAAACAACAACAACAACAAAAAAAAAACCACTTTGTGTCATGAATGGCAATGTCTTCATTCTGCTCACAATTCTGTGAATTAGTATTGGATGAAGATATGTGATGATCTCTGTTTCCTCATCTGTGATGATCTGATTAATACAGCTAGGAAGTAACTTGAATGGGTGGAGCAGAGACATCTGAGGCTAGAGGATCCACTTTCAATCTGTCTTCCCATTCTGTCTTCTTACTACACTAAAGGATGGATCGAGCTGGGTATACTGACCAGAATACAACATGTGACCACTAGGATACACAAGGGTCTTGTGGTAGCTGTCTACCCCATTATCACTAATAGCTCCAGGGGTATCTGAGGTCAAGAGTGATCAGCCTTTCAAGTCATAGTGCATCACCATCACTTCTTTTGGATACTATAAACCAGTGAGGTCCAAAGGAGTAGACATTGATCCTGCTTCACATTGACAGAGTAGCAAATAATTCAGGATCATGTTTAAAACTGTCACACCTCATTCATCACTCTCTCTCTTTCTAGAAAGTAAGTTCTGTGAAAAACAGATTTTTGTCTCTCTTGTTCACTACTATATCTCCATATATTAGACACTGTTTTTCAGATAAATAGAACAGAAGGGTTTAATATTGAAATTAAACCATGTAATATTAGTGGTCAAAAAGTCTTAGAATGACCCATGTGCAAGCTGAAGACCAAGAAATCCATTGGTATAATTCAGTCCTGGTCTTAAGGCTGAGAACATGGGAAATACCACATGTGCACAATGTGAAGACATGAAGATAGTGGGGGAGTAGTGACCATGGCTTCAATATTCAAGAGCAGAAGAATTTGGGCATCTTAGCTCAAGAAGAGAAATAGATTTTGCCTTTCTCCTCCCCCTTTTCCTTTTAGAGCTTTCAGTATATTAAATGAGCCACATTAGTGAGGGCAGATGGGTAGAGGGTTGCTTTTTTTTGTTCGTTTTTGTTTTGTTTTTAATCATTCAATCTATTATTTCAATGATAATATCTTCCAGAAATACTCTCACAGACATACCTAGAAACAATGTTTACCAGGTACCTGGGTGTCCCTTAATCTCGTCAAGTTGATACATGAAATTATCCGTCACACCTTGGTACCAAGAAAGATGTGTAGTTATTGAATGGGAAACACACAAGGGCTATACAACCATGAAAAATTATTAGGCATGAAGTAAGAAAATAAGGTTACAGAGCTCAATCACAAGTTTGCTGGACTATCCATCATTTAGAGCAGTGGTTCTCAACCTGTGGGTTGTGACCCCTTTGCAGAGCACATATCTGATGTTTATGTTACGAATCATAACACTAGCAAAACTAGTTATAAAGTGGCAATGAAACAATTCTATGATTGGGGGTCATCACAACACAAGGAACTGTATTAATAGGCCACAACATTAGGAAGGTTTGAGAACCACTGATTTAGGGTAGTAAAAGAGAAGGAAACAATATTTTCCACATGGTGCCCCTGAGCCCCTTAATTAGGGAACATGATCACCTAGAACCCACGTTTCAACCTCTATATCATGTAGTATGTGGATGCAGCTTTCTTGGTCCCAGTGGCACCAAGTTCCCTTCCTCCTATGCACAGACCATGGCACCAGGATGCTCTCACATAGATACCAAAGACAATTCTTGGGTATTGGGCTACAGTGAACCAATTTGAATGTGTGGGTAGTGGAAACCATGCATAAGTAGAGACAGCTTGTTATTTTAGATAAAAACAGGAGTGGAAAAAGAAAGGTTGTGAGCTCAGTACATGGGCCCAGTATCCATTAACCGCATTCCCAAATACAGAGCTCTGTGGGGCCAAGAATTTGAAACCTGGCTTCTAGGCTGTTACGAATAATCAAAGTAGAATTATAAGGCATATTTTGCTCAGCAGTTTTATTAACTTGACTAAGACAGCAGAACATACCTGATAGAGCAGTTTGTAAGCTTAATTTAGAACTCATAATATTTACACGTATAGTTTATAGACAGGCATTCATATGACTGTCTTGAGCACTGTAACTGTGAGGTATGGCTAAATAGAGTCTCTGCTAGAAGGCACAGAGCACTGCATTCAAAAACCAGACTATCTGAAACTCATCTCCATTGCTCCTAAACCCTTGCTGCACTTGCAATTAAAATTTGCTAAAATTAGATTATGTTGCCATCAGGGGAACTGTGTGAATGCCCTAATGAAGTCATGATCTAAACTTCCAGGCTTCTCCTAAATATGATTAACAAAGATCAAGAATTTAGAATGTGTCTCTATTTAATTAGGAACTTTATGAACTGGGAACCCTCATTTAAGCAGATGAACATAAGGATCAATCCATACATTTAGGAGGATATATTATTTAAGCTTTAAAATTCATGCTCATGAAAATCTAGTCTATGTCCCAAAATGCTACAGTAGAGTTGACTACAGAGACCCCTTTGTCCATACAAGATTACAAAACAAACCAGGTTCACTTTGCAATTGTGTCTTCAGCTTAAGTGTTTAGAGCAGGTCCTATTAGAATCACAAATTAAATGTAAGGGTTAGGTTACTTCTGCCCAGGAACTGCATCTTATTTATTAGCTCTGAGGTCCTATACCTATCTGTTTTAAGTAATTTTTAGAATGGAAATTTCCAAACACACAATGATAGATTTTACAATGAAGTCCATATCCTCTTTGGGAAGCTCAGCCTATAAATCTTTGTTTTCATTTGGGCTTGAGAAGCATATTTCTCTGCACTGGAAGAAACCAGGGAGTACATCTCTTACTATTTATTTGTGTATCCATGTCCTTTGTGTTGCTACCTGAAGGAGATGCATGGTTCTCTCATCCTGAATGATGGAAATGTGCTCTCTTGATGGACAACTCTAGATAATAAAAGCATTCATCCCAGATATTGGTTTCACGATTCATATTGGTTATTATGGTCCACCAATGATTGTACAAATGTTTTCATTGTTAACCAGAAAAGAAAGTGCTTGGGGAAGAAATGGGAACGGTGACACCAATTTAACATACACTTTTGTGGGTAGCATAAAATGATAGGGCAGCAGGAAATGGTCAAATGGCTTTCCAAATGATTCTGAGAGCTGTTCACAATCAGGCATGATGTTGACAAGACAACCTCGAATAATGACCAATGAGGGACTGTGATCTGGCCACACACAGTGGTATGTCTGCCTAACTAGGGCACTGAGGGGTGGGGGTATCGGGAGACTACCTGGCTCTCGTGTAAACAGAAGCCATATGACAAAACCCAGAAACTAACCCATTCTATTTAAGCTCTAAGAAGCCATTTGGTAGGGATCTGGTGACATTCACAACCCTACACCCTAATTTCTAGCACTGTACCACAGGGCCACCATAAGCTTTACCACCAACCTGACCCTTCCATATTCTTCTACCTCTTAAAGTGGTCACTTGGTTTTGAGATAGATACTAATGCTTTTGTACAAGAAGTTTCCCTCATCTTGAATCTTTGCTGATGAGTGAAGTGAGGGTCAAGCAGGACGTGGCATTGGCTAGCCAAGTTCAAGAATTAGAGCTGGACGTCAGAGGTGGCTTGAGACAAAATCATTGAGGCAAGAAGGAAAGTTATGATAAAAGATGTGGGGACACAAAAGGACCTCTGGCTTCTTATGTGAGGCTGACTTCACTCAGCCCAGGGTAGAGTGTGCGCAAGCAGTAGGATATTTCAAGTATCTTTTGGCCTCGGGGTTGTCAGGAGCAAGACCTGGCTCTTCCTGGTGAACATCATACCTGGTGAAGCTCACGTACCTTTTCAGCCTCAACATGTCTTCAGGGCAGTGTTCTGTTGGAACCTGTCAGAAATGGCCTGATTTCTTGCCTGACTTGCATTTTAGACTTCCCTTTGGAAGCCCAGAAGATGAAAACACCAATCAAGTCCTGAACAGGTCATTCAGAGCACTCTAAGCACAAGGCTTGGCAAACCCACAAAAAAAAATTGTACAGGGTTTGGGTGCCAGGGCAAGAAGACCTAATAGTGCCACTTCTGCTAACCTTCAAAGCAGGGCTCTATGCCATACCCTCCCTGCCCCAAAAGCAAGCAGAGTTTTTTCTTTCAAGCTTCCAAAGGGTTCTTACCTTGGAGGAAACTGTGTGCCCTGCCATCTGATCTCTTTCCCACTTCCACTTTTCTGCTACTTCCCCACTTTTTCTGATTTACACTTTGTGTTAGTATCCTGGAGACAGGACTTCTCATTTTTGGAACTTTGTTGCATCAGAGGCCAAAGAAATCTGCTTATTTGGATGATTTGAATATATGGAACTAGTCATTGCTCACCTGGAAAAGTGGGCATTTCTTTGGAGCTCTGCAGAAGAGCTTAGTTCACTTGTACTGTTTTTGTGCACCCTGCCTCCAAAATGAAACATTAAGGAATGGCGAGAAAACCTACTACAAATGGCTCAACAAACAAATAAATCACACTTAACTAGTTTTCTAGCATATCTAATTAATTTGTATATTGGAATATTAGAATACCCATTAGAGCCTAGTGTAAGGGTGCATGCCTTTAATCCCAGCACTCAGAAGGCAGAGGCAGGTTGGTCTACATAGTGAGTTCCAGGACAACTAGAGTTACATAGTGAGACCCTGCCTTTAAATAAATAAACAAACAAACAAACAAACAAATAGTATCTATGAGAATAGATGTAGCTCCCTCTGCTTGACTAGACTTTCTTGGGGCATTGTCTTTATGAGGAAACATTTTCTTCCTGTGTAGAGAACAAGGGGGGAAAAAGGAGATGGGGGCTTTAACATTCTTCAACTAGGAAGAGGTTCAACCTGGAAGGTGTTCAGCTGCAGCCCCAGGTTCTCTGTCACCAGTGAATAACTTTGGGAAGCCACTGGCTATGTGGTTCTCCTTCATACCAAATGCCATTACCAACCTAAATAACACCTACAGCCGTGGACTTCTGACAAAGAGGACCAGCACTAATTAAATGGGAACAAATTTTACCTCTACATCATTGTTCTATTTTGGTGTTGAATATAACCCTAAACACCCACCCACTGAGCTTTCCATGTTAGACACTGTGGGTCAGGCAGGGCATCCTGAGGAAATCAAGTAATGAGTACAAGAAGCCCCAGGTAAACAGCCATTGAAGGTTTCTTGGCAACTAGAGTCCCTAACTTCTCCCTCCCCACACCAATCCTTTACCCATTCCCTCTTACGGCAATGACTCGGTGGGATGTTAGACTGAAGTACCATACCTTTCCTTCTGACTCTGAGTCAGAACTCATCGAGTGTCCCCATCATCCTGTACCTGGATGAAGACCAGGGAACACCTACGGTCTTCAGGGAACAATGCTATAAATAAAGATGGACAGAAAAACACAACAGAACTCCTATTTGTCTTCACAATGCCTTGCTTTGCCAGGGTCTGGCTTCTTGAATAAGACTGAACAGTGAGATCAACAGGGCCACAGTTGAAAGTGAAGTTGTGAGTAGAAAAAAATAATACCTCTAAGGTGTGCATTGACGTCAGGTGAAACAGGGATTTGACTGTGATGGAAAACTTCACCTGGAGGGCAAGGACTGAGAAGGGTCTCTTCTTAGCAGAGCCAACTAGCCACCTGGAGAGGAAAACACCACACTGGTGTTTGGGGAACTGATTCCATGAGTGTGGTGGAAACTTTCCCTTTCCCCTATCAGTTCTTCATGACTACTGAAAATTTTAGTGCAAATAATGTCTGTGTAAGTAGTTCTATGTGTTATAGGATCAGAAGGACCACAGAATCCATTGACAGCTTTCTTTAGGACCTAGGTCAAATGCTGAGTCCCACTGACTATCCCCATGGCCCATCAAGTCAGCCTGTTCTTAATCCACAGCCTTGGTCTTGTGACTCTCTGACTCATTCCTCAGTAAGGGGCAGGGCACTTAATTCCCCACATGCATCTCAATGGCCTTGTAAGCAGCTTGGACCAATGGAATGCGGTAGAAGTGATGATGTACAAGTTGTGAGCCCAAGTCCTGAGAGATGAGGCATGTTTCCTGCTGTCGTGGGTCATTTTCTTGAGCCATGAGAATGATCTGGGGTGGTGGACTGTAGAAGGATGAGAAATAAAGCAGAGCTGCCTCAGCATAAGCAGGCCACATTGGCGGCTCTCAACTTGTCAGCTTTGGAATTCTGACCACGCCGCTCAGAACCCTCTAATCAGATACCTTCTTTGCACTGCCTAAATGTCAATCTCTTGAGAATGAATTCCTCAGAGGGTTCTTCTACAAGAGAGCGGAGAATCTAATCCTCAAGGAACAGGGGGAGGGGGATTCACTTCCAGATGTCCTGACCCTGGCTGGAGGGCCAGGTGAGATGTAGAAGGATGGAGGCACTCCCAGGCAAGGCAGAGGTGATTGCCAACAACTGTGGGGCCAGGCCAGAAGCACCAGTACTACTGGAACACCAGTGCTTACTTAAATAAATGGAACCCACCATTCAAACATTCCCCGTCAGATTCACATCACTCACAGTAAAGGTCAAACGTACTGCCAACAACGGGAACAATTTCAATGCTACAACTAGTTTTAATCACAAAGTATTTGCAGGCATTCAATCCTAAATCACCTAAGACCACCGTATAATAAGAAGTTACTTTAACATTGAAATTAATAAAACAAAATTTCCTAAAACATTCAAAATGGACTTCTGATGGGAAAATGTCTGAAGAATCCTGCATTGCACCCTCCTACAGCTTTTACAGTCATGAAAAACCCTAGCAGAGTAGGCATCTGATGTGCCAGAAACATCCACACCATAATAAATCATTTCTGTATCTCATTATCATGATAAAATTAAAGCTCTTATTAGAAATCTAATTAAAGTAGGAGAATTCCTCAACAATACAGGCCTTTGTAGCTTTACAATCTAGATGGCTATTGAGTGTGAGGATTTAAAAGAACAGCACCAGGGCCTTTTCCAACTGTCTACATTGACAACTTGCAAAAAGAATGTGTAAATTGAAGGTGCATATGCATAGGTGAGGAACGTTTATGGTTTACTTTGTGACTCTCCATCTCTGGGTTCACTGAGCACTTTTAGGTGCATTTTCTGTTCACCAAGCACCGTCACAGGTGCTTTGGAATATTAATTGTCCTCACCTACCTCTTCTAGGAAGGCATTTCACCATTTTCCTGGAGAGATGGGAGTTCAGAGGTAGAGCAACTTGCTTCAGGTCACATGCAGATTGAGCCAAGGTTTAAAAGTAGATGGCAGTCCAGCTCCAAGCTGATAGCCACTACACCATGTCTACATTTTATTTTAGCTTATTTTTTAAATAATGTAAGGGGAGAATCTTGAAGGGTTTCTGTAACACAACTACTTAATCCAGGTAAAACTCAGGAATAAACAGTAAGGCAAGAGGTTTTACCATTTTTGGTAAGTCCTTTTATAATGGGATATTCCAAAACTCAACCATACCCTGGGAATCTCTTCTCTACACTTCTAAAATCTGCATCCTCTTAACCATTTCCTAGCTGCTTTAGTCTTCATGTACATTATTCTCCCAACGTTCTCCTGGCCTCCAGCCTGATTCAGTCTATCATGCCCAGAGTTCCATGCCTAAAATACAAATTTGTCTTGTCTGTTTTGAAATCTCTGCCTTATTTTGTGTCTAAAATGCAGATAAATGGCTGATACATGGAAGACTTGCTTCCTGCTCCTGCTAAGTCAGTGTCTTATTCCAAACCCAGCACACAGGATGTGGCTTCATTCTACATGGACCCTTTACTGTGGCCACATTGGGATGTCTCAATGTATGATCTTCTTCAGGGCTCCATACTATAATTCGCCCATTTATGCCTGCAATTATTTCCTCTTCCATCTTGAAGCTGATCTACGTGTTGCTAATGATCTGCCAGAAGCTCCAGTCTTCCTCTCCAATCTCTCACAAAGCCTCTCCTCTACTCTTTCTGGGTCAGTGGTACTTCGTGTGATCTGCAAACAGCAGGAATGACATCACAAGGAAGCCTATCACTCAGGCTCCATTTAAGACCTACCTCAGAACTTCTGGGGAATGGGGCTGAGTCACCTATGATTCTTCTGTACCTAACATTAAAGCATCCTTGACCTTGACCACATTCTCCCATGACTAGAGAATACATCTTCCTTGCCTGCCTCCCTGCACCTCTGAATGCTTGTGATGAAGCAAAGCACCAATAAAAGATCAATGAATGAATGAGCAGTGGGTTAATCCTCTGAATGACTCATTAAACAAACCTTCTGGGTCATGTTGGAGCTAGAAAGACATAGATCTCCAGTCCACTACTTTCTACATGCAGCGGGAGGGACTTGGTCCTGCCTCCACTACATGTACCAGGCTCTGTTGACTCCCCATGTGAGGCCTTACCTTTATTTTAGAGGAGATAATGGGAGGGGGGGGGGGTTGGGAGTGGAGAGATGAGGGAAGAGAGGGGGATCTGTGATTGGCATGTAAAATGAATAAAAAATTTCTTAAAAAAGAAATGAAAATTTTCTTTAAGAGTAAAGATCGATGACAACTTTCATTTTTGGATTAGTTAAGGGTTCATGCAGCTTCAAAACTATAGAGACGCTGAAGTAATTTAAAGTTTACAATTTGGGAAGCACTAAAATGAGAATTCCCTAAGATGCACAGAACATCTCAAAAGAACATTTTCATGCATTCTACAGTATAACAGAAGGTGGTACTCTCTACTTCAAGCTTTGAAATATTACTCATGTTCTTTTAAATAGTCATTACCATTCTTCTGATAGGGAAGAAAATGCAAATTGTATAGCCCTAGTGAAGACTGCTACATACCAAAACATCTCAGATTATTCTAGTTTCACACAAAATGTCATGTTAAAATTAACAAGGTCACTCATATGACTTATTTTTATTAGCTTTTTTTTGCATAATCTCACTCTTCTACAATAACAAATGAAATAATGGGCATAAAAGAAACAGTCTATTAAATATAAAACTGCTCCCAAAGTAATAAAAACCAAAGTATGTCCTTATTTGAGCAACTTTTTGTACTGCTATGGCCTTAGTAAAGAAAGACTGCCTGCCTCACACAAACCTTTAACATACAACTACTCTGCTTGTCACCAGCAGTTTAAAGAGGTGTGTAATGAGTAACTAACTGTCCTACAGATGGACCTAAAATGCAGATGTGGCACAGCTGTTGGACTTATCTTGAGGTTAGGGGCTTTACAGACATGAAGAGTATAAAACAGTATCTGCTAGCAAACATGCTTTCCACTGGACATTTCAGTAGATGAGCAACTAAACGGTAACCACAAGGACAGAGCCTGCAGAATGGAAACCACCTCTACTACCCTAGAAAGGGTTAGAGAAGACAACCGAGGAGAAAAGGTTGACATGAACAAACTGTGGCCAAATGTTCCTCAGAAGGCAGACAATGGCAGCCAGGGTTGAATGCTCTTCATTGTGACATCCTCAGTGTCATCTATCCATTTTTATAAAAATTTCATTTCACCTGAGAATGTCAAATTCTCAACTGGGAAACTTTCCACCCAACAATGTTATGGATATGGATATAAATGCATAAATTCTATTTTGAAAGAAAATTCTCCAGAAGTGGTTTTATTGGAATATATGTTCTAAAAAGTAGAGGGTAAAGTTTAGAACAAGAAAAACAACTGGTTAGTAAGAGGAAGGCACTTACTGTGGACAAAATGTTGGAACGTATCACCTGGAAATTCTACTGAAGCTTCTCCAAGACTCAACACATCAACACATACTTTTAGCTCATTTACTTCTTTGGTCCCCCTACATTTTATCCCAGTTAGTTTCTACTTTCCACTTTTCTCTCAAGTTTTGGTCCAGTCTTCCCCAGGCAAGCCAGTCAACCAGAAAGGTATAATTTCAGTGACATGTTAATCTTTGGTCCCAACAATGGAGTTGGATCATTCCCAACTGTCTTGGGATAATGAAAACAAACATTCGGATTAACTTTAAATAGAAGCCAAGAAGATATACAAGCTGAGACTTCAGTGGATTAAAGATCTTTGCAATTCAGGTTGTAACTGTGGGTAAGCTGATGAGGACAGGGGTAGGAGATTCCAGTTCTCAAGCTTAGGAGTAATTCTAAAAATCCTTTGAGCAAGTAAACAGTAGAGTCTGAACCTGGATAGGTGAAGTGGCTAAAGACATATAAAGCATCCACAATGAAGTCTAGTAGAGAAGTATTAAAGAGGTGCAGAGAAAAATTATGTATGTATGCATAACTATATATACCTAATTATAAATGAGCACATGAGCATGCCATGTGCAATATGTACGTGACACAGAGAGAGACACCTGATTGCTATCCAAAAGACCAAGAAGTAGTAACACTGGGAACCAAATGGGAAATGAACTGATTATATAACAACTACACTAAAATTCTGCCAAATAAGAATTTTAGTGTAGTTGTTATACTGGCAGTTTATTTTATTTTTGGGTCCAATTAAGACCTTGGGAAACAGCAATACAGGTCCCATTAGAAGCCAGATGCTGTTCAGTACAACATCCACTTAGTACAGGGAGATCCAGACATTTAAGCAACTATGGCAACTATGGCTTGGAATGCCAGCCAACCACAAATTCCATAACAGGAATATAAATGCATCCATTCACTCACTCTCATTAAGTGAACAGTCAGGCTTTGAACAATGCAAATGATTAACATATTCATTGTTCTCTTAGGCTTTTACCTCAAATTTCACCTTCTTTAGGAATCAAAGATACTGAATACTCCACAAATAAATGCCCCTGTGAAATCATCATTCTAAAACGCAGTGACACCAAAAGTGACAGAATTAACTTGTTACTATTTCAAGGGAGCAACAAAAATGCTAAGAAAGCAAATCTATGAACCAGTTTTATTTTATTTGCATTTAACATGATTACACATTCATGTGTCTAACAAGATCTGCACTGTTACATTAAAAATACAGTACAATAACATTCAACATGAGGTACTTCATATTTATATATTTTCCTTCATAAATAATGCTGTAAGCTGCTAAAGTCAAGCACACTGATGCATAGTTGCCCACAGTGTACTGAATTAGCTGAGCTTATTTAAACACCTTTAAAAAAAAGAACAGTTCAGTGCAATAATTATGTAGAAATGAGACCATTTACTTAAATACTATCTTACGATAAGATTAAGAATGTTGCATTAGAACTGCTAGCCTAGTTACCCTTATCCCCAGTATGAACAATGATGAAGATTGCCAGGTATGCTGGGAAAAGCATCTACAGCGTTTTCTGCTTACTAAAGTTGTGTTTATACACTAGAGCTGGCAGCCCTGTCAGAACAATGGTTTCTATTCTTACAAACTACAAAGTTCAAAACTACCAAAGGAAACCAAAGCAAGCACATTATCTTTTGTTTTGCTGAAAATGCAGATAGAATAGGTTCAGAACATAAAATTTCTTATTTTAGGTACAGCTTTCCAATCTTACCCACAGTTCTTGGCCAAGTGGGTGTATCATTTTTTTTAAATATAGTAATAATTAATATAAAGTTATGTTATCCCATCCTCAGTGAACTGCACTTGCCTAGCCACACAGAGGGCAGCTAAGTCACAATAAGAATGAGTAGGGGGTGGATGCTGCCCCTTTAAGGCTATCACACCCACCCTGACTATCTGACAGGACTCAATCAGTGCTAAACAGAATTCCTTCTCCTCTGGCTTAACAGTAAGTGCCTTCTAGTCAAGCTTACCAATTTGTATGGTAGCTATGAGTTACTGAAATGTTTAACCATAATTTTAAAACAAAAGTCTTTGTAGAAGTAATTTTAATTGACAATGTACCTTTATTTTATGTATGCTTTGCCAAAACTACAACCTGTCATCTTCTTTATTAAGAAGCAATTGAGAGATTATTTTTAAAGTTGTCCTAGGAATATTCATCTAGTCACCAATAAGAGCTTTTGGTCACCTATGTTAACAGATGTAAGTAATGGCAAAATGATTAAAACATTTCCCATAATCCAGTGCTCTCCTCCACCAGGGATGCTGGCCAAAGGCCACAAGCCCATATCTGTAGGGGGAAAAGTGGCCCAGAAGCACAGTGAGTGGAAGCAGTCACTCACTGGGCCTTGCTGGCACCAGCAGGGGGGTGGGAGGCCTTTCTGACACACCCACCAGTAGCCAGGCAGGGAGGAGGCAGTTCCTGAGTTGGCAAGCACTCTCTCATGCGCATATTGCGCACACAGACACACACACCCCAGGACTAGCCCCTGCTCCAGGGAAGCCAACTTTGGCTTACAGAGCAGGAGAAGGAGGCGGCCAGGGACCACACTCTGGGTGGCGGGGAGCCATCTCAGGATCACACTGGGCAGAAAAGCTGCCCAGAAACACATGGATATTTCAGTTTCAAGTGACCACACTGGACACTACCAGGGTCACAGGCACTAAGCCAACACGAGCCATCATGGAAGGAGAAGTTGTCTGTGAGCTTTTCCCTCTTTGCTTATGCTACCATGGACAAATGAGAGCTGCATGTGATGCTGATGAGGTGAATACTCGGTATAACCCAGTGTCACTCCGAACCATTTTTCAAAAACCCTGCAGGCATATATTGGCACTTTAAGATGGCCAGAGGCCAGGTTCTAGCAGTCCAGAAACTTGTTCATAATCAACAAATAAGATCGTCTATGGTCAAAGATCAGATAAAGAATGTTTCAATTAAAAAAAAAAAGCATAAAAAGTACATTATCACATTGACAAGTAGTGCTACCATTACTCCATACCTCCACTGCTTGGTCCTCTTCTAACAGGGGACGGGGACGGGGACGGGGACGGGGGTGGGGGGGAGTACTCAAGTCCTGTGCAGTAAGACTTAAGAACAAGCCGAGAGGAGGAGGAGCAGGAGGAGAGAGAGAGAGAGAGAGAGAGAGAGAGAGAGAGAGAGAGAGAGAGAGAGAGAGAGAGATTGAGATTTGGGGGGGGGTGGTGTCCAAAACTATGAGCAAGAGTGGCTTTTCCAAACTGTATGCTTCTCACTGATAAACTGAACGATTCATTGTATAGGGCATTTTCAGGCTTCCCTTTTATCTGTTGTAGTATAAATTAGCAGGTTTGCAACTTTTTTTTTTATTGACAATAAAATTTTCTAACTTCACCAATTCTGAAAGAAGTATCTGCACTCTGGTATCTTGTCTTCTAAACTGAAAGAATGTAAGTCTGCTTTGTAGCAGAAGTCGTGGCCTAAACAAACATCCAGTTCCTTACACCACAGTGTGAATTGTTTAGTAGGAAACACAGATATGAACTTAAGATACAAAGAATATAAAAACAAGGCCCAGAAGCAACAAATGTAAAATAAGAGAGTCAAACATGATGACTGGCCTACTGGTTACTTTCTAAGTTTACTTTTTACAAAGCAAATATTCTTTCAAAATTGTACACTGAGGTTCACCTGTTTTTTGTTTTTATTTATTTTGAGAGGAAAGGAGGGGTTCCGTTTAAAAATAACTTGATATTACTTTAGGATACATACTTCCATTCATCAAAAGAAATTCAAGTCGATTCAAAATCTTCTTCAGAGGTACAAAAGTGGGAGGTTGGTGGGCACTTGGAAAAGCACATGATCTCCCTAGGCATACAGACGCAACTCTAAAACCACAAAGCCTGAGTAAGAACTTGGCTCTTCTAAGCATATAGTTAAAAGCGGAATGTTGCATTTTAGCCTGTACATAATTAAAAGGTTCAAAGACATTAGAAACTGCCTACTGCTTCATTCATTACAAATTACCTGTGCTGACCACATATCTGGAGACGAGCTAAGCGTCAGGCAAGGATGGCCCATGTGGGTGCCTCATGATGCGTAAGCAAAGGAAGGTTCAGGCATAGAATATGAGTTCTGGGATCTGCCCTCCCTGTACCCCAGTGCCATTGGTGCTATCTGAGGAGCACTGAAACTGGACAGTCACCTTGCCACACTGAACTTCGGTCATGCCTTCCTGTCCAAAGTAGCTGAGTTCATTGCCATCCAGCACCACACTGGCTGTATAGAAGGTGTCTGGCTCAATCTGCACCGGATATTCAAACCACACAGGGAAGGTATTGCTGGATCCGTCTGAAAAGTACTTGCTCAAGTTCTGGCCCAGGACAACGCCCTGCCGTTTGAGTTCAATCTTGGCACTGTACTCTGCAGAGCCACAGCTGGAGCCGTACAGCCCAAAGCCTGCGATGAACACCCTCTTATCAACCGCAAACTGGATGCTGTCACAGCGACCCCGATAGCGCCACTGGTTGCTCCGATAGGCACATGACTGGAACCGGTGACAGCGCTGGGGGACTAGGCCCTTTCGGGCTTTACTCACAAACTGCAGTTCTGGTTTTTTGGACGCAGTGTACCAGAGGAAGATGTCATTAGTCTCGTTGAGAGTTAATACCCCAGACTGCGCAGCACCATTTGCAAAGTCATCCAGGGCCATGGTGGGGATGCGGATCAAGTACAGGGCCTTTCCTAGGACCTTGCGCTTATTTTCAATGCTCAAGGCCAGATCCTGCCGCTGGCATTCTACTTCAGCCCAGTTCAGGGCTGCCTCAAAAACCACTATTTCTTTGGCATTCAGCGTTTCCCTGCGTAGGATACTTTCGAGCGTCTGGAAGTCGATGTCGCAGAACCCCTCGGACTTGAGTGCTAGCTCGGCTTGAGCATCAATCACCTCCCAGCAACGCTGTGTGAGGTCCGGCTCCTCAAACAGGCAGCTCTGAGACAGGAGCACACAGGCGTTCTTGGCGCTCAGGCTGGTCTCCAGGAAATTGACACAGGCTCTGGCAAGGTGAGGAACTATGTACTTTTTGGCAGCATAGAGCGTGGCCAGCACTGTGTCTGCAGCCAAGTCAATTTCATCACAATAGATGTATCTGAAAGAAAGCATCCAACATGTAAGCGGATTTCCACAAAATGAGCATGTGCAGCAAGGAAGGAAGCCACTGCCTTCAAGCCTGTCCAAGAATATAATTTCATGTGACAGTTACTACAAACATGTTAGAAAAAACATCTGAAATATATTCATGAGGTGCTAATATTTCAGCTCAGCAGTAAGCTTATATAATTAAAGGGATTAACTGTGTTATCATTCATCCTCTATCCAATACATCTTCAGTCCATTTTCAACAAAACAGGACATACTGCAATTATCTAAACGATGACTGTATGTCAGACATAAGATTATGAAAACACAGCAAAATTCTATTGTACTCTATTAAGTTAAAGCACTGACATTCCCAATCCCACAGTTTAAAACAGTAATTATGATATATTCATGTGTGTGCACGTGTGTGTATTTGTGCACGTGTGTGTATTTGTGCACCTGAATACTTCTGGAGACCACAAGAGGGCACTAGATCCCCTGAAACTGGAGTCACAGGCAGTGGCGAGCTATCCCATAGGGGTCTAGAACCTAAACCCTGGTCCCCTGCAAGAGCAGTGCTCCTAACCTCCGCGCTCCCTCTTGAGCCCCACCAATGTTTAAAGTGCAGCATACCGCTTTATTCCAGTTGGTTTCTGCACATTCAACTGCCTTTGACAGTAAGGTCAAAAATTACATTTTAGTGATCCTGGACTTTTTTTTTTAATGTAAAATAAAACCTGATATTAAGTATTTCTGAAGTGGTTCCAAGTTCAGTAAATCATCAAATTCAAACTTCAACACTACCTTTTTAGTGAACTTCAAAAATCTTTTGAGTTCTAAATTTCTAAACTTGTATGTGTCCCCCACATATTCCTCCTACTTTCAGAACTGAAGAGTACATTATTTTCACATGTATCTATTAAAAGACAAAGCAAAGAGCTTAAACGCACATTGATTCTGAGCTTCTGTGAGCTGTACCTATCTTAAGAGATGAAGTATTTCATGATGTTTACAGGATGGTGGCAATTTCTCCAAACAGTATGGAAAGGTGGAAGCCACCTGCTATTTTATATTACAGGACAAAAGAATAGCCAATGAGAACTCTACTAGTGAACAGCACTGAGAAAATTCATCCTTTCAACTTTTCCAGCTAAAGCACAGAGTACTTTATCTGATTTTTTTATAGTTATTTTATTCCTTGTTTGTAAAACATACCTAAGTTAAGAAATCCAGAATAGCTTTTGCAAGAAAAAGATGTAAACACACATGCAAGCCAAAGTTTCCGCAGTCACACAGAGAAGGGCCTTCTGCTTCCAGGAAACTCTTCTCTAATAGGCTAAGCCGGTTACACTGGCAAGACCACTCAACAGCACAGCTGCAGTACAGCTGCACTTTGCCCAGAGGCTAGGACTAGGGAAGCATCCAGAACATGGGCTGGACTTGTAGCCTCACCCTGGAACTCCTGGGAGCTAACACTCCTTTTCTCAATGGACAGCTACTCACCCAGGATGCAGGAGGAGGAAACCTCAGTCCCTGCCTCAACTACAGCACAGCAGCAAGGCCAATGAACCTCACCGCAGTCTATTCTTACCACTCCACCTGATTCCATGGATCATTTTAGAAAACTGTACTAGCACGCTCTAGGCAATACAACTATAAGGGAAGACACTTGGCAAATGATAAATCAAATGACTTGGGAAGGATGTAACTTTCTGCCATTCTTGCTCATGTTCCTGACTGTGCACGTGTCTAGGATACAACACTCTTACTTGACTTCAGTGAGGCCAAAATGTTAACTAGGGTGGCATTCCACTCGACAACAGATGGCACTGTCACATACATAGAGCTGGCTTCACATGCAGTGATGAAAGGCAAGGATTCGAGCCCGTGAAAGGTTTCTGGTTGATTGTACTAATGGATTCCACAGGTTCAAAAGTGATGAAGCAGTTAATGTTATATGGTACTTCACATGCTCACTTGCCTTTAATCCCCCTGCTTCCCACTGGGAAAGTTCTAGTTCAATCAGATTTCAAAGCTATAACAGGAACAAGGAATTAAACACTTACAAACTTTAGAACTGACTATCACTTGTTTTTCAGTAAGCAGTAAATAATAATTGTTTTAACAATTTGTGAGAATATTGTCAAACTGGTTGACCCGCTGGGCAGTTTTTCCTCAAAAGTTTTTTTTTTTTTTTTTTTTTTTTTTAATTTATTTCAGTGAACTTAAATCCCTAGACCAGCAGATAACCTTGAACCCCCAGGTTAGTGTTGAAAATACAGTTTCAGAAAAACCTTCTAAATACAGCTTACGGTAACTGGGCTTAACCATGTGGCAGACTATCCCATTGTCTAGCATCAGACATTGGTACCTGATTAACATGCAACAGAGTCTGCAAAGGACCTATAAGATATGAAACTTTTTACATAACTATGTAACTAGCCTCTCTAATCCATTTACACTTCTATATTACTAATTGAAGAGTGCTTACTTAAATCTATAGGAAACTACCATTCAAAAAATCTCTTCAACACCATAAGCACGTCCAATTTTGTAGGTGAAATGTATGTGGGCAAAGAGCAGATAAGCTCCACTTCTGGGACACGGGTCTTCCCAGTGCTGCTAACTAAACAAGGTACCTAATTTCTACAATTGTGAAGTGAAGGGGCATTTCTCTGAAGCCTTCTTAACACACGCTGCTTTCAGGAGAACATGCCTATTAAATAACACCTATACAAGGAAGCTATTTTTCTTCTGAAATGTCGCTAAAGAGCAGCTCACCACATAAGCTATTTGCCCCTAGGCTCTAGGCTAAGACAGGGCTCTAAATGCCTGCAACATTCCATACGACTTCCAAGGAAAGATAAAGAGTAATTTCCTCCAAAACCATTTGCAAGGCAAGCAGCACCCTCTCTCTTTAGAATCTTTCCTCTTACACAGAACTTACATCTGACTTTGAAGCCAGCAGAGCACAAACAGAGCACAAGCGAACTCTTTCCAATCACACAAACAATGCTTACTTCAGCATGGCGAGGAAAGCAGCAGGTTCGACGTCTGGTATTCGGATTTCATCTTTGTCCTCAGCAAGTTCTCCATAAAACATTGCATGGAACACTGAGCTCCCAACAGCTAAGACGTACTGTGGAGAAAGGGAAATCTCATTTCACGCACTAAACTGAAAGCATTTTCAGCAAGTCGATCCCGAAAAACAACTAGCAAATCAGGGGTAGGGGAATGTAAAGTACCTAATCTGCTTCTTTGAAACAGCCAGGGTACAGTGTATCCTGACAGGGGAGCTAAGATTGTCACATAAGACATGATCTCTATCAATATCACTAAGCTTTAACATTAATGCACACCCCCCACTGTCATATAAGTAAACCAAAGCTTATTTATCTGATTTCTATAAGAACAGTAAACAGTAGACTTTCCAAACCTGTTACAATGCTTTCTATCACTGGGGAGTGAAGAGGGCATGTTTCTGTGTGATATATACAAGCGTGTAGAAGGAAACAAAGACAAAATTAAGTGTGGCCAAAGCCCTTGGAAAGGGTCTGCTTTCTCTGTAATCCGGTGAAACACGCACTGCCTGCCATCGGCAAGCTGCCCACACCAAGCTCCGGGCTGAGAGGGTCCCTCTATATAAATCTCAAGACTAAACCGGTAATGCAGCTGTTGCTTACTTTGTGTCCTGGCAACCGCTGAGTCCCACCTGGTGGCCCAACCACAAAATGGACATCTGCCATCAAGTCATTATTGAACATCACCGCATTTCTACAAACAGAGGCAATTCATTAATTCACAGCAGCCTGTATTCTTACCACCCCCTTCCCCAACATGCAAAACTTAAAAGAAGCTATTCAAGCTAGCTAAGCAACAACAGCTCAGTGACTTCACAGCGCAAGAGCAAATAAAGGGTCCAAGAACACAACTGTCTTAATTCACTGCAGAACACGGGAAATAGTGAAGTTTTAAAAGTTAGCCAAACTTTCATGTGGCTTAGGACAAATGAAGGGTTTCTCTTCTGTGCTCCACAGACACAACCCTGCCGCTTAAAAGTTACAGCTTGCAAAAATATTTTTTTATCTAAGAGGAAAACAGCTGGACTGTTTTGGAAAAGATACAAGGTGGCTTTCCATTACCAGTAAAGCTTCTGGGAAAAGAGGAAACAGAGATTCGTGTTCACATGCATTAAAGGTCATGCATAAAGAAACTTCAGCACTGACTGACAAACTTTGAAAGTAAATACTGGCCGGGGACTCACCTTTCTCTGATGGTGGGATAAAGACCCTGCCAGTTGGGGGCCGGGATGAGGTTGTTGTTACAGAGATTGTGCTGGTGGTGCTGCTGGACAGTGGTGCTGCTGGAGCTGGCTGGTTTCTTGCGGGGGAATATATCAGCAGCCATCTTTTTCTTCTTTTTAGTCTTCAAGGTAATTATTTCATAACAAACTGGGGGCAACTTACTGCCGCCGCCGCCACCGCCGCTGCTGCCGCCGCCGCCGCCGCTGCCGTTGCTGCTGTTTGCTTTCTTTGAACCTTTCTTGGACCTGTTCTTTACTGTCTCTGGAAGCATCAAGAAGAAGGTGAGACATTTCATGTTCTTTTCCTTATCATCTACCATGAGTACAGGATGTCTCTCTTTAGAGCTAGATATCCCAAATTTGCTCGAACATCTAGGCAGAGAGGCTAGCCAGGGCTAGGATGTTAACAGAAACCGACACGCTGGTATTTTGCTGCTTTTCTCAGCCAGGCAAGGTGACCTTTTCACTATGTTGAAGAGGAACTGGCTTTAAGTTTTATCCAGGACCGGATCTGTTAAATACATTCCCATCATGATTCCTGTTTTTCTTATTTGCTCATAAAAACAGCCGTTTTCCGGATCACCTGAAAAGGCTATGCTGAGCAAAGGAGGCAGGCAGAGTGCTGTGGCGCTTGCTTTCTGAATTAGGTTAGCAAGATTTGCCGAGCCCAGCGAGTCTGTTCAGCCGGCGAAGTTGTGTGGTGAATGGATCGGCGAGAGGAGAGTAGGTATTACAGCCCTGCAGACGGAGTCAGACAGCCAGCGCTCCGAGCCAATAGCTGAAGCCACCAATCAGGATTGGACCAAGCCAAACAGTGACACCTATTGTAGCATGCACAGCTCTGATATTAAAGGAACAGCAGTCACATTCTCTTTTCTACTGTATATTTAAGTAAGACAAACAGCAAATGAAATACATTTGCAAACAGGAAGGGAGGGATTTATTTTTCTTTAGTTCGGGAGTATTTTCATTTCAGCCCAAACAAGCAAAACCCATTAACAAAGAATG
The DNA here is from genome assembly GCF_049852395.1 of Peromyscus maniculatus bairdii. Lineage (NCBI taxonomy): Eukaryota > Metazoa > Chordata > Mammalia > Rodentia > Cricetidae > Peromyscus > Peromyscus maniculatus. The sequence goes on along the minus strand of NC_134855.1, from coordinate 116,573,364 downwards.
GGAACACATATGTCTAATCTCTCTTTCTGGCAAAAATCTTTCTCCTAGCAGCATTTACTTGCAACTATTTTGAACAGGATCCTCTGGTGCCTAAAGCCAACGGGAATCAATGTACTAAAACCAAATCAAACACATTTAAGTATAGTTTTGCAGGCACGGGGAGGTCTTTTTCCAGACTTTCTGAATGTTTTACTAAGGCCATGCGTTTAGCTTACTTTCCAATGTTTTCTAGCTCTGCCATGATCTTGGACAGGAGTCCCAGGTCACAAAACACTGTTAATTACAACGAGCTTATACCAACACACTTAGCTGAACTGAAGCATAGGACAAATTCTAGATACGAAAACAGCATTCAAATGAGACATATCTGGTAATCAGTCAGACACTGTAATTCACTAAAAGTATGTCAGAGGGGGCCCTGTTCAGATCTCAAAATCCACTCCACTCTTACGACTAAAGTTAATCTTGTCGTACAAATTTTAAATAAAATAATCCACAAACTCTAACACAGTACCAGTAATAGGGCCATTTAAAACGATCCAAGTCTGCTATTACCTAGTTAAAAGGCAAAAGGGCTCTCTGCTTCAGACGGGAAGAAGACTTCCCCGGCAGCTCCTAGTAATCAGCATCTACTGGAGCTGCTGCTGCACACGCCTGCTTCTTTGTAAAGAGGGACTAGTGAGTAGAGTGACTGCAGGATTACTCTCATCTACTCAAAGCACAGAGGCTATTTGCTGCCCCTCCATGAAGGATGCTTCGGGGCCATGGTCCTGCGTGCACAGTGACTCCTGGGCAAGGTGAGGGCTCAGCAAAGGAGAACTAGTTGCTGCCATAACTGATAGTATAACACACACTAGCATCCTCATCACTAAGTCAATCCAAAGACCATCCTTGGCGTTGTCATTATTATTAAAACGCATTTGCAAATCCAGAGCAGGCACAGTATGTAGGAGACGGATAAGGTTACCTATCCCCATTCCAGGTGGAGCCTGAGAGATGCTTATTTATCACAACTATTGTATTATCAGGGCTAAAACACCATGCGTCAGTACCTTATTTCAGCTGTACTTTAAGTATAATTTAGAGATATAACAACCTGTTGAAAAGTATCTAGAAGGGCTGGGGAGAAAAGCACCTGCCATGTATGGACACCGAGTTTGGATCCGCAGTACACGTACACACCCCCCCCCACACACACACACACACGGGGGGGGGGGGGGGGGGCAAAGCTATGCACAATAGCATACACCTGTATCACTAGCTCTAGCAGTGGGGTGAGGGGGTTTAGTGAGGCCTCACCAGCCAGCTAGCCTAGCCAATTGGTGAGCTACAGTTAAATGCACAAACTCAAAAAATAAGGCAGAGAGCGATAGGAGACATGCTGTGTCAACCTCTGGCCTACACAAACACACACACACACACAAACATACACATAATATACACCACACACATATCATCACACAAACATACACCACACACAAACACTCACACCCACTACACCCACACACACACCACACCACACAAACACTCCATATATCATACTCACTCATCACAACACACACACACACAAACACCCTTACCCATCATACACCATACAACAGACACACAAAACATCCCACACATTATACACATTTGCAACACACATACCACAAAACATACAAACAATACACATACCAATACCCATAACCACCACACATACACCACACCACAGACACAGAAATATCTCATACCATACATACTCACCACACAATATACATACACACGCACTCACAGACACACTCACACACTCACAGGGCACTAAGAAAAAGGCACTAGGCAAACAAGTAGCTCTTGCGTGAGTAGGTTGAAACAAGAGGGTCTCTCTACTGCAGCTCCTGACTTCTCATTCACGTCTGCCTAGAAAGCCCGTCTGAAGGGCAGGCCCTTCTGAAGAGCATAAAGCCCAAACATACTTCTAACAAACCCAGTTTCTGGCTTCTCAGGTCAGAACTAATCAATTAAAATGGAAAGAGAAACCAGCCGCTTTGAGACAATCATTATTAGTTGTCAACTGAAAAAGAGAAAAGAGACGAAACAAAAGAACAACATGGGAGGCTTTGTGGTCATTATTCATTGTACATACAGCTAGCTGAACATCCATCCCAAAGACAGCCTCCAAAACCACGGCTTTGACCTCAAGATGAGGAAAAGTGCATGCAATCCGCAGTTTGAGAGAGGAGAGTATGTAACGTTTTAGAAAATACTCTTTTTGAAATTAAAGATCCCAGGTATTTGGAAAATCAAGCTTTGTAGAAAAGCTTGAAAAATTCAAGCTAAATGAAGGAGGACTGAGTGGAGACTCGGACTCGCTAGGACAGCGCTTGCTGCAGAAGGCCATTCTGTCACTCAGGCACAGAGGCCGCTTGCTCAAGTGGCTGTTAAAAGGCAGACAATGGGAAAGGCACACACAGCTGCCTTTCCTGATCTAGTGACAAGGCAGGCCAAACCCTGCTGCTAAACCTGAAGTCCCTGGGCCAGCAGCAGGCGCAGGGAGCCTTTAGGGAATGCAGAATCTCAACTGGATCAAACCAGAATTTGAACAAGGACTTTCCCACAGGGTGTATGGCATTGAAGCTTGAGAAAAACCTCCTTCCCCAAAGATCCAGGTTCAACATCCACCAGCACATGTTCTCTTCAATTCAATTGAATGAGCAAACAACTCAAGATAATTTAATTTAGTTTGGATCAAGAATTTAACCTCTTATATCTTGTTCTGAAATTCTGTCCTGATTAATGGTGTGATTCTAGGATCCAGGTGAGCAGCCAAGCAAATCAAAATCCTAAGATGTGTGGTTCTCTGGGAAAGCAGCTCTAGTCCAGATTTTCAGAAGTCACCAGCAAGGATTCAAAAATACCAAGCAGATGAACCAGCCAAACCTTAACCAATCAACTCCACAATCTGTCTAAGAAAGCTAGATGAGCACACTGTCAACATCAATAACCAAGTATCAGTTCCCTTTCGGTTAAGTCACTCAACTAAGTGGTGGGAGTGGGTGGGTGGGGCTCTGAAATCAAGTCAGTCTTTAAGGAACTCAGTTTTCTCAGCACAACAGTGAGGTTGTTTGGAGGGCATTTCTCCAAATGACGCTTAATTCAGTTAAAATCACATTTTATAGTCTGACTTTGAACAGAGCACACATATCCGAAGAGTGTAAGCGTAAAGCTCAAGCTGATGTTTTCTATTTATTTTGATGTTGCTCTTGATACAGTCAATTGTACTGATGACTAGCTTAAGAAACAAATGATTATTTTGTAAGGCACCAAAAGTTTAATATCCAATGTTCTTTTCTATCAAGAACTTCGACTAGGGACTACCAGATGAAAAGGTAAGACCCCCTCTTACTTACAGAGTGCACATGAAATCCCTCAAATTGTATGCACAATTGGCAGTGTGCAATGATGTTTCTGGAAAGAGTAGCAATAATTTTCATCTGTCTCTCTGAGTAATACATTATCCAGAACACAGTAAAGCAATGGTTCTCAACCTTCCTAATGCTACTACTCTTTAATATAGTTCCTCATGTTGTGTTGACCCCCAATCATAACTTTTTTTCGTTGCTACTTTATAATAGTAATTTTGCTACTGTTAGGAATTGTAATGTAAACATCTGTGTTTTCTGATGGTCTTAGGTGAGTGACCTCTGTGAAAGGGTCATTTGACCCCCAAAAGGGGTCTTGCTACACAGGTTGAAAAATGCTAGAGTAAATATGGAAAACAAACAAACCTGGTATTAATTTAAGTAATTAATGTATTTATTCTGTTTTTGTTTCTACTTTACTACATTAAATACAATACCCCCCCCCCTTATTTAAATATAAACAGAATCTCATCTACTCACTCTCCAATCTAGACAGAGCACCTACTATTTGGGAAGATCATCTAAAACCTCCTCCCAACTAGCATTTTCTCACTTGCTCCTTGACTTCCTCAACTTCAGAGCTTTTTGAAGGAGGTAACTGGGCCAAGAAGGCCTTCAACCTTTAAAGACAGCATTCCCAAAACACACCGTGCAGAGCCTGCGGTGTACTAGGTGCTGGGCACCCAACTGGGAGGAGCAGGAACCATGGTCCAAAAGCTAGCTAGTAACAGCGGGTTTCTATTGATTTTATAATTGTCAGAAAGATGCATCACAACGTATACAGGCAGTGTGAGGAAGGAAATCCTGCAAGTCTGAAAAACAGCAGCCTCATTGCAAGGCTACTTGTCAGAAGCGTGAGGGGTTTATGAAGAAAAGTCCACAGTAAAACAGTAGGGTGACACATGAACTGGGAGGCAGGTCTGCTTCTCAGTTCTATTCATCCCACTCAATCTAGTGTATCATTCACAACAATCACACCACCCATAATCCTCTATTTATATTTCTAATCTACTATAAAAAAAATATATGTGCAGAGTTCACAAAGACAAAAGCCATGAACATACATGGTCCACACCCTTGCGGAGGCATTTCAGGAAAGAATGCTCAGAGGACAGGATCTAGAAAGTGCTCTGATGGGAAGGAACAGCCATTGAGAGGTTGTTGCAATCCAGGAGGCTCTCCAAGTAAATCTGAAGTCAGAAAACCAGCTATTCCTGGTTAACATGGAGTTCTGTGGCTACAACAATGCTGGCAACTCTTGTTTAGCTTGTTCTAACTCTAGTCTCCTTGTCTGGACTTGTATATGGCTTACTACAAGACACCTAAAAACCATGGCAGCAAGGTAGACTGAAAAAGTCACTTCTAACCCAAGTCACAGAACATAACAGGAAAACAGTTCAACCTGATGAGTTGTGATACAATGCTGTTTGGGTTTTGCTTATTTTTCCTTTCAGCAACAAGCAAATGTTATGCTTGTGACCTGGGAGGTAGAGAGATAGGTGACAAAATGCTGGCAGTCCCTAAAGACAGCAGCAGCTGCTGGAAAACACGCTATATGCTTTCTAAATTTGGAGATAAATGAAGAGGCGAACAGCACAGCATGTATAGTGAAAAAGGTAAGAGCCAGTAACAAGGGACTTCAAGGTTGGTTTCTTAGCATCTGAGAGCCTCATTTTCCTCATCTGCCAAACAGAATAATTACATACAGCTCAGCCCTCTCACGTTTACTGTGAAGTCAAAATTATATGTTTGTGAGAGCACTGTGATAAATGTTGAAAATGGTCTACAAAGGTAAGCTCGCACTCTGAGTAGCAATTGGACTCAAGCAGAAAACATCATTTATGATGAACTCAACCAAAACACAATGGCAATGGCACTCTGCCTTCCATCCTTGCACCATCCTCCAGCAGCATAGCTGCTGACACTGCACCTCTCCAGGCATGCTCTGCCCCCATCCGTGGACCACACAAGTCCCAAGTTACTTTGCAGCTTGCTGATTCTTCAAGTCTCTGAACCATGCAGCTCAAACAGAGCCACAGCAATGTCAGAATCCTGCACTGTTATTGCCAAATCTGCACCTGAAGCCAACACTGCAGGTCACATGTCTGTCGGACTTCAAACATTCAGGAGGCAAGTGCTGGCTAGTGCCCTACTGTATCTACAAAAAGCCTGAAGCTGCAAGAAGCCATCTAGCCACCTGACAATGCCCACACTAACCAACTCAAACTGGACTCCCTCAATGAGCCACTTTGAACACCAGCACCAAGGGTGATGATACCTAACACAAGCCTTTGCACAAAGCATGCCTTAGTTGTCTAGAAGGGTGAGGCACACATATGGTCAGTTTACTAAGTCAACTCATTTACCAGAAAGAACTCCAGATAACCTTGAAATCTGAAGGGGAGCATCCAAGTTAGAATCAATTCTCAGAAAACAGAAACAATTCGTTTAAAAATCCTATACAGCATTTAACATACCCGATAATTACAGCCCTGAAACATACTATATCGCAGTCCACCCCTTCTTTAGAATACTAAACAACTCATTTAAATCTGAAATTACTTAGTCATACATGAAGTGAAATAATCTTGAAAACTAGTATTTAAGATGCATTATATGATGACTCTATAGACAGCTATTTAAAGGAATATCATCATTCATTATTTTGTCAAGGTTAAGATATTTCGATAGAAAGGTAATCTATCACCAAGCTTTACATACCCTAAATGATCTTATATAGATAATTTCCTCTCTAGATTTCTAGAATTAAAAAAAAAAAAAAAAACAACTTATTGAGAAATGGCTTAGTAGCTAAGAGCACTTAGTACTCTTGAAGAGAACTAGATTTGATTCCCAGGACACACTTTAGAGTGGTTCCAAGGGATCTGATACCCCTTTCTGGCATCTACAGGCACCTATAAAGACATGTGCATATATATATATATATATATATAGATAGATAGATAGATAGATAGATAGATATAGATATAGATATAGATATAGATATAGATATAGATAGATATAGGTATATAGATATATATAGATATAGACTGATATGCACATAGTAAAAAGTTTATATATGGCAGAAATTATTTACTTACTATAGTTTCCTTTTTGCTTATTTATTACAATAAAATTATTTGTAAATATATGTGCAATGTTTTGTTAAATTTTTCCACAAACATATATATACTTTAATCTAGATTCTAATGATTATAAGATAGCATCTAATGATTATAACCACTAGGTCTTTTTTCTTAGACTAGATCAAATAATAACATATCTTGTAACTCATGGTACCCTGAAGTCAGTGAAATAACATAACATTTATACAACTCAACAGAAAGAAAGTAATCTTTTCTCTAGGTTGCTTAACTATGCCCTTAAACAGACAGGATAAGGGCTTAGAATTCTGGCTGACCTGCATTAGAATAATTGCGCTTTCATCATGCAGGCATTTGATAAAGTATATAATCACAACTCTCAATTGAGACTGCTACTATGACAACCACTGATATAGTGGAAAACGTAGATGGAATCCTGAAGTGAGAACTTCCATCGCCAAGAATGGTAAAGCATCCTTGCATGTAAGAAGTTAGTAGAAACCAATGACTCACTGGGTAGTAACTGCTAGAGATACTTATCAATTGAAGATTAACAGCTGTATAAAGTAAAAACTGGGGGTGAAATGAGTCCTTAAAAGATGCTGTATATATTCAGATAGACTCTGTATTAACAAGTTAATTTAAAAGTGAGAAACATTATAATGACCATACACTCCTCCCCCATATGACTCTTACTACGTACTTGAAAACAATTTATCCAAAGAAATTCCAGGGCCTGAGATCTCTTTGAAACTCTCTGATCCAATAGGAAACTCTAACTCTACTGGGAATGGTCACAATGGAAAAATTCCACACAACCATTGCTGTGGCCTTTTCCGGGTCACCTGTTTGCTTTAGATGACAGAGAAGGAAAATAATGTGTTTTGGTCAATTAAAAAAAAAAAAACCCAAGCAACTATATCACAAAGATGGTTGTTTACTTTGGCTGATTTCTTCTCCACCCTGTATTAGGAGGAGAATCACCAAGAACATCACAACCAGATCCGATCGTGACTGAAGCCCACGTCACTCACAACCTAAACAAAGAACCTCTGACTGCATTGGGAAAGTCACCCTGCTCCAATGAGCACATGGGATGGTAACAAGGAATCCAGATGATTCCTGAACCACTGGATATTTATTTTGTGCTAGTCTTGATTAATAGTGGGATTCCAAATCTGTCATAGACAAATTTCACTTTTAGTGAAAAACTCCTAAAAACAAGAGAATCCTAAAAACAAAGCTATCCGAATGTGTGCTGTTCCACTACTCACTTAAAGCACAGAAATAAGGGGCATTCTAACCCTTCAATTTACCCTCTCTTGTCACTCAAATACACCTGATCAATAAAAATTATCTTAAACTTTACAGTATTTGAAGCAATGCCAGGAAGACCTTTTAAATTTTATTTTTTAGCAAACCACATAGAAAGGACTGGTCAAAATTCTGTGTTTGGATCACCATTGTACACACATCCACATGGTGTCAATTAACTAGTACTTACTGATGTTTCTCCCTTCATTTTTACAATATATACGATCAGAATAAAATATCATTTCTGGTAAATGATAATGATACAAAACAGAGAGGTCAGTTACTCAGGGAAGTCTAGGAATCATGACTAGAAAACAACAGTAACAGAGATGAAAAAGCACCTCCACAGCCTTTGCTTTTTTTCTTTCCTGTTATTGTTTTTTTTTTTTTTTGGGGGGGGGGGTGTTTTTGTTTTTAAATGAACAGGGTCTTGCTCTACAGTTCTGGTTGGCCTCAAATTCAGAGCAATCCTCTTGCCTCAGTCTTCTGTGTAGTAGGATCTGAGGCTTGTAACCTGAGCATGGTTCTACCATACCTTCGCTGAAATACACATGTTCAAATGAAATAAAGAAGATATATGTATGCATTACCAAAAGAAGCCTATGATGGGGATACTGTAGTAACCAACTTCCAGCAAAAGTTCAAAGTAAAATCTCTTCTAAGTTCAAATTAAAAGTGGCTTACGATAGTTTTAATTACTTTTAAGATGTGTGTGTGTGTGTGTGTGTGTGTGTGTGTGTGTGTGTGTGTGTGTATGGCACACACCCCTGTATGTGTTTACGTGTACCACACACATGCAGGTACCCACAGACTGTAGAAGGTGGCATGGGATCTTCTGGAACTGAAGTCACAGCTAGTTCTAAGTTGCCATGTGGTTGCAGGGAGCTGCAAAAGCAATGACCTCACCTAACTGCTAAGGCATCCCCCCTGCTCTGACGGTTTTTTAATTACCTTTAAAATGTGCAATTCCTTAGGTGTGTTGTTAAAGGTATGTTATGAAGGGACAGTGTACTGTAAATGTTTGTGTAACCTTAATGACATCAACACCAAGAAACATTCAGAGACCCTGCATTTGCCATGGGAAATAAGGCGGCACTGGTAAAGCATCCCTTTGCGGCTCCCAACTCACTCGCTGTTGTAAACTGCTGAGGAGTTTCTTCTATACTTAACTCGATTTCATACATTAGAACAAGAAAATAAGGTATTTGGAACAAAAGTTCAATTCTAATAATATACTCAGTAAGTTTTGTTTTTTGTGATAAGGATACTATTTAAGTGGGTCAGTGCTTGTACTACACAGAACTAAAGATAAAATAATCTAATTGCTCTTAAAATATGTCTCACTTTAAAAGGTCAAGAACCTGTTCTTAAGTCTGGGTTTCCCCAATCTACATCACACAACCCTCAGGCAGAAGCATGTACCGTTGCCCTTAACTGCCACTAAAGTTAACGTACATCTTCAAAGAAGGCAACTCCTAATTTTTCTTATTAACATATGGAGAAACATTTTACTGTAGTTTACAGCTACATGGTCTCATAGGAGATCCATGTCAGTGTAGTGACAACTGGAATGAGACCAAAGCCAAGCTTAGGCTCTAAAGACAAAACAAAATTTCTATCTAAGTCAGCTAGCTCTCTTTGCTCAGGCAGGTGTAGGCACAACATGGAACTACTAAGGATTCACTATTTGCTTACACTAATATCCTCTGGTAAAATTTAAAAATAACACCAACAATGGAGACAAAAAGAGATGTTTATTAAATGGCAGGTGGCCAAATCTCAGCTTCACTGAGATGGTCTTCATAAAAAGATATAGTGAGAATGGACTCTCCTGCACACCAGGAGAACACAGCAAGCATCTACCCAGGCAAAGGAAACCATATCCTGCTTCTTGCAATCAGGAAAAAGCCGCATGACTTGCAGTGTGTTCTGGATCTCTATGACCCAACTCTGACTCACTCATTATAACTCCTTTGACTTGTTCTTTTCCTTCTTCACAGTACAAATGACTGCTGCATCCTGTCATCCTCATAGCACTATTTTTCTATGAACAGATCAGAGGCTTACCCCATCCTTCACCTTGCAGTCCAGAGGATATCTCAAGTCCAGGTCTCCTTAGTATTTCCCCTCCTGAGATTAGAGAATTCATTCTCTAGGGCTGCAGCTCACACCTCTATCTAGAGCTAAGAGGCCACACCTACACACCTGGCATTCTCTGGTTACATAAGAGCAAAGTTCATGCCTAACATGTCCAAGTCAATTAGCACTCTATATTAAATTGTGCAGTGCAACTGATCTTGTGGTAAAATGGCCTCAGACTTCGGTCTAAGTGTTTCCAACTGTCTGTGTTGATAGCTTAAACTAGGCACAGTGGCAAAGAACAGAGAACTATTAAATGTATCCCGAGGCTCTCCCAAACATGTCCAAGCACAAATGCAGCTTATAATACTACATTCAGCTTGTAGCTAATGCAACTGAAAATAATAAAGCTCAACCTAATGCAAGCCCCAACATGCGCTTAAAGTAAGACTTTGGTTCAATGGAAGCCCAACATTTAATGCACTGTAGACATTCACAGAGAAATGTGAGTTAACCAGGGGCAAGATCGTTTACTGGGACAAGCTGCTTTCAGTCAAACCCAATTCATGGTCGAGTATATTTATTTATAGTACCAGTAGAGAATTTTAGTGATTTAATGAACTGGAAAGGATGATAAATTCTGTGATTCACATGAAAGGAGGAAAGCAATCATATGAATAATCCAAAAAAATGATAATTAAAAAGACTTTTTGTGGCTCTGAAATGTGTTTCATCTGTATTTAACACTGAATGGATGAATTTCCACTACATTAGACACACCCAATCTTCAAACAAATCTTCAAACAAAGCAATAAAATAGTCCGTGTGAATAGGGCAGTCCAAAAACTGCGACCTCCGCAGCAAACAAGCACCCTCACAGTATCTCATCTCAGATGATCTCCTAACACAAGCTGAAAAGGACAGTGCTTCCATCTGGGTCTTGCTCTAAGCACGGGTGTCAAGCAGTAGGGGGTCTGAAAGGAAGAGAAGGCAGACGACGAGCATGTAGCTCAGCTACAGTCTACACATTCCCTCACAATACTGGGGTAATAGGAACTTTAGTATGGCAAAAAAAAAAGAAATGTAATGCTATTTCAATTTTCCAACAGAGAGTTCTCCTAACTATAAAAATACATTTCTGGGAGGTGATAGAAGGTAAATATATTCTAAATGCACCTGTTTTATTAAAAGTACAAAGTGTCTTAAAGACTTGTGGGCTGCACTGCTTAGGAAAGTGTCGGAAGTAGCCACCAGCAACAGAGTCCCAGAGCAACATCTGGCAGTAGTGATGCAGAACTGAAAGTCTCCACAGGAGAACTATCTGTCACAGAAAGAAAGGACAGGGAACTCCAAAGGAGAGAACTGGTCTACAGCCTGACTCTTTTCACTATCATGCAAAGCCTGTGGAAGGTCACCCCAGTGGACCCTAAAATGAAAATGGGTAGATATACTGAAGAAGGACATAGTAAATCACTTTATCTCCCCCATTCTCCCCAGCCACCAATAATGGGGTATTTGGGCAATTGGTGAACAGCCTGCATGAATGAAGATTAGCACAACTCTACATTCCTTAGCTATCATCAAAGTAACGTTTCATGGGGAAACACGAGAGAAGCCACGGTAAAAACGGTCCATGTAATAAATCCAACGCTCGAGTATACACCTTCTTAAAGCCTGCACAAGGCACTGCTGATGAAAGTGAACCAGAATGGTAACCTCGAGTGAAGCATTTGTGAAACTTGTGTAAGTCAAACCTACAGCATTTGCTAGCCACTGTCACTTGGGAATAAGCAAGGTGTGCTTATCAAGACTCTGGGAGATAATTTCTCAAAAGAAGTAAGCCTGGCATTGCAAAGGAAAAAAAAAACTGACAATATTTATTGTTGATGGTAAAATTCAAGCCTCTGGGCAAAAATCAGAATTTTGGAAACCACAATTATGGCACCAAGAGTCTGAAAACTTCCCAGCACTTAACACTATTACAATGAAAGCAGCTTATTATACAATTTCTTGAAAGTACATAATAAAAAGTGCCAACATCTAAAAGATTTACATGAGTCAGTGAATCAGTGTTTTCTAACAACAATGCACAGGTTAAAAAAGGGATATCTATCAACAAAACCGTACACTGATAAAAGATTCATCCGAAGTACAAGAAAATCTAATAACTTAGTATGACAGAGGTATAAAAGTTCACCAACACTTTTTGGAACTCTACATGGCAATTAAAAAAAAAAAATGACCCTTTCACATAGTCAGGTAGAGCCAGCCTGAGCCACTTGCTAATGGGAGCTCAGGCTGACGCAAGCTGCAGGGGGATTTTCATGACACCGTAAAAGAAAAGAGCTAAAAACTTCTGGGATACAAGAACGGATCCCACAGAAACACTTACTGAATGGTAAGTAGCAAATTAACTGGAACTTCTATTCAAGTAAAGGAGCTATAAACATTTATTAATTATCTGTGGATGTCATCTGGAAGAACTGTGAGGGTGCCTTGCTGGCCACGTTCAGAACAGTCCACTTTCCAACACACTCTCCAGCTTCAGGCACTCAGGGGTCTTACAGGCCTAAGCTACCAGAGAGGGTGAGTGAAAGAGGAGGCACTGTGCACAATTCCCAGTCTGCAGAGACAGGGCAGGAAACTGGGAAGGACCCTGTATGAGATGCAGCCAGCTGCCAGCAGAGAACCTTGCTTCTTTAAAGGTGCTTCTGGGAAACTTGTCAGCATTTCTAATGTTGACAGTAAGCTTTGGGGAGAGTTGTTCACTGTATTCCCAATTAAGAACTTAATGGATTTCTATTGGGCATGTAGATCATCCCAAGTCACATTAAATGTATCTTGACTTTAAATTGCTTATATTTTCCACTAACAAACTTGAAAAATAGGTAGTGGTTGGCATCAGAAGCCCTTCTCTATGCAGAGTTTAAAATATAATAGCAGCCAAGGGCCAATGTAGTCCCTCGCTAATGAACGAGAACATTACTTATAAGAACCAAAAACAGCAGATGCAGAGAAATGAGGTGGCAATTCAAAACAGACAAAATAATAAAATAAATAAGTAGATAAAAAACAGTAATGCCAACAATGTGCACAAAGCTGGAAAGAGTGCTCAGTAGCAGAGTGCTTGCACAGCAAGCAGGAGACTGTTCAACCCCCCCTCACCCACACCCCCACACACACCGTACAAAAAAATACATAAATACAACTGCTCACAAGGGCAGCAATTACCTGCAGGAGACCCTTAACAGAATATAGACCTGGAACAACAAGGACTATTTTCCAACTGGATGACCCATTAATGGCTGAACCTACAGGAAACATGAGTCATCATCAGAGAGATCTTTCCTGTCCATTTTGGCCAACAGTACTGACTACTGAGAACTCAATATAAAATGAGTTGTAACCATGTTAAGGTTTCCTAATAACAAAATGTAGATCTAGTCGGAGTTTCAAAGACAAGGCAAATTCATCAAAACAATGTTGCTGTAGCATGCTGTTTCTGTACATAAAAATCATGGCTAAAATATTTATGCTATCTAATTGAATATGCGGATTACTCTTACCTATAAAATCCATAGAAAAATTAAGCCTTCATATATATAAGGAATTAAATACGTCTTGAGGAAAAAAAATAAATAATAGAAAAAAAATCTTTAACTTTGGATTTATATAACAGCTACTGGATTCATGTATGTCTAGAGAGCACCACGTCATGATTTAAAATCTATATGACATTTAATTTACTCGTGTGTGTGTGTGTGTGTGTGTGTGTGTGTGTGTGTACATGTGCATGTGTGCGCGCGCGCACGTGTGTGTGTGTGTGTGTGTGTGTGTGTGTGTGTTTCACAGTATGAATGTGAAGGTCAGAGGACACTGTCTTGTCATATAAAAAAGAAAGAGGGCGAGTTTTTACGACAGTCTTAGATTTGGAGAACCCAAACTGAGGTACAATCTAAGCAAACTAAAATGACAACTAGGGTGACTAAAGTAAGGCAGACAGCAAGGCCCTCATCTCTGGGAACCTCTGGACAAGGGTGTGCAGAGTATTACAGGCAGAGGGAAAGGAATGTGCCTTCTGTGTTCAAGGGTTAGCAGAGAAGGCTGAACAGCTGGAGTGGACAGTGTGAGAGGAGAAACGGAAGAAGAGGTCAGAGTCAGTGGGAACCGGGTTGTGAAAGCAATGTCAATCATAGAGAATCTGGCCTATGTGACACAGAGGCCTCTGGAGATTTTTACACCTAGGCTGATTCAAATTTGTAAAAGATCATTTTGGGGTGCAGGTTGTGATCAGAGGTGGAACATTTTCCTAGCATGTACAAAGCTCTGTGTACAACCTTCACCAAAGAGGAAAAGTAGAGGAGGTGAGGGGGCAGAGAGGACAGAAGAAATCCTTCTGGTAGTTACGTTCATAAAGACAAGTTAACAAAAGGGGACTACGTTTTACCTTGGAAGGCCACTGCAATAGTACCAGCAAGAGCCCTCTGCATGTGTGTGACAGCTGTGTAGCCTGGGCTGTTTGTAAGGCTTCTCCTAGCAGTGAGTTCAGGACCTGTCTCTGGCACTTAGCTGGCTTTGGGAACCTGTTCCCTATGCTGGATTATCTCACCCAGCCTTGATGCAGGGGGAGGAGCTTGGTCCAGCCTCAACTTGATGTGTCATGCTTTGTTCAAGTGCATCATGGGAGGCCTGCCCCTTTCTGAGTGAAGACAGAGGGGGAATGGAAGGGGAGAGGGGTAGATGGGAGTGTGTGTGTGGGGGGGGAGGCAGCTGAAGAAGAGGGAAGAGAAACTGTGGTGGCTATGTAAAATAAATGAAAAAATGTTAATTAAATAAAATAAAATTTAAAAAAAGAGTTGATAGGAGAGATAAAAAATGCTGATAGGAGAGGGGAGAAAAGGAGCTCCATTCTGGTTTTGGTTAACGGCAGAATTCTGAACATAATCTTGAAGACAGTAGCAGTAGATACCTCAGAATGGGGTAGGAAAGAAAACTCACGATAACATCCAATGGTTTTAGAATGAACAGACCCAGAAAGGAAGTGAGATGCAGATAGAACAGGTTTATAGAGAAAGATTTTCTAACATTGAACTTGCTAAGACTGTCTTATTTAAGGCAATTAAGTGAAAAAGTCTTGGAGCTGTCTGAGCAGGTAACAACATACATTTGGAAATTGCATAGAGGTGCACTGTAATGTATTAAAACATTATGAGTATTTGCATTGAGGATGGTAGGAAGCAAGCCTCGGCCCATTTCAAAGTAGTAGGTTAGGAAAAATTAGCATACATTAAAAATCTGAATGAGAAAATCCAAAAGACCAATGGTATAGGAGGAAATGAAGATGTGGAGTAACTACAAAAATCAACTACAGAACTGACTCAAGAAGAGATGGTCAATCGTTTCAAAAGCTGTCAATAGATAAGGTGAGAATTTACTAACCAGGAGTATTTTCTTCCAAATAACCCCAAGTGACTGACTCATATCCCATATCAAAGAAATCAGGACTGTGATTGAAAATTGTATAGTTCAGTCTTATGGTGAATTTAACCTTCTGAAGAATTACCCAAAGACAGGCCTGATTCAAACTGGTAACTGACACTCACATCAGTTCGCTACTTTGAGACCAGTGATAAATGACAGATGCAAATGGCCATTTGCTAATATTCAAATATTATCTGCTAAAATATTAAAAAGTCTTATATGTAAATGAAAGGATAAACTTCCCTTGTCCTGACATGAGACCATGACAAACCAAAAGAAATCTGTACTCCTCTTTTGTCTATCAAAATAAAACACAAGTTTTTACAGTAACACTCTTATCGATAATGTTCCAGAAGCATTTTACATGATTGCAAAGGCTAACTCTAGTGCAACTTGCCATAAAGCCAAAATTTAAAATGTAATTACTACAAGGAAGTAAATATGTCATTATCTGCAAATGCTTATGTAAGTAGGAAACCAAAGACGGTAAGTTGCAATGCTCTTAGAGTAAGAGGCAGTCATAAAATAAATACACAAAACCACCATCCCTCAGCTTGGCAAGTCAATCTGATAAGGTACAAAAGCAACGAAAACATAAATCCACAGGAAGAACCCCAGTAGACAAAGTTAGGGCCTTGCTGAGGGAAGTGAGTGCTGCTGAGCCAGATAGGAGGTCTGAAGAACATTTCCTCTCTCCCAACAGGAACACTGACCACCCTACAAGAGAGTAGTGCTTACCAAATGCAGCAGTAATTCTAAAGATTCATGTTCACAGTCTTTAATATCCAATCACAAACTCTCCATGTATTCCACTAAAGTAACAGTAGAGACACCTTTCTACATGGCACAGAGACCCACAGACTTAAAATGGCTGTAGCAGAGACCAAAAACATGGAGACAGGGCAACCAAGCATTTTAGCCAACCTGAGAAGGACCAGCAATGAGGAACATCAAGAAGTGCTGTGACTCACTCTGAGGACAAAGAGTTGAAGACTGATTGAGAAACCCTGAACTCCCTAGATGCCCTCTCCACCTTCTTACTGTATGACACTGACAGTTCCAGAACCCAGGTAGACTGAAGACGTGCTCTTGGACAAGTAAACCAAACACATAAGTTCAAGTAACTACACAAAGAGTATGATGAGACCCAGTCAAACTCCTCTGTGAATTCCAGACCCTCCCTCAGTGGAGGACATTGAAAGACCACTTTCACCAGTCCAAGAAGAAACCCTGACAAGTAGTCAGTGAAATCCACAGTAGAACAACAACAGCCCCCACTGGTTACTGCTAGGTCTCAAAGAGACCCAGGACAAGTCTCACTCAGTACTGTGGCAACTCCCCCAGCTCTGATCCCTATATGGCCACAACCATCTTAGCCACACAGTTTCTTGACACTCTTGGTCTCCATGTGCTTTCCTGGTCTTCTCTGTTCTCTTCCTCTCTCACTCTCCCCTCTCACTCCTCTCATGGCCCAGTTCAGTGTGGACCCTTCCTGATGTCCCTGGCTGTGCTCTCCCTCACATCTACAATAACCCTTCTCAAGGACACCTAGGAGCAGTCATGTCCTCATTTTCATCAGTTACCACGTGGGAGACAGACTAGGGGACTGGGATAAGAGGCCACCGATATTACACATCTGGGAGACATTTAAAACTTTGTACAGATTAACTTAAATCTAACATCTTTATCTGAAAGGACAGGTAAATAAAACGATTTCTTAAATCATGTGACTTGATCTATCACTTTTCTATGTCTTCTAAATCTAAGACTGTGGCATTAAGCTTTGGGATTGGTGTGTAGATAAAGAAGGGCTAACAGTCAATCTTCAACATTTATGTTTTATGTACATCACCGCTGGGCCTGTCAAACAAAACTGTTTATAAGGAAAAAAAATCAACCATAAAAGACAAGTGAGACAACTGGCCTTAAAAACATGGAAATATAAAATTGTGAAAATAATGTGCAGTACATTATAATATATAGTAAAATGTGCTTTTTTTAAAAAAAAAATGGAAGTATTTTGTTGTCGGGAAAACACTGTAGCATAAGTTACTAATGAGTAACAAAGTGATGCCTCTGTGAGGAGTTCACATTTACACTTCCAAATAAACCTTTCCATCTTGAGCACCTCTCCTCTTAAACCTCGTTCTGAAAATACATATGCAGTTTTTAATAAATACCAACTCGACTTCAAAAATCCAAAACCAAAACAAAAAAACAATTTAAAAACTATATATGAAAGTCTCACAGTATTTTTTGAAAACATATATTTAACTTACTTTTAAGAAAATTATCATTTAAAAGTAAAGTAGAAATGGTACTAGCATGGACAACTCCCACAGCAATAAGTTACTATTTTCAATATTACAACTTAATAAAGCTTTACAAAAACCAGGGAGGATTAAACACTGGAGTGCTGGAACACCTGACCACAGAGTGGGTAAAGAAGGAACAAGCTAACAAGCCTCAGCAACCATTGAAGAGTGCACCTGTTTCCTGGGTGTAAATCTAGCCCAAGCTATCACAGCCACTAAGACTTTCTCACACAGGGCATGGACCTCCGCTGTGCCTGTTTCCCAGGACTGCACGGAGCCCATGACCTGCTGGCCTTCTTCTATTTGGTTCATTCCATCTCCCCGCAGCTCTACAATACAGCTATCCTTATCCCAAGAAAGCAGATTTAAACACTAATTAAGGCCACCTAGCAAGGGCAATCTAGGCTTTGCAACCTGAGAATCTAACAGCATATTCTCAATGGTGAAAATGGAGTTTAGTATTTAAAAACAAATAAAAAAAACTCAAGCAAATGGGCATATCCATCATAAAAAATCTTATTTTCACATGATTTAATGGCAGAGGAGACATTTGAGATATAATGCTAATTAAAAGGTTCTATTTAAAAGTACTTAAGCCAGGTATGATGGTACATGCCTATAATCTCAGTACTCAGGAAGCTGAGGCAGGAGGATGGTTGGAATACACAGTGAGTCCGAGGCAGGCCTGGGCTATGTAGTGAGACCATTTCCACAGACAAACAGAAACACTGAAAAGCCAACTTTGTTTCTGCAGGGAAACACAAAAAGCCAAATGGAAGGAAAAAGCAATTAACAGATGGTGACCGCCCGGGGATGTGACTATGATTTTAATTTCCTTATATTTGTTGCAGTAATCCCCAGAAGTCTGAAATAAAGGTAAATGCTGTTGTTTGCTTTAAGATGCTTAAAAAGCCCCGGAAACAAAAGAAATTCTCAGCTATAGCTACAAAAAAAACTTTTCAAAAGGATTTATCAATTACAGTATATGAATACCCATCCTCAAGGATCTTTTACTGGACAACTAGACTGAACTTAGGGTGGTAGTTTTCACTGTGTGATGAAAAAAAGGTGTGATGGGTAAAAAGAAACAAACAAACAAACAAAACCCCTCCTATTTCAGCACCTGAGGTTCCCAGGTCCAGATTACAGATCCCCACCATCACTCCTTCTCACAGTTCAATGGTGAATTTGCAGAATTTGGTTGAAGGCAAGTTACCAGAAGCTGAATTTGCACCCAGAAACAAGAGAAGATGCCCAATCCATGCACAGAATCAATGCAAACCTAATGACACACTGGGATCCACTACACTCATTACTTACCATGAAGCTTAAAAGATTTCAAAACACCAAATCTGGAGAGCATAAGCAGCATATTTCTGTCCTGCTGTATTCACAAGGCTTTTTGTTTGTTTGTTTTTTAACTGACCTTTGAATGCTGGAGAAGGAAGGAGTTCTATGTCTCTCCCTTTGTCATTTCTAAAGGATGACATTACTCAAGGGGTTTGAGTTTTTGAAATTAGTCTGGGAAAATAACCTTCTAGGAATCAAACAACTTAAAACGCTGACAGCGGCATTTTTTCCTCTCACAATATGTTGATTTATTTTTCTTTTTTTCTGTTTCCTTTTTGCTTTGCATGGCTGTAGGATATTTTATGTTTATAAACTGCTAAACATTAACTGTCTTAGTTCTTTAAAAAAAAAAAAAAGAACATGGTTTACAATTCACAGATTTGTGTGTGTGGAAGGGGAAAAGTCAGGAACATGGAACTTTGCTAAACAAATCAAGTGTGGGCAGAGGAGGATTTGGAGAAGGGGTGAGTGAGGGCTAGAGTACTGAGCGACCAGCACGTAGCCCTAAGAAGTATCCTTCTATGCCAATCAGTAATTATCCTAGAATGAAAGCCTAGAATAGAATAACCTGCACCTGCACTGAGGTCAAAGAACTGACAGAAGTCAATTAAAATCTTCCTTCGGAAGAGTCCTGTTTAGACCCCATGGTAAGAGGTCCCGCCCACTTCCCCTGGGGGACCCATTGCTATGGGAACCCACAGTAACCCTTTAGGTTCAACACCACCAGTAAGCCCAAGGGATATTCTCCCAGACACTGAGGTACATTAAATATGGGGCCCTGGGAGAGGGTTGGGAGGAACGGTTAAAATGAGAGACTCGCGGCTGTAAGTAACAAGGAGCCAAAGGGGTGCACGAGGAGGAGTTCCAACAGGAATTCAAAACACCAGAGTCATAAAGTCTAGCTCAAGTCTGACCGTTAGGGACGCTTTCCCCCCTTTCCAGTGGGGGAAACAAACCACTGTTGTGTGTTCCGGACAAGGAAGAATAAACTAGAGTTTCAGCCCAGCAAGTACAAACCGAATGCTACTACTTTCTAAAACTAGTCTTGACCTTCTCTTCTTATCCGAGTGTCTCTGAATTCTACAGCTCTTAGGATTACATGCAGACCTTTTACAAACAAATGCCTTGTGTCTGAATTTGTCTAGAGTGCAACGAGAGCACGGGAGAGTTTTAAAACTCGCCAGCCAATCTCCCGCACAGACAAGTTTGAGAACTGTCCTAGAGCAGGAGTTACAGCGGTGGCGGGAGTATTTCAAAAAGAAAACGCCTAATTATACCATTGGCCTTCTTTAAAAAAAACAAACCAAAAAGAAGAAGAATTAGCTAGTCTTCTGCACCGGCACACGGAACAATAGATTGCTTGACACACAAAATAGGCAGCACACCCTAGCAATACTTTATTTGAGATAAAGGCAGTAACAGTCTTTTCTTCCCAAGACAGCAAACAACCAAGCCACCAAACTTCAACATCTACGTTAGAGCAAATGGGCCCTGCAAGGCACTCGAAACTTGGGAGGACGCACTGCAGCAGCAACAGGACCCCCTTCGAAGACACACCTGAGGGGACCAAAGCTAAAAGGCAAGGCGTGGGTCCCCAGAATCCCTAGTCCGGGACCCGTCGGACACGCCCCAATAAGTTTCTTGGGGGAAGTTTGCTCGGGCCCCTCGGTGCTCTCGGTACGCTCAGAGCAGACTCGGCCCTGCACTGTGCAAGGTGGCCGCCACCCTGTCCCGGACCTCCGCCCCCACCGAGGTCCCGTGGCCCACGGCGTCTGCCCGGTCGCGGCCCGGCTCGCCTCGCCCTCAGCGGGGTCGCCTCCGCCGCCCTGGTCCTGGCCCTCGGCCATGCACCCCGCCCAAAGCTCCGTGAGCTCCGTGAGCTCCGTGAGCTCGCGCCCCCCCGCGCCCGCCACCGCCCGCGCCCCCAGCTCGGCCACTCCCGCCTCCGGGCGCGAGTCCCAGCCTGGGCCCACGCCGCGCACGCGCGCAGCCACCGCCACTCGCCTGCACTCACCGTCCGCGTTTTGCGTGGCTCCCGACGCTACCGCCGCTCGCGGCTACGACCAGGTGCCCGCTCCGCAGGCCCGGCCCGGGCACTCAAGGATCCAGAGCCCGGCGGGCTAGGCGAGCACCCGCACGCAGGGCACGCTCCCCGGGACCGTGAACGCACGCCCGAGCGCCAGGAGGGGCCGGGAGGCGCTCCCGGAGGCTGCCCTGGATACGGGGCATGCGCAGAGCCCTCCCCTTCCCAAGGCCCGTGAGGAGTGGGCGGGGATTCTGGACGATAGGGTAGGAAGACTGAAGAGGAACTCCAGGAGTAGGGTATGACTGTGAGCCTCTGTGCCCTTGTCCCAGAAACCCCGGTTTCCTTCTCTAGTTCACGCATTACATCAGATATTAAACATTTATTGAGCATCTATGTTGCAGACTACATACAGAGCAGTCTTCTGAGGTAGTAGACATTTTGCCTTTGATTTTGGAACTCCCTTTGGACTGATAGAGGAATGCATAAATAAGAGATCATTCTGCATTTGAAAGAGCAAACATGAATTACACTCTTCAGTGACAGAGGAAAGGAGAATGGCTGGAGTGGTAATGAAAGCTTAGTTGAGAAATGGAAAAACAGTCAGAGCAGAAGTCAGAAGACAAACTCACCTGTTGGGGAAGAAAAACACAAGAGCAAAGCTCTCAGGGATTCTATGAGCTCCTGAATGCTCAGAGGCAAGAATATCCTGGCTGCTGTGTGGAGGGTTAAAACGGCAGCTGGAAATGTAGTTGAAACTCATCTGGAAATAATCTTTCATGCTTTCCCCAAGATTAGATAGAGCTCTATTTACTGAATAAATGGGAAGTGCTTAAAATGGGAGAAAGAGGAATCCCACGTTGGCCTTTTGAGGCACAACGTCTGAAATGCTTAGCTATCTGCTATAAAAGAAGTAGTTGAGTCCCCAAGAATATTAAGAGAGTTTGGGGTGAGCCAACGGCCATGGGATACTGGTCAGAGAGGTCCCTGTGGCCCACAAAGCAATACAGACTATTGCTGTTGCTGTTGCTTTCTCACTAGGGACACTATTGCTAAAGAAACCACACCTGCTTTGGTTGTAAAACAGAGAAATCAAGTTGTGCAATACCAGAAGGTGCTGTTTAGGCTGCTGGGGGAGAACTGTTATCAACAGTCTTAGTTGTGGACCCTGAATGCTACATTACTAATTGCGCAGGCAAGAGGAGCTTACTGGTGCAATAATGGCAAATCTGTTATGGGCATAACCAACCTTTTTTTTTTTTTAATTTGAGGCTTGCTTCCCAGGAAGAAATCTTCATCTGGCACTATAGACTTAGTCATAAACCTGTGTCTAGAAGGTCATGGGCCCTAGTGACTAGCTACAGCTGTCATTTTGCTAACTGGATATGATGTACCTGTCAAGTTGCTTTCTAAATATGTTTTTCTTTATGTCCCTAGATGAGTGCTGTTGTCAGCTTTGGTCAAAAGGGTTCGTTTTGCTCGGTGAGTAGCAGTTACTGCAGAGACTCGTCTGTTTAAAGCATTGAGAATAACTGTTGAAAGCTGAGCTCTAAATGGAACATCTGCCATCCCCTACATGACTCGGGGGATATTGTGAAGTAAAGCCAGAAAGAATATAAGAGGAAGAGGAAGGAGTAAATTATTTGTGGAACCCTTCCTTCACCATGTGGCATAGTCTTGCATTCTTGAACTGCTAGTTGATATGATTACCAGCACAAGGCCTGCTAAAGATTGGGGCCATCAACTTTCTGTCTTAGACCAGGAAAGGGCTCAACAGGGCTTACTCCTCCCTGAGGTTTTGAATGCAGTTATGGTTGGTAGGAAGTGGAGAGACCTTTCCTTCAGCAATCTAGTCACCGGTACAAGGTTGTTTCAATAAATAATCCCCCACCTATACTCCTGTGAACAACTAACTAAACTTCAGAGATCACAAGAAAAAAGGCATGCAATGGAAGACAAGATAAGAGGAAGAGTGTGTCAAGAGGAGCAATTAACCAAGAAAGGGTTTTGGTTGCAAATATAATCAAAAGGCATTATGTATGCATATGAAAATATCATGCCTATTATTATGTATAATTAATATAGGATTAAAAATAAATAGAAAGAACGTAAAGAATGAATGGAGAAATTCCAGAGATTGTAAGAGAAAGAATATCTCCCAGCTTTGCTCAATACTCCTTTGGAGTGCAAAGATGTTTATCATAGCAGGCATATTCTTCATGGCATTAGACCATCATCCTTGGTAAAAGTTCATCAGTAGACAAAGACACCAATAAAACATACAGCCATAGACACTAAATGCTTATTTTAGTGTAGATTTGACCCTGTGAGAATGTGTTTCTGTGTGTTTGAAAAAATATTAATATGAAAAAATGATGTGGGGCTGGAGAGATGGCTCAGAGGTTAAGAGCACTGACTGCTCTTCCAGAGGTCCTGAGTTCAATTCCCAGCACCCACATGGTGGCTTACAACCATCTGTAATGAGATATGACACCCTCTTCTGTATACATAATAAAAATCTTTTAAAAAAAATGATGTATATGAGAAAAACACTTTGGCTTTCCAAATCAAAACCCCTTGGATACAATAAACATGTTCCATAATAAATAACCTGCTAGTGCCCCACTTAATGTTTCTGAGCCTTACCAAGCCCATCTGTGATATAGAATCATAATATTTACCTGGAAAGTGGTTAGTTTTAAGGTGAACTTTCTTGGCATAATTTCTAGTTGGTGATTTTTATTCTAGATGGTTCAGGTAAGGTATGTTTGAGATGTCATTAACACATCTGTAGCTCTGAAAAGAGCACTTTGCACTGTTGATGAGTCTTACCCAATCAGCTGAAAACATAAATGCAAGTAGTCTGAGTTCCTATAAGTAAAAAGAATTTTGCCATCAGTCTGCCTCAGGCAACTCTTTCCAAGTTCTTCAACCTTCCAGACTGACACCACAACCCTGCTTAGTATCCCTCTCTCTCTCTCTTTCTCCTTTTGTTCTGTATCATACTCTTGAGTATATGTATGTGTGTATACATGTGCATTATTTAGCATGCACATATATATGCTGCATAGGTAACATTGATGAATACATATACATTAAAGAAAAACAGGAAATTCAAAGTTGAGTCATTCATAAAAAAAAGAATTCCACATCACTAAATCAAAAGTAGATAGAGTTCTTTAAATGAAAGATCACATCTTTTGAGAAACAGGGATAAAAATAATGGCCAAATCCTAACAAAACTGTGTAATAATATTATATGTTATCTTAGTTAGGGTTTTATTGCTGTGAAGAGATGCATGACCATGGCAACTCTTATAAAGGAAAGCATTTAACTGAGGTGGCTGCTGTGGGATATTCTGTATGCTGTGAACATGTTGCTCTGATTGGTTGATAAATAAAAAGCTGATTGGCCAGTAGCCAGGCAGGAAAAACAGACAAGGAGAATTCTGGGAAGCAGAAGACTGATTTAGGATGCTGCCAGCCACTGCCATGAGAAGCAAGATATAAAGATACTGGTAAGCCATGAGCCATGTGGCAAAGTATAGATTTATAGAAATGGGTTAATTTAAGATGTAAGGTCTAGCTAGCAAGAAGCCTGAGCCAATAGGCCATACAGTTCATAATTAATATAAGCCTCTGTGTGTTCATTTGGGTCTGAGCAGCTGTGGGACTATGAGGATGCGGGAGCCAGGTGGGCACAGGAAACCAATCAGCTACAGGTAGCCACTTAAACTTTCAGAGGTTTAGTCCATTATCATCATGGCAGGGAACAAGGTGGCATGCAGGCAGACATGGTGCTGGAGAAAGAGCTGCTACATGTTGATATGCAGGCAACAAGAAGTAGTATGAGACACTGGACATGACTTGAGCATATACGAGACCTCAAAGCAGGCCTCCACAGGGACATACTTCCGCCGACAAGACCACACCTACTCCAACAAGGCCATACCTCCTTATAAAGGCCAGTCCCTTTGGGGGCCATTTTCTTTCAAACCACCATATATATATATATATATATATATATATATATATATATATATATATATCATAGTGAAAGTAACTTTAAAACACCTACGCCTATATTTGTTCCTTGGCCCTTCTTTCCTCGATTTATTCTGTCTGTAAAACTTGCCCTCCCTGTTTAACTCATAGAAGCAACTTTCTCTTTCATAGACTAGATACATATCAGTACATGGACCACTAACAAGAGCCAATGGATTCTTTTACATTTATTTGAAGTTTTGTGCTTTGACATATATATATATATATATATATATATATATATGTAATTTTTGTTTATAAATAAAATATTCATCCTATTGGTTTCATTTCTTGGGACAACTCTGACTACTACACCTTGTAAATTTGTGAATATAATGTAAATTAATTCTCAATTGGAAAACCCAACATAATCTTTAACTTGCTACTTTCAAAAAAATCTAATTCAAGTATGAAAAACTCCAGTACATAATAGAAACTGCATAAATGTCAAATATTATCACCTGTGAATGAATACCAAAGGCAAAATAAAAAGAGGGAGGGGTGATATTTGTGCCTTGAAAGCACTTTTCTCAGTTCACTGGGTAATAAATATGTAAAAACCAGATTTTTGAGGTAAAAGGAAAAAATTGTTGTCCATAGCTACAACACAGAAAAGGTGGCACATGTATATATTTTAGTTATTTATAAATAAATGTCTTAAATAGAAACTAATTTGGAATAGATACTAGGTGTATGCTAAAATACCAAACTTACAAAGGCAGACATACAAGACCACATCGGCACATTTTATTCTAATTTCTGTTCTGGTTCTATTTATTCTCTTTGCTGCTAGGATGTGAGGAATCTAGGATCTTACTTCTGACAAAAATCCAAACCTCCCAGAGTGGCTGCATGCTGCAGCATTCAGTCTATATTAGCATTTTTTTCTTGATTCCTTTCTTTTATTGGAGAACCCAATAGCTGAGGGGAGTATGCAAAAATGATTAAAATATTCCATTTATTCTACAAATATCACAATATGTTATTCTAGGCAATGCCTTGCTCTTGAGGGAATTTATTAAATCATCCAAGAAAAAGAATCCTGACTATAATTTAGAAGAATGTGACAGGCACCTTAAGAGGAAATGAATGATTTGGCCAATTATACTTCATCAGATAGTTAATGCCAGCGGCTTTCTTTCCTTATGGTGGCCTCACCATGGTTCCTAACTTTCCATTTTGGTTTGGTAAAAGCCAATGAGGTATGACAGAACATTTAAATAGGTTTCATTTGAGGTTAGTAAGTATTAGATAACTTAACATTCTCATTCCACTGATCCTTGGATTCTCGGATGCCAGAGGTACAGTTCCTTTAGGCCTAAAACTCTTTCTTATCTTTTTTCATTGTCTTGGTCATTTTATTTAAAGGAGAATTTAAATTAAAATATGTGGTGATATATTTGTAATCTAAGAAATAAAGCTTGCCTGAAGATCAGAGGACAAAGCCAGCCACAGAGTTAGTCATAGAGGTCAGGCAGTGGTGGCACACATCTTTAATCCTAGCACTCAGGAAGCAGAGAAGAAATCCACCTGGATTTCTGTGAGTTCAAGGCCACAGTGGACTACACGAGATTACTCCAATCTAAAAGAGAAACAGCCAGGTAGTGGTGGCACACACCTTTAATTCCAGCACTTAGGATCACACATCTTTAATCCTTGCACTAGGAAGGTTAAAACAGGAAGAGAAATATTATAAGAAATATAAGAAAGAAATATAAGGCGGGAGGAGACAGGAACTCTGGCTCTTTCAGGCTGAGAAGTTGGTGAGGTAAGAGGTGGTGGCTGTGGCTTGCTCTGCTTCTCTGATCTTTCAGCTTTCACCCTGGTATCTGACTCCAGGTTTTTATTTAAGATTAATTAAGATTTGTGCGACAAAATATAAAATAATTCTCCTGAAATAATGGAAATTTATAACAAAACTACATAAAAACTTCCATAGCAAAATTTTTTGGTTTGGGCTGCTAATGGGACAAGAAGTTGGAAGTTATTGGCATGTGGAGCATGATGACTGCTGTTTCAGTTCTATGGTCAGCCCCATTCTGATGTAACACTCTTTTCCTTTTGGCAAAGTGTACAATACTCCATTGTGAAGTACTTCAACACCAGAATTAACAACAACAACAAAAAATGATCAGGGAGAAAATACATGGCATTTTAGTAATCTTAAAATCATCGGGATGTTTTATTATGAGAATCTGTGAATATCTTCATTTTGTGAGCTGGAAATCTATCCAAAAAATGGAAGAGTTTTAATAAAATTGATGGGAATGCCCTCAAAATATAGATGAAAACTTTCATTTGATAAATAATGGTGATGATAAAAGAAGTTGTGAAATATTATATATAAAATATACAATAAATATAAACAATATATATGAAATTAGATAGATAGATAGATAGATAGATAGGTAGGTAGATAGATAGATAGATAGATAGATAGATAGATAGATAGATAGATAGATAGATAGATAGATAGGAGATTTTTAAGCCAGAGTTTTTCAAAGATTTTGAACCTTGGAATGGCATCTTACAAAGTTAGACAATGTGCTAGCTCCCAATGCATCTCTTTCCCATATATTTTCTAGGTCCATATTACAGTAAAATGTTGTCTTTTTACTTAGCAGACAATGATACTATAGAGGCTACTTCATGTGAGAGTATTTGATCTTGAAATGATTAAAATTTAAAAAAGGTAAGAATTTAACATGGTAGTAATAATTAATTACAAATTCACTCTTCCTCTTTTCTTTTAATATTTTATCCTACTGACAAATAAATGTGACTGAAGCAGTATTTTAACAAGGTGACACCAGGATTGGGGACACATGCCTATAATCCCACCACTTGGGAGGCTGAGAAAAGAGGATCCAGACTTAAGTCAAGACTTGACTACATAGCAGAACCTTCATCTCAAAAAAATGAAAAACACCCCCCCCCCAAAAAAACAAAACAAACAAAATACCCCAAAAGCAACAAGATGATTTTTGTATGCCTTAATTATTTCTGTATCTCAAATTTCACTTAAAATTCGTGTGGTGATTTGGAAGGAGTAGCATTATTGGTGGTGTGGCCTCGTTGGAAATGTGGCCTCATTGGAGGAAGTATGTCACTTAGAGATTGGGCTTTGAGCTTTCAGAAGCTGGTCAGGCCTAGTGTCACCCTCTCTTCTTGCCGCCTGCAAATCCAGATGTAGAGCTCTCAACTCCTTTTCCAGCACCAT
Source organism: Peromyscus maniculatus bairdii (assembly GCF_049852395.1). Lineage (NCBI taxonomy): Eukaryota > Metazoa > Chordata > Mammalia > Rodentia > Cricetidae > Peromyscus > Peromyscus maniculatus. The sequence goes on along the minus strand of NC_134855.1, from coordinate 116,545,036 downwards.
CTCTGCCTATGTGCTGTCATGATGACAATGAACTAAATCTCTGAACTGTAAGCCAGCCTCAGTTAAATGCTTTCCTTTATAAGAGTTGCCATGGTGTCTCTTCACAGCAATAGAAAGCTGAACCAAGCTACTTTGCGTCAGTGTCATATTTAAAATATTAAATTTAGTATAATCATGAAAATTAAATTCTTGTGAATTACTTTGTATGAGCAATGATAAAATGAAAAGGTTATATATTGAGGTACAGTTCCTTTAAAAAATTAACCTGCTGTGGAATAATCCTCTTGTATATTGTAAAGATTTATCACTCAAATTGGTTTAATAAAGTGGTGATTGGCCAGTAGCCAGGCAGGAAATATTTTAAACATGTATTTTTACTTATTTTCATATTTATGTCTTTGAAATCTGGTGTGTTCCTTTCCTTAACCGCTCAGTTAAATTCAGGTTAGCCATATCTCTAGTTCTTTCTAGTTACTTGTGGTTATCATATTGCACAACACAGATCTAGACTTAAGTTCTTTGTTCCCATTTTCAGAAGCATATTTCTTTTTTTTTTTTTTTTTTTTTTTTTCCGAGACAGGGTTTCTCTGTGTAGCTTTGCGCCTTTCCTGGAACTCACTTGGTAGCCCAGGCTGGCCTCGAACTCACAAAGATCTGCCTGCCTCTGCCTCCCAAGTGCTGGGATTAAAGGCGTGCGCCACCACCGCCCGGCCAGAAGCATATTTCTATCAGCTGAAAAATTTAAAATTTTTCTTATGTCTGTGTCATAATCCCACAATTATGGATATTTGGTCTGGACATCACCTGGGAATTTAGATCTTTAAAAACTCTTCATGTGATTAATATAAGAAAAAAATTGAGAAAAATCTCATTTACATGCATTTTGAAAGAAATTCAAATTTTTTAATTAGTATGAAATTGTTCTTAAGTTTACTTATATTTATTATTACTTATATTTATTCATATATCAGATTATAAAACATTGCTGAAATATATTACGAATATAGTATATTTAATACCCTTTGTAAATGAGCATCACTAGTATATCTTAAGAATACTTGCTAATAAAGTCCAATGCTTGGTTAATGTGGTCAGGTTCATATGTAACATGGTCTATTCTAGGTTGCAATTTAATCCTACTACTTGATGTAAACTGCTGATCAGTGCTACTTCTCTAGATGATCTGGCCAGAAGGAAAATCTCTTTCTCTACCACAATTTATTCTTAATCTTACTTTAATTAGTATTTAATTATTGAGGCAGGGTCCTGCCATGTTTCCCAGGCTGTACTCTAACTCTGGGGCTCAAGTGATGCTTCTGTGTCAGCCTCTCAAATAACTGGGATAACAGCTATGTGTTACTGTGCCTGGCCAATAAGAAATACAGGTTTGTGATACTATTTTGTTTACAGAGGAGAAGGTGGTCTTTTTCATATCTTCATGAAGGCAAAACTCTTTTGTTTTAAATCAGTCACTGTCAACCTAATAAGCAAGTTAAGACATACCAAAATACCAAGTCTAAGAACAAAGTTTATTCATGCAAAAATGAGAAATACCATCAGGAAGAAAACAATATTTTCATTGTCTAGAATAAGTGCTCCCAAAATGGCTCCAAAGGCTCCAGGATTTTATAGATTAAAAGAAGAAGAGGAGAAAGAGAAGGAAGAAGAGGAGGAGGAGGAGAAGGAGGAGGAGGAGGAAGAGGAGGAGGAGAAGGAGGAAGAGGAGGAATGGTACAGCAAAAACACTTAGTACAGGAGCATTGGTCAGCAAGAACAGCACAGGACATCCTAGGTCACTTAGGCTACACATTCCAGGTTAGAAATGTAATGAACAGGAAAAGACTTTTACATCGAAGTTCTTTATTATCTTTATGGCATCACAGAGTTCATAGATGCATACTCTGTTGGGTCAGGATGACCTGAGTGACCATGGCCCCATGTTTCAGTTTATCCCAAGGCTAAAGAATTTATGATCTCATTGCTATAACATTTGAAGTCTTTTCTCAACTTTTATTAACTTCCTAGTCTGTTGGTCAGTCGGGTGCCACTAGCTTCTGGACTTTTTCAAACAACTCCTCTTGGATGGTGGGTTGCTAGGGGTCAGGGATTCTAGCAAAGCCTTAAATGAGACCACTCAGCTCTGCTCTGAGTGGTTTATCTTAAAATCCAGCCACAGAACTAAGAACACAGCCAGGCTACAGTGCTAACAATAAGAGGCCATGTAAGACAAAGGCACAAGCACACTTTAAAGACTCTGCATCAAGTTGCCATTGTATTCATGGCCAAAGTTAGTCCCATGGGTGAGACCATCATTCCAGTAAGAGCCTATCCAAAGGGTGTGGAGTCAGGTATCAGTGCATCGAGGCTATAGGTACAGCATATATGAATGGCATATTTTTAATTAGTTCTGTCATGTTCCTTTCCATTGCTCTCCCTCTGTGATGTTACTATAATTATTGCAATGTCATTTTTTTTAAAATTACATCTCTCCTTCAAATTTATTTGTATCCTTTTAAAAAAAGATTTTTCTTTGTATTTTAGTCATTTTTATACTTAAAAAACACTCTTCTTAAAATGATTATATGGATAAATAATAAAAATGAATATAATCTTTGATCAGCAAGCCAAAGAGAGAGGCACTAGACTGCAAAGGCTTCATAAATTTTCTTGATACCAAGAAAGGCTGTAAATGCTGTACATTTTTTCAAAATTCTGAATCAGATTTCAAAATAATTAAATAGGGAGTGTTTATTTGCACGTGACATTGACTAACACACCCTTTTTGTCTGCCTGCTGATCATCTGAACCTTTGTTTTTCTCTGCGCTCCTTTGTAATTGATAGCTCAATCCATTATGTAAAACTGTTCTTGCTTGTGTTTTGTGGCAGACATACATAGATCCAAGCATTACAGTAAACACCATTGTATTTTACCAATTGGCAATATGACTAAGACATTGTTGAAGGCTGAAAACAAAGGTTTTCTTCTCTAGGATAACTTATTTGATGTCTCTTGAGTTTCAGACTCTTATAGGATATTGTAAATTATTTGTTACTACATTAAACCTTATACCAGTGAATTATACTCCATGCAGATTTGAATTGCCATGGAACATTTTGTGCCAATATAAGTAAGTAACCAAAAATAGACTAATTAAATACCACCTGGAAAAGGATTACCACTCTGTGCATGTGCATGATGAAGAAAAGACTCGATCTTCTTGTGTGTAGCTGGAGAAGATGGTCTTCCCCACCAGATAACTAGAACTAGACTCCCTATGGTTCCAATTCTCCTAAGATTCACTTCTAAGGATCCTATATGGCAGGAAAACAGCATATACCTCTAGATCCCTTTGCTTTGTTTTTCTTCAGAAACAAATAGAATTCTCAAATAGAATTCAAATGAAAGTGGTTTGTCTGGCAGTGGTCCATGGGAAAGCTGGTGATAAAGGAGGGAAGTAAAACAATGAAGGAGAAGCAGCCAAGTACGGCTGCAGGCAGCTGGAGTTGTAGTATGCTGGGGACTCTGAGAGCTGGCATGGAGTACACACACACACACACACACACACACACACACACACACACACACACACACACAGATATCCCAGTGAAGGGCCAAAAATTCATAGATCATTACTGACTACCTCCTGCTGATCAAGTCACAAGAGAGCAGAATCATTAACCATTGGTTCTCATCCATCAATGTTTCAGGGTGTTCTCCGAGAAACTATTTCCCTAGTGCTTTCCTTCAGTTCCTGTTCATGAGCTGAACAAGGTTCTGTGCCCAGGAAAAAGTAAATGAAATTCAATAGTTCATAATTGAAGTCTAATGTTCTGGCACTTGTATGAGCAGAGTGTCATCAGGATGTCCTGGGTATATGAAGACACAGACACATCCCACGGTCCCTTCTGAAGCATATATAAACATGATCTTCATTCCCTTAAGGGTTTATCATCATTCTCATGTTTAATTCTATGGCCTTCTCTGCTTCTTTCAAAATTCAAAATCCTTCTTGCAGGCATGTTCTAACGATGCGTACAGCAGATAGCAACTTTCATGCCTGCCTGACAGCAAGCCCAAACTACCAGGGTATAGCTGCACACTCTGTGAAAGAAACTTTTCATTCAGGCTGTTTTCCAAAATGTCTAGAAGCTGTTTTATGATGGTACAGATGTCTTGAAGGAGTCCTGAAGGCAAAATTGCCAGCAGCTCTTTAATGGTCTAACCCAGAAGGAAAATTTACACTGTTTCACTTTCTTCCTGCCTCCAAGTTGTTATTTGGCTCCTGCTGAAGGTAATTGAGTTTCAGTGTTCACAGATGATCTAATCACAGCCTAGAACCTCCAAAACTGTGAACCCAAACAAACCTTTTCTTCTAGTAAGTTGATTGTCATAGGTGTCCGTTTTAAGAGCACAGAGCTAACACACTGCTAACCATCTCATAATACAGAGTATTGTTCTTCACTCCTTAAATAATTATACATCCCTCAAGTTCCATGGAGCTTCATTAGAAGAACTGTGGTACAGAGATACTATATCAGTGGGAGAAGAGGATGGTCCAGGCCATGCATCCCAATTTCCTCTGAACTTTCAATTTTTAATCTAACAAACAAAGTTTCCGTTGATTTCTACAGGTGATTCTAATCATGTTAGTAGGCACAACAAGGAAGCTCATTATGATTTTTGAAACTTTATTGAATAAGGGAGTGGCAGTCTGACCTTTTCAAATGTTTCCAGATGCTGGGCACTGGATTGAAATGCTAAATCGAAAGAATGAACTATTACAGTGAGCAAAATGATGGCAAAAGGACCAGTTTTCTTTTGACACAGTGAGTCATGGAGGATAGAAAGATACTGACACTCAGTGATTAATTTCTAAAAATGTGGCTGAACGAATCAAATTATGTATCATTTCATGCCATTAAATGTGAGTTCCTGCACTGTATGTAGACCTTAGCCTGTGAAATTAAATGTGCCATTTGCAAGCTATCATGCAATTTCCTGTTTTTCTGAAACAAAAGCAACAATCTGGGTACATTAAAGACCGTTATATAATTGACAAACCTGCTTTTATAGAACTTGATCTAAAACACTTAAATGACTATCATTTGCACAGGGAGACTCATTAACAGTGCAAAATCATTTAAAAACTAGGATGAGAACCAAACTTGTTTTTGTTCCCCTGGAATATTTCCAAGTGTACATTCTTATAGTTTACAAGGTTTCTTTCTCTTGGGCCAATTGCCTCACTTGATTTCTTACCTCATTCATATAAAGAGACCAAAGAGGTATCTATGTTTCCATTTTAAAATACAACTAAATGAGAATTTTCTAGTTCATCAACTGTAAGGCAGCTACATTTTCGTCCCTCAACAATAGTTTGACGTGTAGTTTAGTTTCAATTTTTAAAACACTTATTGAGTAGACACATATGGAAAGGTGTGCACAAGTTGCAAGTATAAAAGTCAGTGAATCTTCACACCCTAAAGACATCTGTGAAACTGGTGATCAGGTCAAGTAGCAGTGTAAGACCACTCTCCACCAAGCCTTGATACCACTGTCCATTTCCATAGGAGAACCTAGACTCTCCCTGCTTACAGTGTGTATTCGCTTGGCCTGAATTTGAATTAGATGTAGAGGAAATCATGTGGGGTGTACTCTTTTTGGTCTCTTTCGCTCTGTTACTTTGTGAGTATAATTGTGTATTTTAGTTTATCATTGTGTACTATTTCACATATGATATTTAAAAACAATCATCAATTTGATCATTGACAGAAACAGTTTATTTCTAATTTTTGAATTATAAATATTGATGCAGTGAACATAAATATGTATTTCTGTAGAGTTTATATCTAGGAGTAGAGATGCTTGATGAGAGATAGACTCTGCCTTAGCTGATTTCGTCCAGGAGTCTTTGGTGAACTTACAGTCCTATAATATTGTCAGAGGTTTAGTATTCCTTAGTCTTATCTATTCTTGGTATTATCTGTCATTTCATCATGGTCATTCTGTGATGTATAACATTATATCATTAGTGGTATTCTGTTTTAATCTTAATTTTAACAATTGGAAGCTAAGTCTCTTGGTACCATTAGCCTGTAAATTAAACGGTGATTTTTAAAAAACACTTAAGTTTTTCTGTTTGTAGCCCCCACCTATATAAATGCAAGGACTTCAGTCTGTCTTAATTAATTCATCTGCTTATTTCAGATTACACATAAAGACTACAGAGTGTTGAGATTATCTCTGTTTACTTCAGTAGAATTTGATGCCCATGAAGCAGAAGAGCAATTGATTATATCAGAATAATTGAGTGTGAGGCCCAATGACTCAATATTATGTTTACACCAAAAGACATTTTTACCAATACCCCAAAGTTTTAAAAGACGTGCAAGGCCACTAAAGACTCCTGCATGGATTCAGCCTGACATAACCACAGACATTCTGAATCATCACTATCATGATTGCTCCTGAGTAACCCTAGGCAGTTTTCCCTACAGAGTTTGCCAACACACTGTAAGTAAACAAAACAATTAGAGAGGTGTGTGAAGCTTTATGACCATACCTTGATGCTAAGAATGTGCCTGACCTTGGCAAGAGCTTGAGATAAGTCAGGTACATGCTAGTGTCAATGAAATATGTTTTGTCCTCTTCACTTTATAAGGCCCCCATTATTTTGACCCACCTGGTCTTGGCATCACCAAGGACTATATTTTATCTGTAAGACCCCATCAAATTGCATTCCATGCAGCCCTGTACCTTCCTATCTCGTTCTTTAGTGTCAGAGCACCAAGGGGCCATTCTCATGAACTGGGATCAGCTTGTTCTGGTACAAACCTTGTATTCTCATTTCATGAGAGTCATATTCATGTCATTATAACTGTTATTTGTTATTTAAGCTGTAAAATAATATATCTTCCTGTATTCCTATCCCCAAACCCTGTTTCTGTTGGCCAAATTACATCCAGTTCTATATTTTAGTTCATGCCTCTGGCCTTGTGACCTTTTTGGGGGTGGCTAATCATTTTTAATTGTTTCTGACTTCGCTATTCAGCTCTTCTCTCCTGCCATTTCTGTGCCATTTCTGATCCAGGAACTTCCATCTAACCTCCCTTGAGTAGTTGCTTTCATCTGTACATGATGAACATTATGGACATTTCTGCACTCTCAATAAGTAACAGTTATTAAGATGTTCAATTCCCAGAAGATGGATGGAAGTGAGAGCAATTTCAGTTGAATATGTTCAACTTTTGATGCTTAGTGTATGTGCTTAATGTATAATACACCTCTTCAGATTAGCTAATGTCTACACTAGAAAAAGAAATACAACATTACTTTGCTCAGGGGAGGTGCTTAGTCCCTACTGAAACTTTGATATGCCATGTTCTGTTGATATCTGTGGGAGGCCTGCCCTGTTCTGAACAGAAATGGAGGAGGAGTGGTTTGGGGGTGTGTGTGCAGAGGGGAGATGCGGGGGAGGGAATGGGAGAAGAGGGAGGGGAAACTGAGGTGGGGATGTAAAATAAATAAATAAATTAAAAAGAATGTATTTTACTTTGCTCATTATCTTCTTTACATCTAACTTTGATTTTATACAGTTATTAAAATAACTGTAAAACTTTCCAAATGCAGTGGATAGAGTCATCTCATGAGTCTGAGGGTTGGAAATTTTGTCAGGCCTAAGTTGGGCAAGTTTTCCATTCTTGGTTGAATTTCCCTACATGCTTGCTTCCTAGCTGTCTATAAAGCCTTGGCTGTGATGAGAAATGTGGCTAGTATCTGTTCTAGGTGTTTCTTTCTCCTGCTTCTGGGGTAGCAGTCTAGCCTGAACAGGCCCTTTCCACAGCAATGGTAAAGACAAGGGAACAAGAATGAGCAAGTCCTGTGGTACAAGGGCTCGTCCTGCCTCTCAGTGTCTTGCACCAGCTCACATCCCATTAACCAAAACAAGTCATGTGGCTGGTGACACAGTCAAACTGGGAGGTGCAGCAAAGTGCATGGCTAGAGGCGTGGAACGGGCAAGGGTAAGAAGCAGGGTGTTTTTGAGTGCTATCACAGCAGGTCATCTCAGGCAAGTTACTTAATCTTCCTAAACCTCAGTTCTGTTGTCAATAATTAAGGGATGATTATAACCTAGGAGACTCTCCAAAGTTTTTATAATGATTTAAAATTTGATATATGTATTATAAACCCATAAGTGCTTCAAAAGTGGTTAAGTGATAAATATGTGAGATGATATTATTATTTTTATCATTATGTTTACATGGTTGGCTTTAGGCAGAATGCTGAGGTGAGTGAGCTTGGCTTTCAGTGCCTCTGGCCTCACAGGTGGCTTCAAGTCTTACTAGGCTTACCATTACAGTAGCTCATTATAGTAGTATACCCATATCTAGAAAGCATGTCATCATTGAATGAGTGAATGAATTAATTTGTCAAGGAAATGGCTATTTGACTCTTGCATTCAACTAAAATGAACTGATGACTTACCTGCACAAAGCTTCCTCCACCTGTTATGATCAAGTTTCAGAAATGCAAAGAATAGATAGAGTGATAGAGAAATACCATTGCAGAGAAATTCACAGTTTAGAGGTAAAGAAAAGCAAGATAAAATGTTGTTCCAACATCAAAGCCAATATACACTGGGGTTGAAGTGAGATGATATGCTAAGCCTTCATAGGAGGCCTTAGAGGAAATATGTTGAGGGTGAGAAATAAGTGAGAGTTGCTTAGTCGTGCTGGTATTTGTTAGAGGGATATTCCAGACTGAGACAATAGACGATTAAAGAAATTGAGACTTGTCATATTCAGTCATTGTTTATTAATGTTGGGATACATAATAGAATCATAAGTGTGAAAGGAAATGATGCTAGGGAGGTGTGAAGGTAAACACAAGGATTTGAATGAGTGGAATGCTCAGAGTTGAGTGTTAGGAAGACCAGAGTAGGGAGAATAGACTGACATTAGAAATAGTCAGTGGTGGGTAAGAGTTTGGTATTGTAAAAGTTTAAGCAAGAGATGATGTGTCCTTTATTCTAAGATACATCAGGAGAGCTAAGGAGGAAAGGGGGAATATGACAGAAACTCACTGATGTTCATGGGCCTTTGTGATTAGCTTGATGGATGAAAGAGGTCTGCCCACCCACATTGAGAACATAAACAAATATCCAATTTATCATCATACAAGTTAATCAACAGATGATTATTCACTGACAGGGTACTTTGGGCAGACTAAGGCAAGATGATAAAGATACAGTGGTGTGATAATTAGTAAACAAGTAGCTGAGCTAAGTCACCATTTTAGAATAAAACCTCTGTCAAGGAATACACAATGCACTATGAGATAATTGAGAAGGGGTAACTGAACTTAATTAATAAGCTTTCTTTGCCGGGCGGTGGTGGCGCACGCCTTTAATCCCAGCACTCGGGAGGCAGAGGCAGGCGGATCTCTGTGAGTTCGAGGCCAGCCTGGGCTACCAAGTGAGCTCCAGGAAAGGCGCAAAGCTACACAGAGAAACCCTGTCTCGAAAAACCAAAAAAAAAAAAAAAAAAAAAAAAAGCTTTCTTATCATGAAACTGGGAGGTATTCTTCTAAGTCTAGATTGTTCTTGTATCCATTCATTGTCATAATAGAATCTATTTCCTTAATAAGAAGGAGCCCAGGCCAGGCAGTGCTGGCACATGGCTTTAATCATAGCACTTGGGAGGCAGAGGCAGGTGGATCTTTGTGAGTTCAAGGCCAGCCTGGTCTACAAAGCGAGTTCCAGGAAAGGCACAAAGCTACACCGAGAAATCCTATCTTGAAAAACCAAAAAATAAAATAAGAAGGAGCCCTAATGCTGTTCTCTTTCTAATCTTTATAAAATGAATAAGATTCAAAAATTAGAGTTCTAGAATTTTCTTACAAAATGCCTGGGCCAGCATTGAACAAATATTTGTCTTTGTTTAATGGTGTTTGTCTCCTTATCCTAGCTTGGTTCTGTTGTTATGAGAAAACATTGAACAAAGGAAACTTCTAGAAGAAAGAGTTTTTTCATCTTACACTTTGAGGTAACAGTCCATCACTGAAGGAAGTCAGAGTAGGAACTGAAGGCAAGACCTTGGGGTCAGGAACTGAAGCAGAGACCATGGAGCATTTCTGCTTACACACTTGCTCCCAGGCTCATTCATGCTCAACTACCTTTCTTATATCTCCCAGGACAATCTGCCCTGGAGTCACACCACCACAATAGGCTGGGTCTTTTCACATCCATCAACAATTAAGAAAATGCCACACAAACATGCCTATATGCTAATTTGATGGAGGACATTTATTCAATTGAGGTTTCCTCATTCTTTTCACATGACTAGCTTGTGTCCAATTGACAAAACTAACCAGCACACACGCAATGGCTCTTCCATCAAGATTATAGGGCTATATACTTGACTTTGGGCAGCTGTCTCTGGGAAAGCATGAGTTAAGAACTCAGATGCCCATTCTTAGCTTTATACAGGACCATTCCTCAGAAAGGTGGCAAGGGTAGTGGGTCTGGAAACCCTCTCACAGTCTTACTAACAGTGTACAGCAGGTGCGACTGGGTGCTTGTTTTACTTCCCCTAACAACTTAGCTTGAATACTGTAGAATCAGACACTATACTGAGTAACCATGTACAAGTGTTAAAGAGGTGAGTTTTACTTAGGAGACAGAAAAGCAAGTGGAGAAGAGAACAAACCACTGCTTTAGTGCTTTGCTCTAACATTGCTAAAACAAAATAACCAACAGAAGCAACTGATGGGAGGAAGATTTATCTTGACTTAGGATTTTAGAAATTTCACTTTACCATAATGCGGGAGATATAAATGATCCTTTTGTGGTGGCTCTGATTGCATTAGTGAGATGCACGGAACCCACCCATGACACCGGGAAGCACTTTCAAAGGCTTGCAGAGACCTGGCTTTTTCCAACCAATCTCCACATCATATGAGTACTACAGTCTTTGAAATAGCACCATAAACTGAAAATAGAGTAGCCTATGTGTATGTATGGGATGGGGTGAGGGTGGCAGTGGAATTCAGATAAAACCATAACATTCTGCCCCTGGATTCAAAAAATGTAAGAACACAGACAGAATATAGCCATACCTGGCTTAATTTTTTTAACTTAAAAATGTTTTAGAACTCCAAATGTAAGTACTGTGTTTAAACCATTTCAAACCCTCTCCCAACTCCTCCCATGTCTCTTCTCCACTCCCTATCAAATTCATGACCTCTTCTATAATTATTATTATTACATATTGGGGTGGAGCATTGTGAAATTTCCCCTATCAATGTTGGAATGTTGACTGGTGTGGTGATTATGTGGGTCTTGTTTAAGCAACCATATTGTTGATATTTCATGCATGCAACTTCTCTGTCATATATAGAAAACACTGTCTCAAAACAGGCAGCTCAGTCCTGTGTCTCTTACAATCTTTCTGCCCCCTTTTTTTTCACAATGTTCCCTGAATTGCATATACAGGGGTTGCTTTGTAGATGTACCAATTATGGTTGGAGATCCCATGGTCACTTAGTCTCTGCATTTTGACCAGTTTTGGATCTTTATAATAATCCTTATCTGTTGCAAAATGAAGTGCTTTGTTTTTGGCAAGGAATGAGAACTACACTTACCTATGGGTGTAAGTGTAAGTATTTAGAACACACTCAGGAACAGTGCTGCTTTAGGAAAATTGGCAGTAGTAGGTTCTCCTCTAAGCTCTATGACCTCTCCAGCTAAAGGTCACTGGCTACATTTGCAGTATCAAGTATGGCCTCCCTCTTCTTGGGTGGAACTTAAGTTCAATTAGACAACTCTTCTTTACCCCAAACATAAAAGTGCCACAGTTGCACCATTTGGGAATATCTTGCCAAGCCTATCACTGCTGTGATTCATAAACTTGACAGCTAGATATGATTGTTGATAGATTTTCTCACTTGGAAACACTAGCCAGATTATTTGTCAGAATACAATATGAATGATCTCTAGTCTTGTTTCTTGTAGGGGGTCTAATCTCACATGAAAACTCATGAACCAAGTATTCACTGTCTTGATTTCTATTGGCATTTTGTTCATTCCATTGTCACTGCCATCATTGTTACCCAACAAGCTCTGATGACAGCATCATAGGGTGCTGTGGGATGGTCTGTATGTCAAATTGCTCTGATTGGTCAATAAATAAAACACTGATTGGCCAGTGGCCAGGCAGGAAGTATAGTCAGGACTAACAGAGAAGAGAATTAAGGGAACAGGAAGGGAAAGGGAGTCACTGCCAGCCGCTGCCATGACAAACAGCATGTGAAGATGCCAGTAAGCCACGAGCCATGTGGCAAGGTATAGATTTATGGAAATGGATTAATTTAAGCTATAAGAACAGTTAGCAAGAAGCCTGCCACGACCATACAGTTTGTAAGCAATATAAGTCTCTGTGTTTACTTGGTTGGGTCTGAGCGGCTGTGGGACTGGTGGGTGACAAAGATTTGTCCTAACTGTGGGCAAGGCAGGAAAACTCTAGCTACAATAGGGCATGTAGTCTACCTCTTCAAAGTCTTCTGCATCCTTCCAGAAAACCAATCCAAAGGCTCAATAACAATGTGATACAGCTTAATCATAACAATGGTTCCACTCTTGGTGCCAATTTGCCATATTAGTTATTTTTTTGTTGTTGTTGCTGTGACAAAATACCTGATTGGCACAATGGATTTATTTTAGCTCCTGGTTTCAGATGTTTTAGTTCACGATAGTGGAGAAAACATGACAGTTTGGCTCATGGTGGTCCATGGGAATCTGAAGTGGTAGATTCTTGATCCAGACCAAAAGCAGATTAGAAACCAGATTAAAACCAAAAGCTAGTTTAACCTTCCAGGATCTATCTCAAGTGACTTATTTATGCTTGTAATAATTGCTGCTAGTGGTATTTGTATAACAAATGTGATGACTTAAATTCTTGAAATGTGTGTATGTGTGTGTGTGTGTGTGTGTGTGTGTGTGTGTGTGTGTGTGTAGATACAGGAATGAATTTATGCTGTCTTTATTTCATTAAGAAAGAGAAGACAAGGGAGATAAAGAAGAGGATCAAGAACAACAACAACAACAAAAAGAACTTGACAAAGGCAAAGGAAAAGAGGAATAGTACACGGAAACTGAAGGCTGAAAGAGAATTCTGAGAAATCTGGCATGGCTCTAACATTATCTTAGATGTTTGGGAATTTCAGTGTCCCATCTTAGCAAGATTAAGGTGGATAGTTGGAGGACAATACTTATCCCAACATTATGATGCATAAAAATAAATAATATAAATATATTTTCTTTACCGGGGGTTGAATCCAGGACATGGCACATGCTGAGATAGTGTCTTTATCACTAAACTATATACACAAACCCTGGCTATATATGTTTTTTATCTTGATTTTATTTCCATTTTTATAAATTTCATTGATACTTTTTACGTAGAAAGGAATAAAGGATATAACTATATTCACTTATTGAAAGCATACATTTTAAGATTTTAGTTAGTGATAAGTCAATTCTGAAGCCAAACTTGGCAATTAGAGTTGAGGTGCAGAACCTTTCCCAGGAGAAACTGATATTTGTCAACAAATATTGAGAGTGACTTCAGATAACTTGCACACTTTCTTAGAGAAAAGTGAACTGAAATTATGTGGTTGACAAAAGGACTAAGTTCTTAGCTACAAAGCAATTTCTGCCAAGATCATGTCTGTTGAAGTGTTTCTTTTAGGGCTATGGAAAATTCTGTGGAAATCTACACCACCTCTAAATCATGATTTTACTCAGAATGGTTCAGCATTACATCATCTTTTGGGCAGGTAGTCAGAAAGAACTAGGTAGAAAAATGCTAAAGGGAAAAAAATCATTTCCTGAAATAAAATGTCTGAAGATCACAATAAACTTATTTGCTGTACCTTTGAAGTATAATTGATACATTAATCAGGTTATATAATGAGCTTTCATTTCTTTCACCTTGTAATATAAAATTTAAGGGAATTCAAGATTGATTTATTTTCTTAAGCACAGGGTAGGCAGGCAATAACGAATGAAGGAGATGAAGAGTCTGTGATGTTTGCCTTTTGTAAAGGAGGCAGTTACTGTTCTGTGCCTTTCTGTAGATGCCTTGTGGGAATGGAAGATTTCAGTTTATCAGACCTTCTATGGACCTAGAAAAATTGAAAATGTAAAATTCTCTCAGTATTAAAATTTTCTCAGATTAAAAAATTAAAAACTGTGCCACCTAAATCTCAAAAATAGCAAGATGCCATTCCAAAAATAAAGTTAACTATTAAGTTCTTACTAAACTTCGAAGGTACTATTGAATTACAGCCATGACTTTTAACTTGGACTTTGAAATAAGTTTGATTTACTGTTTATTTTAACTTACATTGTTTGATTATACATTTTTCTCTCCGGTGTCCATTCTCAGGTATGATGTGTACATACTATAAATTCCACTCCTCAGTCAATATTTGTCAATTCCTACTTTGTCTTCTGGGGTTTCAATATTGAAGGCACATTTAGCACAGAGCTTATCATGACCATCTGAACATCTATGGCAAAACAGAACTAGAACATCTATGGCAAAACAGAAACAGAATCTAGAGTCTCTGCTCTACTTCTCCCCTGTTTTCTATTCTGTAAGACTCCAATATTGTTTCTATAAAGCAATATCTCTAAAGTAGATAACCTTAATTTTGCCATGGTCTTTTCTTGCTCCAGTACAAAATCAGTTCAGTTCAATAATTTAATTAAACATGTAAAATGTTTACTTATTAGATAAGCAAAGAATATACATATTAAAATGCCCATTTCTTTTTTATTTAAAAGTTTTTTTCCATTTTACATACCAACCACAGTCCCCCCTCCTTCCTCTCCTCCCATGTATCCCCCTCCTTCCCCCAACCCTACTCCCCATCCACTCATCAGTTCTGATGTGATTTCTGAGCACAGGAGTTTCTTTAGCCACAGGAAAAAGAGTATATTGGTGGACCTTTTGGAAACCCAACTCAGTAATCCATTCAGTCATATGTACCAAGTGTAACAGTATATACATAGCCTGTGATCCCACAATTTAGTGGCCAGGAATCTCATTGCAGTCAAACAATTGAAAAATTGAAGGGGGGAGTAGTTTGAATGAATGTCAGCATGGCTATAATGAAATAGTTTTCACTCACTAAATATCAATCAAGGTATAATTACGTTTGTGGCATGAAAGCAATGCATCAAATATGCACTAGAATGAGAGACTTAAATGTTTTCATTATGGTTCTGTTTTTGTTGAAGTGTCTAGACTGATATGAAAGAGACCAGAAAGAAAAGAAAAGTAAAAAGGAGAGCAAAAGATGAGAGGGAGAGAGAAAAACACCATGTGATGGTAGTGCTTTCCTGATGTTTAGAATGGGACTAAAGATGGCCTTGCAAGCTGTTTCTTACTCTTTAAGCATATACATAAATGAGAAATAGTAAAATTAATGTCTTTTAATACCTTTTAATATAAAATCACTTCAACCACTAGGAATCAAATGGTTTCAAGTTTGAATAAAAGTATCAGTGAAAGCACTTTGACTGGTGTGTGCTATCCTTCTCATTATTGTACCTTGATGCAAACAGCTTTTCCATGCCTTGATAAATTGTCAAACTCCCTTCAAAATGTACATTGGCTTCTCACACAATACCCTTTGTATTTTCAATACCAGAAAATATCTCTGCAAGTTTCCTTAACAGAGAGATTTTTATTGGCCTCACTTACTGTGGGATATTTTTATCCTCTCATCCTAAAATTTCTCATTTATGCTAAAGTTTGCATTCCCCATACTCCTTTCCAATGGCAGCCACTTCAACACTCCTGCAGTGGGTGGGATCTTTCTTCTTTGATTCAATGTACATTCTTTTTGAATCTTATTTCAAGAGGACATGCTCACTACATCTTCATCTTTCTTCAGAAATACCACTTTTTTTTTTTCTTGGCTAATGCATTTCTTCCCTTTCTGACTTTTGCAAAATGCAGTATGGGTTCATCAGTAGCAGTTAATGTAACAACACAGTCATCCGGTCTGCTGTCTGTGGGGGAACTGAGGAATAAATAAGCAGTGACTCACTGCAGATCTCCACACACCTGTATTATTAGCAAAGTAAATGGTAGCAAAAAAATGGTTTATATAATTACAGTTAATAGCACTTGGTAACTAAAAATTGAATCACTTTGTTGGGGAACAAAGGCTAACTAAATTCTGTAACTAAAATTTTTGTTTATCACATTCATCAACTCAAATAATCTAAGTGTAAAAAGGATGGAAGAGCATTTCTAAAATCTACAGTGAATGGCTATCTTTGGACAGTTCCAGTTATGTTTTTTTTTTTTTTTGTTTGTTTTTTTTTTTTGGTTTTTTCGAGACAGGGTTTCTCTGCGTAGCTTTGCGCCTTTTCTGGAGCTCACTTGGTAGCCCAGGCTGGCCTCGAACTCACAGAGATCCGCCTGGCTCTGCCTCCCGAGTGCTGGGATTAAAGGCGTGCGCCACCACCGCCCGGCTTTCCAGTTATGTTTTTAAAATTTTTTCCTTATGTTTGTTCTAAAATTCCCTACAATTAATGTTTATAGCATTGTGTGAAAATAAGTAAAATTGTGAAAAATAGCACTTAAATTCTTTCTTTGCGATTTATTTATTTATTTTTATTTTGTTGTGGTGTTGGAGAGCTAACCCAGGGCTTTCAACATGCTAGGCAAGCATTCTATTTGCATTTTTTTTTACTACTGCTAAATCTAATTAGATTTTGGTGTAAATCAATAAATTTAATTTGATTCAGGTAACTTGGGGATTCTTTAGCTAAAAAAAAGTTTTCTTTTACTTATTCTTTTAAATTCCCTCCCTCTAAAATTAGTTTTTATTTGAACAAGTAACCTTGATTAAATTACTTTCAGGAAAACACTCTAATATTTGTCTTTATTCCAACAACATTGATTGATGTACTTTTCCTCTTGTACTTGTCATTTTATGCTGGTCTGTTTTATAGTGGTTTCCAATAAAATCTTTCATATTTCATGTATGTTTAGAGTTAGGAATATTTCACATGGACACTATGTGCTGTATTTCTGAAATGGGGAAGCTATTGACTTTTCTATATTTAATAATATTGGTTCTAATCATACTGAACTCTTGTTAGTAGAACATATGATGGGTCATATTGACTTTCAGATTTTTGTTTCTGCTCTGCATTGAGTCCTACTCTTCTCTTCCTCTCAAGTTTCCCACTATCTTAGATGACACATTTTTTTCTCTATACTATGCTATTCATATAAGCATCCACATACCCTGTAATCTCACTCCTACTAAAAATAACATAGTATATTCCCTCCACCTGTCATCTGATTCCTCTTATTCCCTTTATAGCTAAGTTAGTGAAAGTCATGATCTTTGCTTGCTGATTCCCTCTCCCCATGCAGCCCAGAGGTGGCATAGCAGGCCCAACTTCTGAAGGCCTTCTCTCAAGGAAGGGAAACTTCAGAAAGAGTCACCACAAAGTATGAGTGGCACTCTGCACCTAAACTGTTCACATATAAGATTGGTGTTGAGTGATTTTTTTCCTCTTTCACTCTTAGAGACATCAGGCAGAAGCTGCCTCCATGGTTGGGCTCCAGTAAAAGTCCTGGGTTCCATTGCTCTCATGAGCTTGGCTAATTGGCAGGATTTCTCACAGCATCTTGTGGCAGAAAAGAACCTGTACTGTGTGAACCCAAATGGAAAGGCTTGGAGACACTCAGCTGATTTGCCCTACAACTCTCCCTTTGTACCTTTTTATTGGTGAAATTATTAAGGCCACTACACGTAGTTAAAAGGAAGATTTATCTAGTGGATAACTTACAAATAAAGGGATAGGTAGGTCACGGGGTCTGGGGAAGGTGTATCGCAGTCCAGCGGTATTCTCTGGAGCTCTGCTCGGTCAACCTCCACTGTCAAGGGTCCAGGAACAGAGAGAGCACTGGCCCATCCAGATCTTGGGTCTCTCGGTGCCTCCCTTGGCCCCACCTTGTAGGCGTGACAGTTGCCGAAGCCTCAATGGGGGTTGGAACTTTCATATCAAAGCTGGAATGGCTACCCACTACACCTTTTCATGTGGCTAATTCAGTTGTGTATCTGTTTAGTGTAGTAAGTTACAGCAGTGTGTTTAACTCAAGAAAGTCCTTAAAGCCTCTTAGACAAGAACTGACCAATAGGTGGGCACAGGTACCACCCAGCAATCCTCACTTTCAGATCTCTTTTGGATAGCCTCTATTAAGGTTTTTATTCTACTGCTCCCATGGAATCCACTCTTGCCAAGGAACCCAGGGAACCCTTTGATGCTCAATCCCATTGTCATTTCCCAGTACTCAATTTATTCTGCCTTCAACAGTTTGAGTCAGATTACCATGTTCTTTTCTTTCAAATTACTTTCTTCCTTGGTCTCTAGGATAATAAGCTTTCCTGGTTTTTGTCCTACTTCATTGATGCACTTTCCATCTTCTTTCCTAGATATTGTCTCATTTTTGAACTCCATAGTAGAAACAACTTATATAATAATGGTTTGCTGGCAGTGTGTGTGTGTGTGTGTGTGGGGGGGGGGTAAATATCTAAATCTGATGGCTGAAAAGAAAAAGAAGAGAAATTGGAGGCAGTACAAGAGACAGGAAGAAATAGTTTTCTCCCACACAACTTTGCTATGAAGGGAAACAAAATTGAGGTCCTTCCTAAAGGGGAAAATAGAGCCAATAAAATATTTTCAAGGTAGGGGAAATGACTACTGAATGACTTGAATGCTGAAGAGAATGATCTGTTTGTGGGAGTAGATGATAGGTGGATACAGGAGGCAGAGTAAAGGTTGTGGGCACCTATTGAGCAAGTAGAGGACTTACTTTAGCTAGAAATACGAGAAGCATCATCTGTAACTCAGAGAAGAGAAACCAGTAAGTATGGATGGGGCCATTTGCTTAGAGACTTGCTGGTGTGGTAGGCATGGAAAGAATGCTACAGGGTGCCTTGATTTTCACAATGAAAAAAGTCACCTTTGAACTGGAGTGCAATGAAAGGCATTGAGAAATCTGAAGAACAAGATGCTGATGGTTGTGAGAAAAGCTGTGGAATATGATGATGGATAAAAACCTGAGGAATGGCTGGGGAGTGGTGGCACACGCCTTTAATCCCAGCACTCGGGAGGCAGAGCCAGGGGGGATCTCTGTGAGTTCAAGGCCAGCCTGGTCTACAAAGTGAGTTCCAGGAAAGCTACACAGAGAAACCCTGTCTTGTTAAAACAAAACAAAACAAAACAAAACAAAACAAAACAAAAAAAAAAAAACCAAAAAACAAACAAACCCGAGGAATAAGAACTGCATAGGTTTCCATTGACCTTGTAGATAGTTCCCATGAACCTCTTCATTTTCTGATAAAGTTCCTTCCCAAATTTGATGTTCAAGGGATCTGCTTTGTAATGGAGACATTTGGTAATATAATCTATAAATACCACTAGTACTATTTTAATAGTCTCAAAGATTTGTGGCTTGCAATCTCTCTGAAGGCATTTGTGATGTTGTTGTTCAGGTAGCCTTTAATACCCTCGGAAGGTTTGCATCCTTCTGCTTTACTATTTGTCATTTGGTTTAGAACTCAGTTGATGTGGAACCACAAAAAAAATACATTTTTGGTCATTGTCTGGAACCTAGTAACATATTTCTAAAACGTATAGTTTTCTGAATGATGGGATGCTAGAAACATCGTTTGCTACATTCCTGTTTCTTAACAGAGGACACTTAAATTTGTTGGGATGTTTAGAATATCTTCTATATTTTGATGAGATAACTGGTAGCTGGAATTTTGAGGTAGCCTCCAGATGGGTCTTTGTCTCCAGAAAGACCAAGATACAATTAGAACCACGCCTGAACTCTGTTGAGATGAATTACACATTAGCTAAATCACCAAAGGTCAGTGACTAGATTTATCATGTCTATGTAACTATGTAACTAAATCTTCACGAAATCCCAAACAGATGGAGTTCAGAAAACATCTAGGTAGGCACAAAATTGTCCATGTCAGGAGTGACACATGCAACTCCACAGGGATAGAGTTCCTGCCCTCAAGACTATTCCAGACCTTAAATTATACACCTCTTCTGCTTGTCCATCTGCATCCTTGTAACATCTTCTCTAATGAACTGGAAAATATGCACAAATACTTCCTTGAGGTTTGTGAGACATCACAACAAATCATCAAACATGAAAAGGGACTTGTGGGACTCCGGTTGGCAAGCTCATCAGAAGCATAGGTGACTTGTACTCAGTGTCTGACAAAAGCAATCTTGTAGCACCAAACTTAACCTACGGAGTCTCTGTGCTAACTCCATGTTAGTGGTATTAAAACTGAAATCCAGTTCTTATCAAAACAATCAGAGGACTGGTTAGTATCTCAGTCTCTTTATGCTTGTATAACAAAGTACTACAGTTTGAATGACTTATAAACAACAGAAATTCATTTCTCTAGTTCTGGAATCATAGAATTCCACTATCAAGATACTGTTTGGTCTGGTGTATGATGGGGGCCCAGATTCATTCTCTAAGATGGCTATATCCTGAAAGGAGCCAAACCTATTGTTCTTCTATGACAGAAGAATAAGAGATCACTGTCTGCCACCTAACTTCACATAAAGGTATGTTTATGATAGTACAAACCTCAGAATTTAATCACCTTTCAGTTTTCACCTCATTTAAAAAAAACTTGCTTTTTATTTTTTGTGTGTCTTTCACATCATGACTACCAATCCCACTCATCTCACCCCTCTCAAAAATAAAACAAAATAAAATTTAAGAGAAAAAGGGGTGGGGTGGGGAATAAAGGGAGAATCTTGTCATGGAAGCTTCAGTGTGATACAGGCATTCTTTGCAAAGTATCGTTGGTCTGGTTCAAGGTCCCTGGTCTCTGTTACACCACTAATGCTGAGCCATCACTGGGACTCTTCCTGGACATCCCCTTGCTGCCCTGTGTCATAGAGATCCTGCAGCCCTGAATCCACAGGACCAATCACCCCCTCACTTTGCTCCAGCAGATCCCAGCTGGGGTGGATGTTGAGGTGTGCAACACATAACCCTGGTCTGGGCTTGAATAGTTGCAGGGTTGGTTAGCCTGCCAACTCTCCTCTGTCTTCACCACCAGGGTGAGCTCTCCAGCATTGCCCTGGTTACTTTAGCCCTTGCAGAGGTGAGCAATGGGTGGGGGCAATTCTCTGGCTCTTATGTCCTCGGGGTTGGTTCTCCCATACCTACACCTTCAGGACCAGCTCTACTGTATTGCCCAGGTGGTGCAGTGTCTGGAGTGCTGCAGCTGATGAGGGACAGGGACTGCTCTCCCTCTTTTATGACCTCAGTGCCAGGCTGGGCAGAGGGGCATCTTCACCTCATGCCTCCACGTGACAGATGAGTAATGGGAACAGCTCTCCCATGCTCATAACACCAGGGATGGCTCACCCACACCTCCACCAACAAGATCAGCTCTACTGTGCTACGGTGCTACCTAGGCAAGGTGCAGTGTCCATTTTGGGGTGCTGCAGTTGGCAAGGGTGGGGGTCAGCTCACTTTTCTGTCTCAGGTGGTAAGGGGTAAGAGGTAAGGAAATTTTCACCTCTTAATACTGTTTCACTTAATACTGTTTCAAGTGTGGGAGGGTTAAGGAGTGGGGAGGGTATCTTTCCCACACCCTCACCACCACATGGCAGAAGAAGGATATGTGGCCAGCTATCCCATTCTCACACCCTCAGGGTATCTCATCCAGGCCTCTGCTAACAGGGTTAGCTCTACTGTGCTGCTCAGGTGAGGAGCAGAGCCCGCTTTCCTAACTGTTGCAACTAGTAATGGGGAAGGTCAGCTCACTTGTCTGTCTCAAATGGTAAGGGGCGAGGGGTAAGGAAAATCTCACCTCTTAATACTGTTCCACTGGGGGTCAAGTGTGAGCATAAATTTTGAAAGGAGGTACCATCGTCCTGTCCACAGCAGGAAATCTTGTGAAGTCACTCCATATTAACGGGTAAGAGGACTCAAACCTATTAGGATGTCTGTTCTATGCAGGTATTGCAACTAGCTGTTTTTATAGAAACTCATAATCTAGTATCAAATTTTATTTGATGTGATTTAAACGTTATTGTGTTTTTTATTCACTGTTGATATTTTATGGGAACATAATTAAATTTCCTATATTTATATCGTTTCAGAATTATTTGCTAAACTCTGTTATCTGATTTTGTAATGTGCCTATAGATTTGGGGAATATTTTCTAAGAACTATTGCATCTACTCTGAATTATAGCAGCTTTCCATTCTTTTTCCCAACCCATGTGCATTAACATTCTCTTTCTTGCTTTACTTCTTTGGATAATATTGGAAGAAAAGTGATAACAGGATTTCTCTGATCCTTAAAAGCTTTAAAATCTGCACATGAAGTTAGATGCATACTATAATCCTTCCTTCCTTCCTCTTTAAGGGATACTAATGAATTGATGCATACTTACACATGGTTTAGAGCATCATATTCCACTTGCCAGTGGAAATGGAGAGAAAGGAGAATTCTCAGACCACCTATGGGAGTTTAACATCATGGAAAAATGTATGGTCGTTCCTTAAACAACTAGCAATAAATGTACCTTATCTCTCTACCACCTTCTTTTGTTTTACCTTCTTCTGTTATTTTCTATTTTTTATTTCTCTTAATATATTAGCTATAAAATGAACATTTTTCTCTATTAATTTGCCCATGCTTTTAAAATAATATAACAAAACTATTCCAAAATTGAGGCGGCAGGCATCTTTTTTATGTGAGGGAATTTTACTATTTTCTCTATTTCCCCCCTTTGATTATCCCTGTTCTCATGCTCTTCTTTCATTTATTTGCATGTGTACTTGTGCGGCAAATATGTGCATATATATGAGATGTGTATAAATGAACATTTGTGTCCCCACCTCACATCTTGTCACTTGAGAACTGTGATTATATTTTGCTACCAATCCTTGCTTTATGTGAGTTCTAGGGATTCAAACTCAGTCCTACATTTTATGCAACAATCCCATTTCTCATTGTGCCATCTCCAACCTAAATCTAAATTTTTGACAGTTTTTCTCTCTCTGAAGAACTACTTTTTCATTTATGTATTTATTTTGTATGTGAAGAGTATGTGTGCATGTGTGTGTGCACACATGTGCATGTACACAGTTCCCAGAAGTTGATACCTTCCTTTCACCATGTGGTTCCCAGGGATCTATCTCAGGTCTTCAGACTCAAGGGCAAGCACCTTTTATATGATGAGCCATCTTGCCAGCTTCAAAGAACTACTTTTAACACTTCTTTCAAGGCAAGTTGAGTTTACCTTCAAGAAATGTCTATTCACTCCATATATATCTCTAAAGGCAGACCAAAGTAATGGTCCCACCCAAGTCCAGCTTAGTGAAAGAATGAGTTCATCAGCATTGTTCACAGGAGGATGGATGACTTCCCAGGAGCTGTATCTTCTGAAAAGCCCAGCATATATGATGGCCTCCCCAAAGCTGATCAGATGGAATTCCACCTTCAGCTAGCCTTCCACTTCCTATGAATTCTACCATGTTTCAGGACTAGTAGAAGGGTGTGGAGGGAGGGAAGAGTGCAGCAATGGCTGAAGTGCCAGATGAGGATGTGGAGGCCTTCTGCTTTTCTCATTCTCCTAGGTGGTATCAACAGTTCTACTGGCATTGCCTTACACAGAATCTCTTTGCTTATTTCATTACAGGGATTACAGGAGCAAGGATATCTCTCTGCTCAGGGATGGTGATGGTGATGGGACGATCATGCTATGCCGAGAAGAGGAAGTTTGACTAAAACAGTTGGCAACCAACTTCCTCAATTTTATTTGCTAGAGAAAGTCTTTATTTCTCCTTAGTTTTGAAAAACATTTTATTCAATCCAGAATTCCCTGTTGTGGCCTTTCCTCAACACTTTAATATTTTAACTTACTTGCTGATACAGTTTCCAAAAAGTAAATGTCAATTTTATCTTCTTTCTTGCTCTGTAGGTAGGGAGACTTCCATGCCCCCTTTTGGCTTCTTTGATTTTTTTTCCTTTATTTTGATTTTCTGCAGCTTCATTATGATGTGTACATGTTAGGTGGTTTTGTTTGGAATTTATTATATTTGCTCTTCTCTCCACTTCCTGTGCCAGTGGCTTACTACCTGACACCAACTCAGCAGTTCTTCAGTAACTGCTGCTTTGAATACTGCCTTCACTCATTCTCTTCCAGCTATTCTCAGCACACACTGCTGGTATCTTTTGTAGTTGTCCTACAGTTTTGTGATGTTCTGTTGTATTATTTCATCATTCTTCTTGGTTTTTCAGTTTCAGAAGTTTATGTTGACATTTTCTTTCCACAGTAAAATCTTAGCTGCTAATAAAGACATTCTTCATTTTAGTTACTGGTTTTGATCCTAATCATTTATTTTTGACTCTTTCTGGTACTCTGTTCACCTTCTGACATAACCTATCTTATATGTGGCTATCTGCATTAGAATCCCTAGTGTTTCAATCATAGCTGTTCAATATTGTTGACCTGATGATTTCGACTTTCCCATGGCAGCTGGCTGATTCCAGTGCCTTCACTTATGACTGAGAGTATTGCCCAATAGCCCAGATGGTGACTTTCTGTTGAAGCCAGACATGATGCATTGGGTAAAGGAACCTGTAGCAAGAGGCCTTTGGTAATGGCACAGTAATGTCGGGGGGGGGGGGAAGGATCCTGTGATCTGCATTCCATTCTTTGTGAAACTGAACCTTGCTCTCAGGACTTCCTGAACTTCACAGGGACAAGATAGCCAGAGGAAGCTGGAAGTTCGGGCTTTTCCTTCCTCAGATAAGTGGGCCCCCATAAAACCTTTGTAAATTATGGTTGGGCTCAAAGAAGGAAAATTGAAAAAGACTCTCAAAAGTTTCTGTTTTTCTTAAAAGGCATTGGCTTCATACTATCAGTCAATGTAGTACAAGGTAATTAATAATCAGAATGGAAGCCTGGCGTCTTGGCCTTACTGTTGTGTTTGTCTCCTTTGCTTTGCATGTTAACCACTCAGAGTAATTCAATGACCCATCTCTTCTGTCCTTAAGGCTCAAAGTACCGAGATATGTGTTTTCCTAAACCTGTAGTCACTCTGGATTCCAGGAAGAGCAAAATCTTGGGCTCCCACCCCATGCCCTTCCTAGATAGGGGCAATTATCTACAAAGGCAAGGCTGTGTCTTGGGTTCTAAACTGATCCACTCACATGATGACAGTGATAATGACTTCAGGCCATCCTGAAAAACCAGGATGGAGACAATGATTAACCAGGTCACATCTTGACCAAAACAGTTTATGCATACCTCTTGATTTAACTCTTCATCTTTTCAAACAGAAAGGCCATGTCAGTACCCTGAAGACTTACTTGAGGTCACTGGACCCTTTTATTTATTTCTTTTCCTATCATGGCCACTGTTGAACAACTCTCCCCTCTCTTCTTTTTACCATCATCTCCTTGGCTGGTATATGAGGACACATGACCAAGACTTGTTTACTGGACCACCAAGGCAAGGCTTTTGTTCTGAAAGTTCTAGTTACATGACCTGTGCAGACCAGAGACCAACTGGTGTTTTTCTAGATGGCTGATTATTTCCTCTCTACACTGACTGCAGTGTAGATTTTCTCCAGTCTTAAATGACAAAACCTCAAAAGCTGATAGAACACCTAGACATTAAGCTCACAAGATCATCAGAACTCAAAACAAGCAAACAAACAAACAAACACCCAAAACAAACCTCTAGAGATTTTTAGTTCTAAGGTGTATTTATTGTTTTTTGCAACAATTTCAACTTTTCTTATTCTAATGCAAATACCTTTGTTTTTTCCTTGGCATATCTTCATTGTACATAGTGCTAGGCACTTTCTTTTAAATATATTAAGTATTTAGACCATATTCATCTCCTCATTATCAGTTCTTGTCTCTTTCTCCCATCTACCTTCTGCTTTCATGTCATAGATATAAATGGTTTTATGTGTCTATAAACAATCATCCTCTATGGGTTTGGCTTATTTCACTCGGCACAATAAATTCCCTTGCAGAGGTTTTGGCTTATTTATCTCTACTCCAGTCACTTAATGATTCTCTGAACCTTCTTGTCTCTTAAGTTTTGGGGGTGATATTTTCCCCTATGTTTTCAGTTCTCTGATGGGTCGCATAACAGTTTTTAATTTGTTTAGCTTTTCTTCTTATTAGGATAGATGGATAACTTTCAAGCATTTCACACATCAAAGAAGAAAATGTACTTTTGAAAAATCTGCTAAGACAATGAATTGTGTACACTCACTTGCAATATGACATTACTGGTTATAAGTTAATACTAATACATTTTTTCATGATCTGCTAAATTCACTTGGCTAAAATTTCCTTTGTAGTTTGTACATATGTTTATTAATGAAAATTTCCTATATATTTCCAGTACCCTCTTTTCTTTCTTGGTTTATGTATCATGATTACAGAAGTCACACTCATACTAGAACATTCTTTCTTTGATTATTCTCTAGAATAGTATGACTAATACTCAAATGATCCCTTCCTTGAATATTTGTTAGAACTTGCTTGCAAATCTTTTCATGATCTGAGAGTTCTCTGGCAAAGAAACTTAAAAGTACTGATTGCTTATCTTTAAAATCTACTTTAAATGGTCACTCAGATTTCCTACTAATTTTGAGTCAATATTCATATATCAGATTTAGGAGACTCAGTTCATTTTCAACTTTTGTCAGAATGTTGTCTTATAAATGTTAAAATACTTAGACTATCTAGAATTATGCCTTCCTAATGTTTCTTAGAACTTCATGCTTATTCTTTCAAATGCAAATGAAAGGTAAAATCTTTCAGATACTATCTGTCTCTGTCTATTCTAAAAGCTTGGGTCTAAGTAGAAGTGGGTTAGCTATCTGTTAACACATCTACTTCCTCACTCTGAATAGTTATGGAGGTTGCACTCCCCAGCTTCCTTGGAGTTGTGTGGGACTTGGTGGCTGAGTTCTTTTCAATGTAAAGTTGAGTGATGCATCTGATACCAAACTCAGCCTATAAAAACCTGCCCGTGGAAGTTCAGTTATTAGAAACCATTTCTAAGGATTGGTGACTTTGAACATGCAATTATTTTATTTATTTTAATGGTCAGTTGACCAGACAGTGCTGTGCTTTGTAGTCTTTCCTGACTTCTGTCACATGACTTCAGTGAACTGTGAGCTGTCTTGAGCCAAGAGAGCCTAAGATGGTCTTTCTTCCATATTGTAGTCTTTGTTGATCACTATGAGCTAGAGTTCTGAAGTTCTGTACCCTGTGCTCATTCCCTCCACTTGACATCTATTCTTTAAGGCCTCTTGGTGACCACTGTCTTGTAGAATTGACTGATAACATTACGTCATACAGGACAAGTGCCAACAGGAAAAGTTTAGATGCTACTGGCCCTCTTCAGCTCAGAACCCCCACAGTGTTACTTTCAGCACATTCTATTGGGCAACACTAGTCTTACTTACATTCAACTCAGATTCAAGGTGAGAAGCAGATTGCCTCTTCAAAGTGAAATTGTAAAGGAATTCAACCATAGAAAAATTGGAGTCTTTTGAGGGGGGTGCTTTTTTTCTAGTGTCAGGGGTGGAACTCAGGACCTGTGCATGGGAAGTGCTGTGTTACTGATCCATGTACCCTGTCCCATGGGGCCATTTTCAATGCTTTAATACATCATTCCCTGTTGTGGAATATTATCTTAAGATATGTTTGTTACATTTGTTTATGGCATGGAACATTTTTTAATGATGCAAAGATGTGTTACATTCTTTTATGTTGCATTTGTTTAACTCTGTGAAGCTGTGTTACTTTGCCTGTCTAAAACACCTGATTGGTTTAATAATGAGCTGAATGGCCAATAGTGAGGCAGGAGAAAGGGTAGGTGGGCCTCGAATACAGAGAGAATAAATAGAAGGAGAAATCTTGGAGGAGAGGTGGAGGAGTGAGAAAAAGGAGGAGAGGAAGACTCTAGGGGCCAGCCACCCAGCTACACAGATAGAAAGGTATACAGAAATGAGAAAGATAAAAGCCCACAGGCAAAAGATAGGATAATTTAAGTTTTAAAAAGTTGGCTAGAAATAAGCCAAGCTAAGACTGGACATTTATAAGTAAGAATAAGTCTCTGTGTGATTATTTGGGAGATGGGTTGTGGGTCCCCCAAAGGGCAAAGAGCCAACGAGTAAAGAGCAAAAACAACCAATAACAACTCCCTGACTATTCCTATACAGGATCCTTTTTTCCCCCTTAATGATAGGTAGATCATGTTTCAAGAGGCTTTATAAGCATCCAAAGAAGTCAGAAGGGCCTTTGTGAGAGAATTTATTCTCTACAGTTACTGCTCTGTGGTATTAAGTGTGTAGAAAAGGAATAAATGTGGTTTGGATTAAACCACTGATATTTCAGGGTTGTTTATTAAAGCTAATATTACCCTAAAATAGACATTAAAGCTAAAAATCTCAGTTTGAACTTTCTCAAGCCATATAGGTAATGTGAATTGAATGCAAACTTATGAAAGGATCATTTTGTGAACATAATTTCTCAGGGGATAGCATTTTCTTTTCCACCTAACACCAAGGTCAGAAATAGTCATTTTTCCTTTTTGATCTAGGTAGTGTGAATCATGGAAAGGTTTACAGAAGGTAGGCAGTGACTGCTTTCTTTTTCCTCTAAACTTTATTCAGTGTTGCTCTGAGTGTATCCTGCTGTGAAGCCCATTTTATCTGGGTGAGGACACATTTTGTCTCCTGACCTCTAACAAGTCTGTGAAAGCCAACAACTGCCAGCATCACGTGATTTGGTAAATACTCTCAGCCTGAAGTTTGCCTTGACTTTCTGCTCGCCTATCTGGGTTCTTCATTTAATCAATGCTGATCCATGAGAAGCCCATACTGTCTGTCCACACATGTGGGCATTAAAAAATACATTATTTGTATGTTGGCTATCATTTTAAACTTTTTTCAATAAGAGGGGAATTTAGTTCTCTGATTTTTGATAATTTCAGAAGAAGAACCAGGTATTTATCTTGAAAAAACATTTAAATTAGTGGTAAATATGTTTCTCATGACTTTCTACAGATATATAAATCTCATTCAATTTTGTGAATTTTCTAGTCATATTCTATGATGTTTTATTCTACCCCCTTCCTAAACAGAGCAGTAGGATCAAATGCACTCCAAGGAAAGTCCCAAAGATGTTTCCACCCACTTTGATCTTTTGCAGCTGGGTAATATCACAGAATCAGTAATGAGGTCAAGATTGACACCTTTCCTTTTTGCACACAGATGCAATGAACAAGCCCATTCTTGCTTGCAGACACTGCCTTTGAGAGTTCAGTAAACTTTTTGTTCACTTGGATTCCTTTATGTTTCCCAGGGAATTTTGCTATGAATTAGTTCTAGGTTTACCCTTCAGTCTAACGTTTTCAGCTTTAGACATATATCTTTGTTTGAAATCTCCTAGGATTTGCCACGAAAGTGATTCCAACATGTTGGGCCAGACACCATAGCACTCAGCATTTGTATCCTGAAGAGAATGTAAATGTGAATCTGTAAAACGCAGAGATTAGAACCAGTAGGAAATGTGTTCTATGTTATAGTAAAATGAATGCTTCATCCATTAAGACTATTGTAACAAAATACCACAGCGTGGGTGGCTTACAATCAACTTAAACTTATACTGCATGGTTCTGAAGGTTGAGAAGTTCCAACAATATCAAGTTCTAGCAAGGGAGGTTTTCCAGGTTGCAAATTCCCAGATCCTTGCTGTGCCATCAGATAATAAGAGAAGCAGATGAACTCCCTTGGACCTATTTTTATAAAGGCTCAAATCCATCATAAGAGGTCCAATTTCACAGTCTCCCATCTCCAAAGCGCCACCTCCCAACACCATTACATCAGGGGTTCAGATTTCAATACATGTATCCTGGGTGATACAAAATTTAGAATATATCAGATTTAAAGGACAAAAGTAAATGAATAGCACCCTATATCTTCATCATGGAAGTAATCACAAGGACAGTGATGCACAGCTTATCATTTTTCCTTAGGTGTAATTCATTTGATTCTTGAAAACTCAAATGAGGTAGAACACTTCTGAAATATCCATCTGTACACAGAGGAATTAAAATGTGAAAACATATCTCAGGTTGCCTAGTGTCACACAACTAATAGGAAGTAGAGTAAGATGTAAACCCAGGCACTCTAAAGACCAAGTTCCTAGTCACTATACTACATATTACCTCTCTAGTTTATTCTATCAATGTAGATAGAATTGTTAAATAGAGACAAGTAGGAAAGAAAAATAACATCATAGGCAATTAGTTCAGTCATACCATTGCTTATGTTTTCTATGAGATAAGAAATTTTAATGTATTGTTTTAAGGGTATCTCTAATAAATTGGGGGTGGGGAATCTACTCAGTGCATTATAACCAAAGGAAGAAAGGGAAGGAGGAAGAAAAATGGAGGAAGGAGGGATGGAGAAGAAAGGGTAGGAAAGAAGAAATAGGAGGATATAAATACATTCTTCTCCAAGCAAAGCCTATTTTCCTTAATTCTAATATTCCAGTTGGCACAGGATGTTTATTTTAGGAACACATTTGAGATGTAAAGTCAATTCTGTGAGAACATGTGGGTGTGTGTTTAGTTGTAACGGCTCATACATCTTTTTTTTTTTTTTTTAAATCTACACATGGAGTGTGTGGGCTTTGTTCCAGGTCTCCTCTGAGATCTCACATTCGAGAAGCCAGCAATTACTTTCACTTTGTATCTCAGGACCAGACTATAAACTCTCTCATGGCCTTTTAAAAGTCTCTTTCTTGCTGAGGCTTATTCCTTATTTAAAATAGGCTCAAAATAATATCCAGGTCATTTTTTTCTGCTAATAAAAGGAATATGATCTAAGTCATCAAGATAAAATGAAGGCATATTATGCAATTTTAAAAGGAAGCGATTTGCTCTTTTCACTTTAAGCATTGAAGTAGAAAGATGGGTGGAATAAAAAAAATCATTGAAGGAAATTAAATTAGGGATCAAGGAAGGGCAAGCACATAACAAGCAGTTTAATCACAATAATTTATAAAAGCTCATTATGGGATGATTTTCAAATATCACAAATTGGATCACAACAGATCTGACCCGATATCTTAGTAAGCAGCTTTGCTACCCATCAGTCTGAAATCTTGAGGGCTGCCAGGAGAGCATCTGAAATATGTTATTAGCAGGGGAAAATAGAAATTATTTTGAGCCTTGGAGTATGTGGTTGTCATTGAGTATTCTGTGATTAGATATTTTAGAAAGAATTGGACAAATGGTGCAATTAGGAGGAGCCAAACCTTCTAATTTAAGAAATCCTTAAGATAGATTTTTCATTTTGTACATAGGCTAATAATTAAAGCCTAATATATATTCTTAATTTTGTTTTTGTGCTTTAGTTTCTGACTTTTGCTGGTGGTAATTGTCCTTGGCCTAGATTAACTTTTTTTCTCCTGTGAATACATATGAATTATCTATAAGGAACATTCTGCTTAAAATAGCTTATGGCTGTTAGTCACTCATTATAGCACAATTCTGAAGTTTTTACAGTGTGGGTTCAGTTCACTTTTAATTGATGAATATTCTATTTATTAGTTTGTTTTTATGTTGCTATCACAGAATACCTAATGCTGGGTACTCCATAAAGCAAAGAAAATTGCTTAGTACAGAATTTTGGAGGGTTAAAATCTGAGGCTTGGCAATCCCATCTGTTCAACTTCCGGTGAGGGCCACCTGGCTGGTCAAAAGCTCCCATTGGAAAGGGAGCTGATGTGTGCAAAAGAAAACAAGTGCATGGGGTGGCTGTTCTAACAACAACTGGCTCTTAAGGTAACTGGCTCATTTTCTCGTGATAATCAGTAATCCTTCTGATTCTGAAGCATCCACTCTTCAAAATTCCACATCCTAATGCCACGATCGACACCAAGGCTCAAGCTTCCAGCACATGGGCTTCTCTAAAAGACACTGGTCAAGCCATCTACAAATCACAGCACATTGACATTTCACTTTTTATTAAGTTTCCTTATGGAGATAGCATTTCAACCTATACCTCAGACGGGCCTCAAATCCATGACAACCTTCCCATCTCTGCTTTCCAAGTAAGGTACTTACAACTGTGAACCCCACGCCCAGTAACGTTGCCATTTATAAATAAGGATTTATATAATTATATCACTTTAGAAAATTAGAGTAATGGTATTTATGTGGTCTGAACATTAACATTATTTGGATTCTTATTGGTAATGCATGTTCTCAGACCTTATCCACATATTCTGACTCTCAGACTCTGTGGCAGTTGAGGCCCAAGAGTATAACATTTCAATAAGCCTATACACAATATAAGTTTAAGGTTGAGAAAAGTAAAGGCCAGTCAGCAAACTTTTTCTCTATGTTCCTAAATCCTATATAATTTAGTCACTGTAGACATCAATAGGCCCTAATTATGCTCTTTTAGGAGCACAGTGACCAGCAATAAAGTGTGGATGTGTCTCAGTGAAACTGCATCTAAAACTAGGCTCTAGGTCACATTTGACCTATGACACACAGCTTGCCTAGCACTGAGCTGGAGTATGGAGTGCCTGTTAGAACTATGAAAATGGAAGGCAGCTAATGTTTATTAACTAATTTCTGCATACAAAGTTTTTTATATTTATTCCAACAACTTATGCTCCACGGTTCCCAGCTATGCAGATTATACTGAAAATCAACTCTTTCTTCTCTTTCTTTTTTTTTTTTAAAGATTTATTTATTTATTATGTATACAGTGTTCTGCCTGCATATATGTCTGCAGGCCAGAAGAGGGCACCAGATCTCATTACAGATGGTTGTGAGCCACCATGTGGTTGCTGGGAGTTGAACTCAGGACCTTTGGAAGAGCAATCAGTTCTCTTAACCTTTGAGCCATCTCTCCAGCCCCCCTGAAAATCAACTCTTGATGACATTTGGATGATACTGTATGCAACCCAGACAGTATGTGAAAGACATGGTTTCCATCGTTATCTTCACTTTACAGAATGAGAAAAAGAACCTCAAAGGGGTGAGAGAGGTCACCTACAGACACCCCAGGCCATGTCATGTGTGTATCATATTAAATCTGGTTTATCTAAAAACCATAAAGACAGTGATTGGCCCATCCACTCTACTGCAGATAGGTAACACCACTGTTCCTTTCTGTTTTCAAAATACAAAAAGGCAAAATCTTTCTGCGGGGTATTGGAATACAGAGAAAGAGAGAGAAAGATACTGTGTATGGGTAATTCAGGGAAATGCTTTTGAGGAATTCTGAATATCTTAAAGATTCCTCTGTATCAATATACAGATTTTATTATGGGAGGTTTCTAATAAGCTGCCTATCATTTACCAGTGTATGTATGACAAACCACTCCAAACTCAGTGGCCTAACATAAGCATGTATTGCCACTCCTCTGGTGCTGTGGATATCGCTCTATATAAATAAAACACTGATGGCCAGTGACCAGACAGGAAGTATAGGTGGGGCAAGGAGAGAGGAGAATTGGGGAAACACTGCAGCCACCGTCAGGACAAGCAATATGTAGAGATGCCGATAAGCCACCAGCCACGTGGCAAGGTATAGATTTATAGAAATGGGTTAATTTAAGATATAAGAACAGTTAGCAAGAAGCCTGTCACGGCCATACGGTTTGTAAGTAATAGAAGCGTCTGAGTGATTATTTTATGCGTGGATTGTGGGACTGCAGGGCTTGGTGGAACCTGGAGAGAAGCCCTCCAGCAACACTCTGGTCTTGCCTCAGCTCACTTACGGGGTTGCCTGTGGGAGGTCAACAGCTCTATAGGTCTTTGCTATATTCTCCTTCATGTTTAGAACTGCAGTCTATAGAATAGTCTAGGATGCATCCACCTAGGGAAACTAGGTTCCTTCAGGTTAGTTGGGGCTGAGCTTTCTTTTTCGATAGTGGTCAAGTTTTAAAGAGAGAGCCGCCAGCAGTGTGCAAGCCTTCTCTACAGGCACCATTATCAGAAACGAGTTTCTTTCCACCAAGTTGTGTCGTCTGCTTTCCCATCTTTGAAGCTTTTATGACCTTGGGGTTTCATTGGCCAGTATGCCTCAGCAGTAGGAATGGAGAACTATCTTAAACATAAGTTTTGAGGCCTAGCCTAGTCACCACGCCCAATCAAGTTCTTGAAATTCAGGAACCACATGGAAGGGATATGAGTTACCCTAGGTCAGTCTTTCTTGAGCCTG
This sequence comes from Peromyscus maniculatus bairdii, assembly GCF_049852395.1. NCBI lineage: Eukaryota > Metazoa > Chordata > Mammalia > Rodentia > Cricetidae > Peromyscus > Peromyscus maniculatus. The sequence goes on along the minus strand of NC_134855.1, from coordinate 116,510,659 downwards.
TATGAACTGAGTGAGTCACTATCTAGCTAAGCCCAATACAAACTATAAAACACAGTGCCAGGCAAACTTCCTAGCATTGTGGGTTATTTTTGTGGCACAAAAATAATTAATGAAGATACCACAGACATAAGATGGCCACCATTTGTTCTGTATCTCCTTTACATGAATAAACAGTATTTAATCTTGAACTCTAATTTGAACCTCAAAAGTTATATTAATGTGTGTGTATGTGTATGTGTGTGTGTGTGTGTGTGTGTGTGTGTGTGTGTGTGTGTGTGTATTTGTGTTTATCTTGTCTGTGACTATTGATTCCAGAAGCATCTCCAAAGGAGGGTTTGAGAAGATAAGACATAATTCTTATCTGTGAGAAATTCCTAGTCCTGTGGATGAAACAGATCTGTAAATAGATATTTGACAATTCAGTATGAAAGGTGTTGACATAGAGCTACTGAAGCACAAAGCTGTCAAAAAGAAGAGGGTTTGATTCACCCTGCATGGAGAAATTAGGGGTATCTCTTTCTGCTGCTTCCTGGGCACTGGGGATGGAGGTGGGGATGGGTGAAATTTCAAATAGAGTAAATCATATGGACAAACAGATCTAGGTTCCTAAGCTGATGGGTCTAGGGAATAGTTAGGCTGGACTCGTGGAGACTTATGCACCTCTTCAGACCCCTGAGTTCTGGGGTTCCCACATCCTTCTTTGTTTCAGCCTCCAGCATGGCTGCTGAAGCTTTCAGCCATTCATTCTTTACATTAACTGCAGTTCAGGTAGTGGCTTAAATGGCTGAATATCTGAAAAAACAAGTTCTTCCTTTGGATTCTCCCTCCTTTGTTTCCAGAGTGACAGGCATGAATTCCTTTCTCCTAACTGGGCCTTGACAACTCAATTTTCCATCCCTAAATTTACAGACTGATCTAGAGGATAATTTTGCAGAAGTATTATATAGAGAAAATAGGAGAATGAATAAGTCAGGATACTATTGCAGTTTTACAGAGGCCAAAGTCAAAGAAGGCCTTGCCTAAAACAGTCCTAAGGAGAGAACATTGGCTCAGACCCAAAATGAAGGCAGCATCCTTGATTCTCCTTAGTACCTCACCATACACTGTATGCATTAGCTCCCACAAAGCACTTTCATTAACAAGGACTCCCCATTCTCTGTGCAGGGATGTTTTGGATCTGACAAGTTTCACATCTGCTGGAGCAATTCTGGCTTAAGCTAATTCCATTCCCAGCCTTGATGATGATAATAGCTTCCAAAAAGTTATTGTCCCCACTCTTATTTACCATATAAGGCCATTATGAAGACAGCAGCCAGAGCCAATTTTGTAAACAAAAAAAAAAAAAAAAAAAAAAGGAATTGAGAGCTTCAGAGCTCTTCATTTATAACTACCACATTTCCTGCTAACCAGTAAAGCTGAGGGCTCTCTCTGGGGGGACTCCACCTACTTCTCTGGTGTCTTCCTTTGCCTGTCTCCTTCAGCCATTGTTCTCTATCCATACTGGTTTTCCTGTTCTCTAAACACTGGCCTTGTTTTCCTTTGAGCTTTGTACTGTCTGCTCCCTCTGCCTGCAACTTTCTCTGCTGAATACTCCAGGGCTGGCTCTTGTCCATCTGGTATCAGTCCAGATGTTTTCTGCTCATAGCAAATTCCCTTTCCTTTCTTGTACTGCATTTCATCATGTTCCATCACATCATGAGTGAATTTCCATTAGGACAAATATCTAAACAAATCTCATTTACTGTCCTACCTTTCTCCCTCCCCCCTTTTCCTTCCTATCTTTGTTTATCTCTCACTGGGGCCCACTCTCCTCCTGTCTTTGTGTATTATGATAGTGGATTCTCTCCCTATCATATAATCCACACATAAACACCAGCAGGGTAGGGGCCTAGTAGACACTGAGTAGTTTTAAAAAAGGATAGTTCCAGGTGCCATTTCTAAGACTGTGAGAGTGTCTGAATGTGTAAAACGGGGGAAAGAAAAACAGAGGTCAACTTCTAATGTTACTTATTTTTATTTGAAGTGTATGAATGTTTTGCCTTTATGTATGTGTGTGTGTATTGCTGTGTCTAGTGTCCAAGGGGACCAGAAGTGTACACCAGAACTTTCATTGTGAGCAGTTGTAAGCTGTCATCAGAGTAATGAAAACTGAATCCAGGTCTTCTGCAAGAACAGAAAGATTTTTGAACAACAAAAGCTCTTAACCACTGAGCCTTCTCTCCAGTCCCTTCCTAGCATTTTTACAATAATCAAACAATTTACAGATGCTTCATTGATTATAGTGTTATCAACCACATCAGAACTATTATCAGAAAAAGCATAGTTTGGATAGAAAATTATAAAATTGATTTGGAAAAAAACTTGTGCTTAGAATTCAGGGAAGAAGGGAAGATTGGAGACAAGATTTATCATCATTATCATTATAGATAATCCAATATTGCATAAATGTTTATAATCTGGATGTCTATATAATATGTGGATTAATAAATATAAATGTTAAAGGTATAAAGACATTTATATGAAATATTATATTACATACTTGTAATTGTAAGTGTCCAATATTTGAGGCCAATAAAAAGTGAGTAGACTAGATATAGAAGTTAAAAAAAGAGTGTTTTTTAATTTTAGAAGTCTTCAAAACTACTCAATTTAGAATCATGTTACTTTGAAGGCTAGGTCCAGAATATATTCATGACAGATTTCTGGCATTTGATATTATAGTAAGTCATTTATATTTTATTTTTTTTGTTTTTATTTTTGTCCCTTTATTAATACTTCTGAGAACCTGTAGTTTTAAGAGCTGATTAGAATGAGGTTATTTCAACAATCCATTCTTCTCTGATGGATTTCCTACCAGGTAAATCTCACTAATTCTGTGTAAGTTGATAGACGGTCCAATTGAAATCTCTTCCTCCAGCTATTTGAATGTCCTCCCAGGCTAGAAAAATGTTCCTTCTCTTGTTCAACTTTGAGTGTGGGGAAAGAAAGCTTTTTAAGGTCAATGCTGGGAGAGAACACTGCATTTGTAAAATAATCATGCTGTCATGCTAATCTTGGTTGTCATCTTGATATACTTCCAAAGAAGAAAAGAGGAACTTCAATTGAGGAATTTCCACCACCAGATTGGCCTATGGACTTGTCTGGGGGACATTTTTTGACTGTTCATTTATATAGTTAAGAGGATCCATCCCAGTGTGGGTGGTACCACCCCTGGACAGTTGGGCCTTGGCTGTATACAAATGGAAGCTGAGCAAGCCAGGGGAAGCAACCAGTGAGCACCATTCCCCTCCATGCCTTCTGTCGTGAGTTCCTGCTTTGCTTTCCCTAGATGACAGACTGTAAAAGTGTAAGAGATTTGATATCCTTGGGAAGCATTCCCCAACAGAGTCTGAGGGATTGTATTATTATTCAGAAAAAAGAAGAAAGAGAAGAAGAGAAGCAACGCTTCTCTTTTAGCTAAAGACACAGTGTCTAAGCTTAATATTCAGCGAATTGATCAAAATAAGTGACACTGAAGTCATAGGAATTCTACACAATGTAACATAACCTATCCACGGTGGTCCTGGGTGAATGACAAGGGTCTTTTGTCTCCCTCTTCAAAGATGTCCTAAACATCCAAATTCTTTTCCTGGAGTGGCTATACAATGTGAGTCATGCACTTCCAACTAGAACATTTTACTTGTTAGAGTTGGTATTGGCCAGAGTCAGTCACAGGATCCTATGAAAGAAGTTATATGTGGCATTCTATTGGCAAGAAAATTAATTATTTTAGCAAACACATGGAGTCATCTTAGCTATTCTTGATGTTCCACTTACCAGCTTAGAAGTTATAAGCCTTTATATGTTTCAGTTTTAACATGTAAAATGGTTCATAATCATTATGAATTCATAGGCTGTTGCTATGAATAAATGAATCAATATAGATAAAGTGCCCAGAAAAGTACTTAGTTACATACTATGAAAGTAAGTCATTCTGACACTATGTGTGAACAAATTTACTAGAAGGATTATTTGATAGTCTATAGAGTTTTCAGGGTAGAAAGAGACCACTATAGCTATCAGAAGGGTTCCTCAAAGATGTCCATATGTTAAACCATGTTACCCAACTCATGAGTATTTCATGTTACATGGCAAAAAGGACTTTTGTAAATTTAGTTAGGATTATGGACCTTGAGATGGGGAGATTGACCTGGATAATTTGGGTGTACTCAACTTAAGTACACATCCTTTCCAATCAGAACTTTTCTGGAAGAAAGCGGAGAAGAGGAAGTAGATGGAGAAGTCAGGAGAACTGAACCTTGATGTAGATGTTTCTTATTAAATAAGAAACACAGAACCAATGCAAAGAAGAAAGCCAAGAGATCAGAGCTAAGAGCTAAAAACCTTACTCTTCCTCTAATGGTGGTCCTACCTCTCCAAAAGAGACCTATTTCCTGTGTGTTTGTCTTGATAAAGACTTTCTGTTCTGCCTTCTCATTGGTTGTAAACCCAGCCACATGACTGCCTCATCATTGCCTGTCTGTACAGACCTCCAGGTCTTCTATGGTTGGTATTTAGATTAAAGGCGTGTGTCTCCAATGCTGGCTGTATCCTTGAACACACAGAGATCTACCTAGCTCTGACTACCAAGTGCTGGGATTAAAGGCATGCACCAATGTGATGACTTGCTATTAGCTCTGACCCCTGGACAACTTTATTTATTAACATACAAATCACGTTTTAGTACAAATAAAATATCACCATACCTTGAAATTCAGTCCTCAGGGTAAAGGATGCAAGGGCCTTAGGACTAGAAGAACCAAATTCTGAAAGTATTCATAGATGATTCAGTTTTTGTACTAAATTTCCTGGATAATAGTCCAATTAAATGGACCATTGTCATAGCCTAAGAAGAAACAGGAAAACCTACAGAACTGTGAGATAAAGCATTTTAGAAACTAAGTTTGTGGTGCTTTGCTGTAGAAGCAATAGGAAACTAAGAAGATGAAAGCTCAATAAAGAACATGAGATAGACTTGACTGACATACTTAGAATGAAAGAACATTACATATGAAAAATAAGGGAGCTTGGAAATGTGGGAGGTATAGGAAAGTGAATTGAATCCATTTATGTACAATATTTATACTTTACCTGCAGTGATTAAAGACTGTTAGATTAAAGTCACTATGGAAGGATTGAAATACATGGCTAAGAAAATGTCTTTAAGTGAACAGCAAATGTAGAACCTTTGGTTTTTTTCTTGGAGAAAAAGATGTGTAGATTGAAGTTTCTCAGTCCCACCTGGGCAGCAGCCATTTTTATAAAATAATCATTCAGAGGATTAATATTAATTACAAACTGTTTGGTCTATAGCTCAGACTTATTGCTAGCTAGCTATTACATCTTAAATTAACCCATTTCTATTAATCTATGTATCACCATGTGTCTCGTGGCTTTACCTGTGTTCTATTACATCTTGCTCCCTTGGTGGCTAGCAGTGTCTCTGACTCTGCCTTTCTTCTCCCTATATCTCTCTTGGATTTCTTGCCTGGCTGTATCCTGTATTGCCATAGGCTAAAACCGCTTCTTTATTAACCAATAGTAGCAACACATATTCACAACATACAGAAAGGCCATTCTGCAACAATAATGTGACTAGTGATTCACAAGAAATAAAAAGTCTCCTCTAACAGCACAGTCGGTGGAATGCACCACAATGGTTTCAGGAATTACTTCTGCAGTAGGGAGTGACAGGCAGTAGTTTGTGGAAAAGATGAGTGGGCATTCACGACAGAGTCTCTTACAATGGCTTCTCCAGAAGTTGGTCCTCTGGTAAGGATACCTGGGTTTGGGGGTTTATCAAGGCATAACTACTGGAGGAAACAAACAGAAAGTGGGTAAAGGAGAGGGGTGAGGTTAAGCTTTGGAGATCCATTTAAGGATCCACAGGGGATCGTGGGCATGAGTGATAGCTCAGAATTTGCTTTTTTTTTTTTTTTGAATGGAGAAAACCAGGATTTTCATGCTTCTGTACCAGTCAGTGATTAACTATGTGAGCCACTCCAGAGTGATACAAACTGGAAATGAATACTGGTGAACACAGGCAGCTCTGTGAATAAGAGCTGATGTGGAAACTATTGGAAGCAAAGCAAGCAGAATCAGGAAAATGGTCACGGAGAACTAAAGTGGCTCAGAAATCTGAAGCCACCAACACCATCGGCTACGAAGATGTTGCAGGCGAAGTTCAAGGCAGTTGACAGGTGGAGGAGGTACAGAAAATAAAGGCATGTATCAGTTCCCAAGACCTTTGCCTTGGGAGAATGGTGTCACCATGAAATAGAAATAGCATTAGGAAGTAAATTAGGTTAAGGAAAGACCGAAAGGGGAGATGATGGGACCAATTTTGGATACATATATAACTTTTTTTTCATAAACTCATTATTTAGAATGCCAGATCCTAGCTCAGTTTCTAGGTGACTGAAAGCCCCAAGCATGAGTAAGTTATATGAATACAAGGTTCTTGCAATGCTGAGTCTCCATTTTCCATATCAGTGCATTGAATACTTCTCATTTTCCAAAAATTGTCTAATTTTCACAAGAACACGATTGAAATGAAACATTATTAAATGGTTTCAATTACTCAGATGAAACATAATTGAATGACAATGTTTTGTTACTACTAACAATGAGAGCTGAACTAGATATTGATCACATTAGTATATTGTTCAAGTTAAACAAGAATGAACAAACGTTTTCCTCTGGCCTCTGGGGTTAGTCTAAATGAAAAAAAATTTCTACTGCCTCTTCAAATATACACAGGAGCAATCTGTAGCAATAAGCTAGATTGTGATAAATGAGGGAAAGAAACAGGCACTCTTGAAGAAAACAACAAATATTTCCTAATCTAACATAACTGTTCAAGTCTTAACTCTCAAGTCATGTTCTAACTTCAGCTCAATTTTCCATATTTTCTGTCTATTGGTTATATTCAGAATTGATTCTAGATTCTCAAAAAGATGGAGAGAATTAATTGAGTTGGTTCCATAGGCTTATTCCATAGGTTCATAAGCTTATTCTCTGAGAAGATATAGTGCTTATTTAAATCTTCCTAGAATCATTAGGGTATTTGATCTTAGACAAATCATTCCTGTTACTTTATTAAAAATCCTATGATAAATAATTTTATTATATGCTGTGGGATGGTCTATATGTGTTCTGATTGGTCAATAAATAAAACACTGCTTGGCCAGTGGCCAGGCAGGAAGTATAGGCGGGACTAACAGAGAGGAGAATTGAGAGAACAGGAAGGTGGAGGGAGTCACGGCCAGCCATCGCCATGACAAGCAGCATGTGAAGACGCTGGTAAACCATGAGCCACGTGGCAAGGTATAGATTTATAGAAATGGATTAATTTAAGATGTAAGAACTAGATAGCTAGAAGTCTGAGCCATTAGGCCCAACAGTTTAAATAATACAAGTGTCTGTGTGTTTATTTTATAAGTAGGCTGCCGGACTGCTGGGGTTTGGCAGGACCAGAGAGAAAACTCTCCAGCTACAATACACCCACATCTTGGTCAGATATGTAATCTCTAGGCCACAATTTTAAAACATTTAGGTTCTAGAATCTCCTTTGTTGGACTGTGGTCCTTGGACTTTCAGTATCATCAAAACCTGGATTGTGGCTGGAAGTGAAGCAGGATCGCTGTCTCCATCCCAAACCTGGAAATCAAAAACTGAGGACATGAGATCTTGGACTCTCTTTATTCCTCTTGTTGATTCTGATGCAAGTTGTAGTTTGAAAATTACTAAGTGAAATGAGACAGTATTTATGGCACTATATAGTGATGTAATTAGGGTCATAGGTGTCAGAGCCAGGCTGCTTCCTTCAAGTGCGAGGTGTCCAACTTTGGGACATTTCTGAACCTTTGTATCTGTTTCCTCATCTCTACAAGGGCCAGTAATAATGTAGAATTCAGAGGATCATGTAGCAGTGTTCAATATTTTGTATGTGTACAAGAACTACTTGACACACTTATCTAAATACTTATTTTGATAGAAATTGATAATTTTTCTGATGGGTGGTGATGCTGAATACATGGTATGAAGGTTTTAGAGTTTGAATACCAACTCCAGTTTACTTTGGCTCTAATGTTCAAAGCAAAAAAAAAAAAAAAAAGCTAAATGCTCAGCATCTACATCTCTGAAATAGAACAGGACTGACAACCATTTCCTGGAGCTATTGTGATTATAAACAGAGGTTAGAACAGTTCACAGGACATGAGCACCCAACCATGCAAGCCTGTATGTTTGTAGTACAAGAGAATAACTTTCCTTGATTTTTTTTTTTTGAATTCTTAGGTGGGGATTATTGTAGCAAAAGATAGATTAATAAGAAAATTCTAGCTCTGAAATCTGTGTATTTCATATATTTTCATGGTTGGTGGCATGTACCTAGGGAATCAGTAACTCTCAAAGAGGTGACTTAGAACACTAGTCTGTGGAGCAACAAAGGATAACAAATCTTTGGAGAATTATGGAATGGTAAAAGTGTAGTCTGTGGTGATATTTTATTTGTCCTGAAATTTGGTGATGTTTTATTTGTATGTTAATAAATAAAGTTTGCTTGGAGATCTGAGGGAATAGCAAGCCATTTTAAGGTAAACACAAAAGTCAGGCCGTGGTAGCACACACCCTTAATCCTATCACATGACAGGCAGAGTCTCTCTGTGTTCAAGGACACACTAGGGAACAGCCAAGCATGGCGACATACACCTTTAATCCCAGTACCAAGCATAGAGTTCTGGAGTTCTGTATAGACAGACAGTAACAAAGTGAGGTAGCTGGGCTAACAGCCAATGAGAGGGCAGAACAGCAAGGCAATAAAGGCCTGGGTAGACAAGAAGTAGCTCTCTTGAAAAGTTATGGTGGCATGGTGAGTTAAGGCTAGCTGGTGGCTCTCACTATTTCCCTGATCTCTAAGGCTTTCACCCCCATATTTGGCTCTGTGTTTCTTATTTAATAAGACTGTTTAGAAATTCATCTACAGTAGTCAGTAAGGTTTCGTAGCTTGCTCTATACATCTTTGGGCTAAAGTTTTCTTTGGTGATTGAGCTACTCTGTCTTTCCTTGAAGAAAGAGAGGGAGATACTTTGGTAATTTATGTCTTGCCTTTAGGCTAATGGGAGGATGAGAGCTTTTCCTGTGTCTTCTTCTAAATTGCCTTCTATTCAGAATAATTTCCCCAATGAACTGTACTTTGGGGTCATAGTATCACTGCCTGGGGACCAGCCAACAGCAGCACAGGGCTCAAAAGGAATCCATAGTGTCACTGTATACTAAGATTTTTCTATCTGAGGGATTAGGGAAAAGGACACTCACACACTCTCTTGATGATTTCCTTTAGACCTCTTCTTTATTCTTCTTTTGCATTCTCTATTCTTTATTTTCCTGATGATTTTGTTTTGTCATTCTTGATGTTTTCCTTACTCTATCTTTACTCTTGATGTTTCCCTTCTAGTTCCTTCTAACTCTCTCATTTCTTATGTTTTCCTTCTAACTCATTTTGAACTCTCTCATTCTTGCTGTTTTACTTCTAATTCTTTTAACTCTCTCATTCTTGATGTTTTCCTTCTAACTCCCATTCTTGATGTTTTCCTTCTAGCCCATTTTAACACTCTCTAATTCTATCTCTCTTCTTTAACTAACAGTTTATATACTCCAACAATATCTTTCAGGCAAAATAAAAATCACAATGTGACTACATTTTGTTTTTCAAATGAATGATTACAATGCATACAGATAAAAATATGTATTTCATCTACCTTACATGATTAAATATTTTGCACATTACAGGAGAAAAACAAATTATCCCAAGAACCCACATATATTAATACTCAAGCAACTTGTCATATATTAACCATGTGGGCAAGCAAGGTATTCCTTTCAATCAGGTCTGTCACTGGCAGAATGCACTTTGCAGTTATAGAGAAAGGGCCAATTACTTTATTACTTATCTTGAAAGGTAATTTTGTGAGGAATCTTAAAGGAATCACAAACCTAAACTTTTATATATGGAAAAGAACCAGTCAGCTCTACTTTAAACCTTTGGGGGTACATACCCACTCATAGTTTTTTATAACAGAAGACTGAGGGTAAAAATGTGTATAAAGAATTAATCATCATCTTTGGTCATCAATCCTAGCAAGAAAAGTGCATCATCTGGTAATAAATGGACTGCTTTGTTCTTGTTCCCTGCCCTTAAAGAGTTCTACATTTAACTATGTGCCTCTCTAAAACTTTAGATTATCTTCTTGGATTTTTTAACCTCAAAACTATTTGACAAAAACATCTTAGTGTAACTTTAAGTTATTTTCATAGCTTTGTTTCAGCTGTGATGTACTCTGAAACCTGTGAACACATCTCCCAACATTAAGATTAAAAGAATTTAATCTAGCTGGGCTACTGAGACTCAATTGTTTTCCTTCCTTCCTTCCTTCCTTCCTTCCTTCCTTCCTTCCTTCCTTCCTTCCTTCCTTCCTTCCTCCCTCCCTCCCTCCCTCCCTCCCTCCCTCCCTCCCTCCCTCCCTCCCTCCCTCCCTCCTTTCTTTCTTTCTTTCTTTCTTTCTTTCTTTCTTTCTTTCTTTCTTTCTTTCTTTCTTTCTTTCTTTCTTTTTTTCTTTCTTCTTTCTTTCTGGTTTTTGGAGACAGAGTTTCCCTCTGTAACAATCTTGGCTGTCCTGTAACTCACTCTGTAGACCAGGCTGGCCTCAAACTCAGAGATCCATCTGCCTCTGCCTTCCAAGTACTGGTATTAAAGGCATGCACCACCACTGCCTGGCCTCAATTGTTTTTCTTAGTCATTAACCTAAGCCACAGTCTATATGGCTCCTCAATAGAAACTCATGTGTTGAAGCAGTGTGACACTTCCCTGTTTTATTTTTTATCAAAACTCTATTTAAACTAACATTGTTATGATCAATTAGACAGTACAGCTTAGGAAGGGACCATCTTCATAATAATCCACAGGTAAAAATGCCCAGTAGAATGGGATGTTTCCATGAGATAAACACACTACATTACAGGCAGTGGGGATCTCCCCATACCCAATCATACCATGTCAGACACCGGAGAAAGATAGCAGTAGCAAACATGTAAGGGCACAACAGAAGCAAAAAACATTCTAGGGTCTGTGGTCTCGGGGCCTTGCCTGTCTGAAATTGACCCATCAGTGAGTTTCCTCCTGGTAGGCTGACACCTTGAACTTCAATTGCCTCCTGCTGCTCCTCTGACATGGCCAACAACATTGTAGGGTCTGCTCTCTTGTGATGGTTAGTTTTAATTGTCACTTTGATACAACTTAGAATCACCAAAGAAGTGAGCCTCAATGAGGGATTATTTAGGACAGGTTGGCCTGTGGACATACCTGTTGGGGTTTGTCTCAGTAAGAATTGAAGTGGGAAGACCCACTGAGGACAACACTGTTTTCTAGATCAGAATTATAAAAAATTGGAGAAAAACAAACAAACAAAACAAATGAATGGAAGCAAGCACACATATATTTGTCTTTGCTTGTGACTGGATATGATGTGACTAGATCTTTGAAGTTCCTGAAGCTTATCCTTACCTTCTGTGGTAGACTGTAACCTCTACTGTGAGCTGAAATAAAACCCCGCCAACAAAGGTGCTCTTTCTCAAGGTATTTTATTTCAGCAAACAGAAATCAAACTAGGGCAGCTCCACATTTGTAGCTAGAGTTTTCCGGCCTTGCCCACAGTCAGGACAAATCTCTGTCACCCGTCAGTCCCACAGCCGCTCAGACCCAACCAAGTAAACACAGAGACTTATATTGCTTACAAACTGTATGGCTGTGGCAAGCTTCTTGCTAACTGTTCTTATAGCTTAAATTAATCCATTTCCATAAATCTATACCTTGCCACGTGGCTGGTGGCTTACCAGCATCTTCACATGCTGCTGGTCATGGCGGCATCTGGCAGTGTCTCTCTGCCTCAGCCGTCTGCTTCCCAGAATTCTCCTCTCTCCTTGTCCCACCTACTTCCTGCCTGGCCACTGGCCAATCAATGTTTTATTTGACAGACAGACCATCCCACAGCACACATTGATACTGAGTTGTATTGTTTCTAAACAGAATCTGTGTGACGAAGCTATATATAGCCCCAAGAGTACCAGAGATGGGTCAATACATTTGATTTGAGCTTCACTGTCCAAAATCTTCAAATTATCTCGTGAGTCTATTGTTTCTCATTTGGGATCTCAATGTCTATAAAACATCAACAGAACACACAATGTATGAGGTATGGTTCTCTAGAGGAGCACAATCAATAGACTGTGTGTATGTAAATAATAAAAAGTATTTTATTAGACTGGCTTATAGAATAGGGACTAAGCCAACAATGACAGCCTGCATGTTGTAGAATCTGAGAACGATGTTGCTTTGTAACCTAGTAAACCTATTACTGTTAACCAACTGCTCAAAGTATGAAAGTTCCTGGAGAATTGCAGATATTGAGTCCATATGGAAAAGCTGAAGAGGCTTTTTTTTTGTCTTCTATATCTTTCTTTCCCACAACTCTATCATCTATATATATCAATCAATCATCAGTCAGTCTATCTATCTATCTATCTATCTATCTATCTATCTATCTATCTATCTATCTATCTATCTATCTATCTACCTATCTATCTATCTATCGCTAAGCATAGGGTTACTTCACTGTGTACCAGGCATTGCACCTAATGTGTGGTTCTTTGGCAAACAAAATCAGACAGTTTCTGACTTTATGTTGTTCACTGCATTGTTTGAAATAAAGTAATTTATCTATCCTCTCATCATTCACTTAAAAATGTTTATAGAATATTTCCTGTGTGCTGGAAACTCTTCTTAATAGGTTAAAAAGAAGCTGACATGCAATGAATATGACACACGAGCTATAAAAATGCAGGAGAGATAGATGAGTGATGTTAGGAGATTTTCTAATAGGGCTGTTTGGAAAGATTACAGAATATAATCCAGGACAGAAGACGAGTTTACATTTTCCTTGAACCCTCCCAGAAAGGATTACAAATGTACAAAGGAGTTCAGAAAAAACTCATCCCAAGTGAACATGCTACCAACACTCAGATCAGGTGACAGAGCTTTCCCACTGTGTCAGAAGCTCTCTTCACACCCTCTTTACGTAATCACTCACCCAAAGTAATAGACTTTAGTTATTACAAAGTAATAGTAATAGTTATTGAAACAGTTAAAAAAAGAGCTTAGGCAACACCAATCCTTCTGTGCATTTCCTCCCTCAATCTCAAGTGAGATGGGTTTGTGATACTTTTCATATTGTGTATTAATCACTCCTATTGCTAGATAGTATTGTGTGCTGTGAACATATGATTTAAGGCTTCCATTTTATTCCCTTGGGAATCTAGGTAGTTTTCAATTTGTGATTAATATACATCTTGATGCTGCATATATTTGATTGCCCATCTTTTGATAAGGGGATATGCATATTTCTGTTGAGTAGACACACTTGGAAACCAGCTGACAGTTGTAGTGAGTGCAAATGTTGAACATGTGTAGATAGCACAGTGTTGGAAGTGCGTATATTATTTTCCACACTCATTGCTAATGCATGGGACTTCTAGTGAATAGTGATTTCAAACCAGGGCCACTCTTGTGTTTGTCTCTGGATTTCTCCTTGGTACTGGAGGACACTGGGTAAACTTATGTCTGATTCCTTCTTGAGTGTGGGATATTATGGTAGGAGAACACAGGAGGACAATTGCTTTTCTCTAGCTGGAAGTAAATTGATCCATAGTAAGGAAGATTAGAGCAGACTTCTCCAAATCTCTGGTTTTTTGACATTTCACATGAAGATGCATTTTAGGTGGAAATTGCTTTTTAAACTTTATATGTCTACATCTCTGTTTCCATTCTTTTATCTTACTTCAAGACAGGGTCTTGCTGTGTATCCCAGGCTGGTCTCAAACTTGTGGCAGTCTTCCTACCTCACCTATTATATTCTGAGACTGACTATAGAAGTATGTCTCTGTACTTTATTTCTCATCTTTTAAAAATTATTTTTAAAATTTAGGTTTTGAGAATTTCATATGAGTACTTATTTAAATCATTTTTCTTCTTCTCTTCTCCACCCCTGTTCCTTCTATGCCCCCCAACTTCTCCAATTTATGACTTCTTTTTCTTTAATTGTAACTGTTACATATTTGTATATAAATTTATAAATACAATTGCTGAGATGATTTATTGTTGCTCATATGTGTTTAGGGCTGACCATTTGGGCTTGGATAACCTATCGGGAGGCTTGTTCTGTGAAGACTGATTCTCTTTCTGTTGGGAGCAATCAGTTGCCTCTAGTTTTCTAGGGGTGAAAACCCCTGAGAATCCCTCCGTCCATGTTGGCATAGTGTTAATATGGAGACAGGCAGAAGAAAGAAAATATTACAACAAGAAGAAGGTAGAATAAGATAACAATTTAGTACAATTCACTTTCAATGTTTCTAAATACTTCTCTTGAGGTAGGACACATTTCAAAATTCAGGACTAGAGATGTAGGTAGTGTACAGTGAGTGCTTAGTGCAGTCAAGACCAAAGTTTGATCATTCCCACCACTACAAGGAGGAGGAGGAAGAAGAGGGGGAAGATGGGCATAGTGGTTCAGTCCTGTAATCTCAGAGTAAGACAGGAGGATTACCATGAATTCCTAGTGAGCTTGGATAATAGTAAGTTTCTGGAAAATCTAGGCTATATAGTGAGAGTCTGTCTTAAAATAAAAAAGCAGCAAATTTGAACACAATATTTTCTTACTCAGAAGCAGAAAGAAGATGGGGAAAGTATGGGAGTGGGCCACTTGCTATATAACATTCTAGTCCAAGAGCACACTAAGGCTTTGTCTTGGGCAAAAGGAGGCAGATCCATTTTACCTTCCATCCTGGGAGTCTTGCAGGTTAAACAAGCACCACTGAGAAGCTGGCATTTTGTGACATGCTTCTTCAAGATACTTGCAAGAACTATGGTTCACACCTGTGAATCCGAGAACACGAGAGGCTGAGGGACATTTGTCATTTACAAGAATCCATACCTAGTTGATATATGGATATCAGGATGCTTTAGTAGCCAACTAGCCTAAACACTGCTGAGTGTTTGTGTTGACTTTGTATTTTTGCCCCTTTAAAACAAATTATGTCTACCACCTAAGTCACCACTCCCCCAAATTTTTCTGGGTCTTACCTCACATTTCTCCTTTCCATCTTTATGTCCTCTTCCTATATGTTTTTTAAATAATACACTAAGTCAAATTGTTATGCCCACATGTGCATAGGTATAAGGCTATCCACTGGAATATGGGCAACCTACCAGGGACTACACCTTGAGATAAGATTCTCCCTCTATCAGCATTTACCAGCTAACTATAGCTGTCCAGTAAGATGTAGGGTCTCAAGAGCTACCACACTGTCTATGCTGGAATTTTGCCCTCATGGATTTGCAGCCATGTCATATCCAGAAGATAAAATTTCACAGTACTCCTCTCTCTCCTCCAGCTCTTTCATTCCTTCTTCCTCCTTTTCTGTGGTGTTCCCTGATGTTCCATTTAGTAATGATCACTGAGTCACTTGTTCTCAGCATTTTGACTAGTTATGAGTCTTTGCACTGACTGCTGTCTGCTACAAAAACAAGATTAACAGACCAAGGCTGAGAGAAGCCTGGGTCACCCTAAGGCCCATGATGTCCTTAGCCAAGGACTTTTGACCACGTTTACAGCTACAGGCATGAAATGAAATTCCCTCCTGTGGAGTAGGCCTAAAATCCAACCAGAAAGCTTTTGGTTACCCCTATAACAGTCAGGCCATTACTGCACCAGTGGGCACATCTTGCACACCTTGCCTGGTAGATACTATATTTAATTTTTTTAATTAATTTTACATACCAACCACAGATTCCCCCTCTCATCCCTACTCCTGCTCCCCTATTAAAATCAATCCATATGAGTCTATTTAATGGGCAATAGGGATTTATTAAGATATAAATTGAGAAAATACACTCACAAATACAGAATGGAGTAGACAGCTGAAGTTGTCCTCTGATCTGACCAGGAGTGAATCCACCTCTGAGGCAGCAGGGAGAAGGGGAATGTGACCCTTCTCCATTTCCTTTTTTTTATGTTTATGTTATTCACTTTTTTCTTTTCTTTTACAATACAATTCAGTTCTACATATCAGCCATGGATTCCCTTGTTCTCCCCCCTCCTGCATCTTCTCCCTTCTCCCCAGCCCACCCCCCATTCCCACCTCCTCTAGGGCAAAGCCTCCCCTGAGGACTGAGATCAACCTGGTAGACTCAGTCCAGGCAGGTCCAGTCACCTCCTCCCAGGCCAAGCCAAGCAACCCTGCATAAGCCCCAGGTTTCAAACAGCCAACTCATGCAATGAGCACAGGATCCGGTCCCACTGCCTGAATGCCTCCCAAACAGATCAAGCCAATTAACTGTCTCACCCATTCAGAGGGCCTGATCCAGTTGGGGGCCCCTCAGCCATTGGTTCATAGTTCATGTGTTCCCATTCGTTTGGCTATTTGTCCCTGTGCTTTATCCAACCTTGGTCTCAACAATTCTCACTTGTATAAACCCTCCTCTTTCTCTCTAATTGGACTCCTGGAGCTCCACCTGGGGCCTACCATGGATCTCTGCATCCAGATCCCTCAGTCATTGGATGGGGTTTCTAGCATGACAGTTAGGGTGTTTGGCCATCCCATCAAGAGGTCACATACAACGGAAAGAAGCACCACCTCCTTTGGGCCCTATAGCCCAAGGTCATGGGCAGAGCAAATATCACTACACTCCTCCCCGACCCCCAAGACCCACCCCCTCATCCACTCTTACAACAGGACAAATTCTCCCATTGTGGGGGGCGGGGGGGGGATAGCTAAGCCTGGTACATTTAGTTGAGACAGGGCCAGTTCCCTTTTCACTGCATCAAGGGTGAGCAAGGTGTCCAACCATAGGTAATGGATCCAGAAACTCAGCTCATGAAACAGGGATAGATCCTGATCACATTGCCAGGGCTCCTTCAAAAAGACCCAGCCAGCTATACAACTGTCTCCCATATGCAGGTCTAGTTTGGTCCCATGCAGGTTCCTCAGCTGTGGGTCTAAAGTCTGTGAGTTCCTTTGAGCTTGGTTCAGTGTCTCTGTAGATTTCCTCATCATGATCGTGACCTTTTCTTACTCATAGAATCCCTCTTCCCTCTCTTCAGCTGGACTCCTGGAGCTCAGCCTGGTGCTTGGTTGTGGATCTCTACATCTCTTTCCATCAGTTACTGGATGAAGGCTCTATGACAACAATTAGGGTATTCACCAATCTGATTACCAGGGTAAGCCAATTCAGGCACCCTCACTCTATTGCTAGTAATTTAATCTGGGTTTGTCCTTGTGGTTTCCTGGGAATTTCCCTAGCACCAGATTTCTCCCTTACCCTATAATGTTTCCCTCTATCAAGATATCTCTTTCATTGCTCGTCCACTCCATCCCTCCCCCAGCTTGACCATCCCATCCCCCCATATTCTCATCCCTCATCACTTCCCCTTTATTGCCTCCCATCTTCAGTTTATTCATGGTGATCTCATCTGTTTCTCCTTCCCAAGGTAATCCACACTTCCCTCTTAGGGTTCTTTTTTTTCTTAGCTTCTCTGGGGATGTGGGTTGTAGTCTGATTATCCTTTGCTTTACCTCCAGTGTCCACTTATAAGTGAGTACAAATCATGTTTGTCTTTCTGAGTCTGAGTTACCTCACTCAGTTCCATCCATTTGCCTGCAAATTTCATGGTGTCATTGTTTTTACAGCTGAGTAATACTCCATTGTGTGTATGTACCACATTTTCTTTATCCACTCTTCAGGTAAGGGGCATCTAGGTTGCTTCCAGGTTCTGGCGATTATAAATAATGCTACTATGAACATAGTTGAGCAAGTGTCCTTGTGATATGCTTGAGTATCCCTTAGGTATGTGCTCAAGTATGGTATCATTGGGTCTTGAGGTAGATTGATTCCCAATTTTCTGTTAAACCGCCATATTGATTTCCAAAGTGGCTATACAAGTTTGCACTCCCACCAACAGAGGAGAAGTGTTCCCCTTGTTCCACATCTTCTCCAACATAAGTTGTCATCAGTGTTTTTGATCTTTGCCATTCTCATATGTGTAAGATGGTATCAGAGTTGTTTTGATTTGCATTTCCCTGATGACTAAGGATGTTGAGCAATTCCTTAAATGTCTTTCAGCCATTTGGGAAAATTCTGATGAGAATTTTCTGTTTAGATCTGTAGCCCATTTTTTAATGGGATTGTTTGGTATTTTGCTGTCTAGTTTCTTGAGTTCTTTATGTACTTTGGAGATCAGCCCTCTGTCAGATGTGGAGTTGGTAAGGAACTTTTCCGATTCTGTAGGCTGTTGTTTCATCTTATTGACCATGTTCTTTGTCTTACAGAAGCTTCTCAGTTTCAGGAAGTTCCATTTATTAATTGTTTCTCTCAGTGTATTATATTTAGGAAGTGCTCTCCTGTGCCAAGGTATTCTAGATTATTTCCTACTTTCTCCTCTAATCTGGTTCAGTTGGATTTATGTTGTGGTCTTTTATCCACCTGGATTTGAGATTTGTGCATGATAATAGATATGGATCTATTTGCAATCTTCTACATGTTGACATCCACTTATGCCAACACCATTTGTTGAAGATCCTTATTTTATCCATTGTATAGTTTTGGCTTCTTTGTCAAAAATCAGGTGTTCATAGGTGTGTGGATTCATACCAGGATCTTCAGTTTGAATTCATTGGTCCACATGTTGGTTTTTATGCAAATACCAAGCTATTTTTATTACATAGCTCTATAGTAGGGCTTGAAGTCAGGGCTGGTGATGCCTCTAGAAGTTGCTTTATTGTAAAGGATTGTTTTAGATATCCTAGGTTTTCTGTTTTTCCATATGAAGTTGAGCATTGTTTTTTGGAGGTCTGTGAAGAATTCTGTTGTGATTTTGATAGGGTTTACATTGAATCTGTAGATTGCTTTTGGTAAGATTGCTATTTTTATTATGTTAGTTCTACCTATCCATAAGCATGGGAGGTCTTTCCATTTTCTGATATCTTCTTCAATTTCTTTCTTCAAGGACTTAAATTCTTGTCATATAGTTCTTTCACTTGTTTGGTTAGTTACCCCAACGTATTTTATATTATTTGCTGTTATTTTAAAGGGTGATGTTTTTCTGATTTTTTTCTCAGCCCATTTATCATGTGTGTATAGGAGGGCTACTGAATTTTTTGAGTTAATCTTGTATACTGCCACACTACTGAAGGTGTTTATCAGTTGTAGGAGTTCCCTGGTAGAATTCTTGGTGTCACATATGTAGACTATCATATCATCTGTAGATAGCAAAAGTTTGACTTCTTCCTTTCCACTTTGTATCCCCTTGATTTCCTTTTGTTGTCTCATGGCTCTAGCTAGAACCTTGAATTCTATACTGAATAGATATGGGGAGAGTGGATAGCCTTGTCTTGTTCCTGATTTTAGTGGAATCGTTTTGAGTTTCTCTCCATTTAATTTGATTTTGGCTGTCAGCTTGCTATAGATTGCCTTTATTATGTTTATGTATGTTCCTTGTATTCCTAATCTCTCTAGGACCTTTATCATGAAGGGTGTTGGATTTTGTCAAATGCTTTTTCAGCTTCTAATGAGATGATCATGCGGATTTTATGATGGATTACATTGACAGATTTCCACATGTTGAACCATCCCTGCATCCCTGGGACGAAGCCTGCTTGATTATGATGGATGATTTTTTTTAAAATGTATTCTTGGATTCAGTTTGCCAGTATTTTATTGAGGTATTTTTGCATCAATGTTGATGAGGCAGATTGGTATGTAATTCTTTCTTTGTTGCATTTTTTGTGTGGTTTGGGTATCAGGGTAATCATAGCCTCATAGAAAGAGTTTGGCAATGTTCCTTCTGTTTCTATTGTGTGGAACAATTTGAGGAGTATTGATATTAGCTCTTCTTTGAAATTCTGGTAGAATTCTGCACTGAAGCCATCTGCCTCTGGGCTTTTTTTGGTTGGGAGACTTTCAATGACTGCTTCTATTTTCAGAGGAGTTATAGGTCTATTTAGATTGCTTATCTGGTCTTGATTTAATTCGGGTATATGGTATCTATCCAGAGAATTGTCAGTTTCTTTTAGATTGTCCAATTTTGTGGAGTGCAGGTTTTTGAAGTATGACCTGATGATTCTCTGGATTTCCTTGTTGTCTGTTGTTATGTCTCCCTTTTCATTTCTGATTTTGTTAATTTGGATATTCTCTCTCTGGCCTTTAAATTAGTTTGGATAAGGGTTTGTCTATCTTGTTGTTTTCTCAGAGAACCAACTCTTTGTCTATTTGATTCTTTGTACTGTTCTCTTTGTTTCTATTTTATTGATTTCAGCCCTCAATTTGATTATGTCCTGGTATCTACTCCTTCTGGGTGAGTTAACTTCTTTTTCTTTTAGAGCTGTTAAGTCACGAGTGTGAGATTTCTCCAACTTCTTTATCTAGGCATTCAGAGCTGTGAGCTTTCCTCTTAGTATTGCTTTCATAGTGTCCCATAAGTTTGGATATGTTGTACATTCATTTTCATTGAATTCTAGGAAGTCTTTAATTTCTTTCTTTCTTCCTTTCTTCCTTTCTTCCTTCCTTCCTTCCTTCCTTCCTTCCTTCCTTCCTTCCTTCCTTCCTTCCTTCCTTCCTTCCTTCCTTCCTTCCTTCCTTGATCCAGTCATGATTCAGTTGAGCATCATTCAGTTTCCATGTTTTTGTAGGCTTTCTGTAATTTGTGTTGTTGTTGCATTTTGACTTTAAGGCATGGTGATGCAATAAAATACAGGAGGTTATTGCAACTTTTTGTATCTGTTGAGATTTGCTTTGTGATCAAGTATGTGCTCAACTTCAGAGAAGATTCCATGGGATGCTGAGGTATACTTTTGTGTTTTGGTGGAATGTTCTGTAGATGTCTATTCAATCCATTTGAGTCATAACATCTTTTACTTCCCTTATTTCTCTGTTAAGTTTATGTCTGGCAAAACTGTCCATTGCTTAGAGTGGGGTGTTGAAGTCTCCCACTATTAGTGTGTGGGATTTATGAGCGATTTAAGCTTTAGTAATGTTTCTTTTACATATGTGGGTGACCTTATATTTGGGGCATAAATGTTCAGAATTGAGACTTCATCTTGATGGATTCTTCCTGTGATGATTATGTAATATCCTTCTTGATATCTTTTGATTAATTTTATTTTGAAGTCTATTTTGTTAGATATTAGGCTAACTACACCAGCTTGCTTCTTAAGTCCATTTGACTCCAAGACTTTTCCCAGCCCTTTACTCTGAGGTAATGTCTGTCTTTGAAATTGAGGTATGTTTCTTGCATGCAGCAGAAGGATGGTTTCTGTTTTCATAACCATTCTGTTATCCTGTGTCTTTTTATAGGCAAATTGAGTCCTTTGATATTAAGGGATATTAATGACCAGTGACTGTTAATTCCTGCTATTTTTTGTTTTTTTGGTGGTAGTGTTGTATGTTTCCCCTTGTGGGATTATCTATTGCCTGTGTTTTCAAGGGTGTATCTAACTTCTTTGGGTTGAATTTTTTCTTCTAATGTTTTATGTAGGGCTGGATTTGTGGGTAGATATTGTTCAAATTGGTTTTATCATGGAATATTTTGTTTACTCCATATATGTCAGTTGAGAGTTTTGCTCGGTATAATAGTCTGGGCTGATATCCATATTCTATTAGTGTCTGTATAACATCTGTTCAGTATCTTCTGGCTTTCAGAATCTCTATTGAGAAGTCAGGTGTTATTCTCATGGGTCTACCTTTATATGTTACTTGGCCTTTTTCCTTTGAAGCTCTTACAATTTTTTCTTTATTCTATATGTTTAGAATTGATTATTATGTGGTGAGGGAAACTTTTTTTTTTTTAGATCCAGTCTATTTGGTGTTCTATAAGCTTCTTGTATCTTCATAGGCATTTCCTTCTTTAGGTTGGGAAAGTTTTCTTCTATGATTTTGTTGAATATATTCTCTTTGTCTTTGAGCTGGTATTCTTCTCCTTCTATCCCTATTATTCTTAGGTTTGGTCTTTTCATAGTGTCCTAGATTTCCTGGATGTTTTGTGTTATGACTTGTTTGGCTTTAATGTTTTCTTTGACTAATGAATCTATCTCCTCTTGATAGAGTTATGCTTGCATCTACAGTTCTTGTTCATTTCCTCAGATTTTCCAGTTCCCACAATTTGTGTCCTTTTTATTGCCTCTATTTTAGTTTTCATGTCTTGAACTGTTTCCTTCACCTGTTTGATTGTCTTTTCTTGGCTTTCTTTAAGGGAATTATTGATTTCTTCCATTTTTGTTTGTTTGTCTTTTACTCAATTTCTTTAAGGAAAATTTTCATTTCCTCTTTAAAGACCTCTATCATCTTCCTGAAGTCATTTTTAAGGTCATTTTCTTCTGCTTCTTCTATGTTGGGATGTTCATGTGTTGCTGATGTAGAACCACCAGGTTCTGGCAGTGCCGTTTTGCTGTTTATGTTGTTGAATGTATTCTTGCACTTGCGTCTACCCATCTATTCCTCTAATCAGTGAAAAAGGTGTCTGTGTCTCAGGGAGCCACTCTTGGTCCAATAGGAGCTAGTGGAGTCTGTGTCTCATGGTGCAGCTGTGGTCTCAGTAGATGGGTGGGTTTGGGGGTGAAGTGGGGCTTGTAGGTACAGAATCCAGTGAGAGGTGGTGGTGGTCAGGCTTACCTGCAGGAGACCTGCCTGCTGGCCTGTAACTGGGGCTGCAATGGGTGGGAGTTGAGGGTACTGATTGTGCCTCTGGGCCTAAAGCCAAAAGACTGGGGTGATTGGCTAGGAGAACAAAAATGATACTATTTTTTTAAACACAGTTCTCACCGTGTATCCCTAGTCAGTCTAGTATTTGCTCTGTAGTTCAGGAAGGCCTGTTTCTATATCTCTTTGCCAGATGAATGTTGAACAAAGTCATGAACTGTGGGATTAGAGGACCTTATTTGAAATGCCACAGGAGGTTCATCAATTTTGTGGTAACTTGAAAAGTAGAAAAAAAAGCCAACTTTGTTAATTGTTTATCACTGTTCCTGAAATGCCCATGTAAATAAAACGTTTAAGGGTAATGGGGGCCCACAGAGACTCCATGGTATAGCCTTATTCCATCTTAACTCAAGGTCAGAGAGTCTGAGCTTTTTTTGCCCCATAAGGCTGCATAATAGGATACTTCGCCAAAGGTGTGGTTACCAGGTATCTTATACTTCAAGGCCTAATTACAGGATGCTTTGCTATAAATCATGAATACTAGATGTTTTGAGAATTAAGAAAGTGTTTATACTTGTCTGTACTTTGTACCTTGAACCATGGTGTCCTTGAGATGGGGAGGTCTTTTGCCTCTCCACTTGCTGGTGTATAAAAAACCCATGAGGAATAAACCCGAGGCAACGTTGGTATTGACTCAGAGCCCTCCCAAACCTATTCTGTGTCTCTGTCTTTTTCTTTTACATTTACATCTCTATTTTTCATATCTGTTATTTCTCAATCCTCACTCCCCTATATCAAGGCTTGTCTGAAGTTCAGGCTGGACTCAACAATGATCTTATTCTTTGTCATTCAAACTCATCATTAAACAAGGGCACAGGTTTCCAGGTCATTAAAATCTAGTCTTGAGGTCCTGAAATCCTAAACTACTAGGAGATAAGGATTACTTTTGAGAACCAATGCCAAAATATTCAGGGTGATGAGCAAGAAAGAAGCATCTGGTGTCTATGCCAAAGACAATTTGTGGATGCCCAGTTTCTATAGATTAGACCATAGCCATTAACTTCTAGGAAAAAAAGATATAAGAAGCTGAAAAATGAAGCAGTTGGTACTATTAAGTAGTTCATCATTTATCATGGGGTATGCTAGTGTCTTCTATCATAAAACCTTCTTTCTTTGCTAATGCTTTGTGTCCTTAGTATATTTGTCATAGCTCTGTACCACATCTGTTAGGCCCTGAGAAGCAGGTTGATAGAAAAGGCTCAATTTATGTATGAATTACCACTTGCTACATTAATGATGTAATTTCAAACTGACACATTTCAGCTTCACTTAGGAATAAACACATTTCTCTTTCCCAAGTCTTCATTTCAATTTGTGGTTGTACTGGTCTGGCCTGCCCTATTTACCCTTTAAGGCTTAGCTTGAAGCCTGCTACTCTTTGATGGGTAACCAGTATTTATAAAACTAGTATAGTCATGCATAAAAGAAGGGAAAACATAGGTTTTCTTAAGTACATTGTTGACCCAGTAAAATTTATTTCTGATGTGCTTACTAGATGTAGGATAAGACTTGAGAAGATACTTGCATATTTTTGCAAGTTTGTCCTTTAATATCTTTGGGATACCCCTTTTGTAAGTATTAGTTCAATCAATATACCCTATTATCTGTGTATTTATTTTGTAGTGTGAATACTTCTAATCCTCAGAAGTAGCAGACATACTCATTGTGGTTGAAGTGGCAAATAGTAAAATGAATCTTAGAAGAACACTTAAAATTCTTATGTTTTTAAAATCATGGTTGTGGTGATGGTGTTTCAGGTACTAATCCAAGTCCACACGTAAGTGTATACAAAACTTATCTAGGTTTATTTTTTTCAATTCTAGTTAATGTCTATGAGAAGACACTGTATCATTATAAGGCACATATTTGATTTCAATTAATCCACATATTTGCTATTACTACATGTTAATCTCTGAGGCTTTCACTGTTTCTTGACTTGCGTTGTATAGGGTCGAGAATACAGAATGATTTTTGACATTGCCAAATGGGAGTTAGGATTTACCCTGTTTCTCAGTCATTGGTGCCTGTTACTGATATATAAGATTCTATTTACAGAACTCCTTATGAACCATCTCAACACAATGAACACATATGCTGTTGTGCATAATGGACAGCCTGGTGAGACACTTGAATTTTTTACTGCTATCATGTCTTGATCAGGGCCTACTATCTAGGAATAATCAATTTCCTTGCTATCTCAGGGCCTTCTTGTTCACCTGCAATTTCACCAAAGGAGGCCTGAACATTTCCCCACTTCATTCCTTTGAACATGTCCTAAATTTCCAACTACTCTGCTCCAAGCATTTGAACCCCAAGTTTTGCTGTTTTCTTCTCTAAGGGAAGCACTTCATTCTCCTGTGTCCCTCCAATTTCTTTGCTTTGTTTAAGGTGTGCATGAGCTGGTGAATTCAGGTTTTGCACATCTTACTTTCTCCCCAGCTTATTTCATTTCTTGTGTCACAGGCTCATTTTGCTCTTCTGTACCTAACCTTTCAAAACTCAAGCCTGCAAAACAGTTGATGTTTCTCTCCTTTTATCCTGTCTCATGTTCCTTGAAACAGTGAACATAAATAAAATACTGTCAGAATTGGGGCAAGGAGTGGAAGCAGAACACAGGAGAATGTAGCAGAAGGGAAAATGATTGCTGGTGTGTTGGTAAATGTTTAACAACCTGCTGTCAAAGGGAAAAAAAGTCAGCTTGATGTGTAGCAGCACTGATTTCTCTAGTGTAAATACTCCCATTGGCCACTGTGGCTGGTTTGGAGTTGTCAGAACAGTAACACTGAACCTTGGCTTCAGCCCAAATGGCAGCACTTAGCCATCATCAGTACTTCTACCACACAGTTACCAAAGTCATGAGTAATGCCAACAACACACAGAGAGTGGCCAGAGCAATGCAATTACAAAATAATCAGTTGTAACTACTTTGCAGCATCTGTGATGTTGGGGTTGACCTCAGTGCTGGGTGAATACTAAGTACATACACAGTTCAACAGCAGTCAACACCTCCAGTCCAATATAATTAGCATTAAGTTTTTATTCTGTAATTTTTGTGTAATTTTGTGTAATTTCAGACACAAAATGTCTGAAAATGTAACATAGGCTCTGGGAACACCAGTTATTAATATTTTGAACTCAGCTGTTATTTACTGATATCTTGTGACTCTTTCCTTGACATATGGAAAGTAGGCTTTTGTTGCTTAGAATAATAATGTCGTTAGATGTTATTGATATGTTGTATATCTGAGTCATTCCTCACATTTTCTCAGATTTACCTATTAAGCACCTCATTGTACAAGATCATTTGGGCCTACTAATTTTTCTCATATTTCCATAGATTATACTTTGATCATATTATTTCCTCTCCCCCAATTTCTCCCAAATATTGCCCCATCCTTCCCTAATGAATTTCATGTTCTTCTCACTAAATAAAACAAAGCTAAACTACACACACACACACACACACACACACACACACACACACCAAACAAATTATGGAGTCTATTATTTTGTCTTTGGACTTTTTTTTTTCAGGACTGTTTCTAGCCTACCTTGGGGGTGTGGAGTTGCCTACATCCTCTGGAATAACTCTCAGCTGATGAGATAAAAAAGGTAATAGATCTTGATTCTGCTGAGTCTCAGTTCCAGCAAGCTCCAATTTCACGTAGCTCTGGCCAAGTCTATAATGGACAGTAGGATTGAGACCCTGCCCCCATTTCTGTTCCATTCTCTATTGCCTTTACTTCTGTTCTCTGAGAGCCCTTGTAAACTGCTTGTATCCAATGTCCATCTCAGGCTCTGCTTTTTAAGAGCCTCTTGATTAAGACCCTGTACATCTCCTTATTTGTTCTTTTGCCTAGTCCACCTTAAAAATATCAGTTTATAGTTGAGCGAAGTCATCTAAAACCAGGCCAATTTTAAAAGAATATGCTACACATCTAACACAGACAGCAAAACACTGTCTGGAAAGTGAAAACACAGAAAGATTCTGTGGAAACAGAAAACACAAAATATTCTGTAGACATGCTGGGATAGGAAAACCCAAAATACTTCAAAATACACTAATAACACAATATATTAATACTATAAAATATTGATTATCTACTCTCATGATCATATGGCTGATCAGAAGCTGCCCCTTCACAGCATCACAAGAGAATGTGGCAAATGAAAAGATCAAAGTTCAAGAGTATGTTTTTTACTGAATGCATATCACTTTTGCATCATTCTAAGGCTAAGATATAGTAAGTCTGAATCATTGTAAAAGATTGCCTGTATACTATATGTACTTAAACATCTAGTAAATATATGTGTATATATAGATTGATTTAATGTTACATACAGTGTGTATGTTTGTATATCTACCCCCCTCTGTGTGTGTGTATGTACTTTGTACATATAAAGTTAATTCTCACTACTTGCAGATTCCATTTTTGAGAATTTACATGCTCAGCAAAATTAATCTATAACATCAAACTAGCACTCACAGCACTTTCAAAGTCATTTGTGTGTGTGCACAGAGCAGCAAACTATTCAAATCAGATACATATTCAATGGGCTTGAGAGCAGTTCTGTTTTGCCTTCATGCTTCAGCTTTCCTACAACAAACACACCCTTTCCACGGTCTGGTAAGTGCTCTGGTTTTTACATATTTGTTTGAGATTTCACTGTTTAAGATGGATGCCAAGCATGAGGTTGGAGGGATTTGTGGTATTCCTAGGTTGAAGAAGACTCTAATATGCCTCTTGGAGAACATATGTGTGTGGAATAAGCTTTAAGCATGTGTGTTACAATGCTGTCGCTACAAGGGCTGGATTAGTGAATCAACAATATGTAGTAAACAAGAAACACATTGAAAACAAGGCTTTGTTTTTGGTTGATTAGCTGATGAAAATGCTTTGACCTAAGAACTTAATGCTGTACAAATTTTCCCTCAGATCACTGGGTTTACATTCACTAATTATGTCTTCACCAAAATTTTATAGACCATAGCTTCTGTAAGATATCAAAATCACTTGAAAATCAAGAAGGACATGTAAGAGGAAAATAGAACAGTCACCCAAACATTAATTATGCTTCAAAACCCCCAAAGCTGCAGCAGCTTCGTGAAATGCTTTGGCTGCTACTGAAGGTTGTGCGAGAGTACTGTAGCAGCCTCATTGCAATCAGAAAGATGCTCCCACAGAGCCAGCTCTTCTGCTTCTGAAACATTTTATCAGCGATTTGGCTTCAGAGTCTGGGGGACGCCTTTTCTCTCTCTGTATCCATGTGTGTCTAATACTAATAGTTACATATACAGATAGAAAGAGACAAATAGATGTTTGTTAGAAATAGATAAATAAGCTGGTGTGGTGGTATGTGCCTTTAATCCAAGCACTTGGGAGGGAGGCAGAGGCAGGTAGAATTCTGTGAGTTCAAGGCCAGCCTGGTCTACAAAGCAAGTTCCAGGACAACCAGGACTGTTATACAGAGCAACTCTCTCTTGAATAAGAGAAAAAAAAACCAAGAAAATAAATAGATAAATAGTTATTTGTTACAGGGATTTAACTTTATTCATTCATATAGCTTTATATTTAATGCACTGTTGTTAACAGTTTTCATGTATTGTATTACCATGTCATTTAAGGAATAAATAATCGTACTTGCATATTAGGTCTCAAAATATGCTTTTGTGGTCAATATTACTTCAATTATTTTCTTGAATGAATTAAATAATATCTTGTCATCTTTATTTTATCAATCAATAAATACTAAATTATATCACTATTGTGTACAAGATACTCAATTGATTTTTCTTTAAAAAGAGGCCCTTATGCACAAAGAGTTATTGGCATTATTAAGTAGTTAATGAACTATATCCATTAAATGAGGCACAGTCAATATTATGCTTCTCAATTTCTTTATAAAAAAAGTAGTATTCTTCTTGTTAGAACACTGAATTCTATAGAAAAAATGTATAAGATTTTTTGACATATGGTCTAGTGTTAAACTTAGAAAAGAAGTTCCAGAGATACTTAAAAAAATAAGCTTACATTATAAAATGCCTTTAAGTATTAAGAGCACTCATATAGTATAATAAAAGACTAAGGCATAAAACACTGATTTGAGTTCACTTTCACATAATGAGCACTGTCCTCACATAACCTCCAGAAGACAGACCTTGTATTGATGTCACACATTTAAGAACAAGAAGACTAGCAAAACCCTGTGGATAATATGATGAACCTGTACCTAAGGTTCAACATCAAAGGGTCACTTTCAACTAAGTCATGTGTCACAGAGCTAGAAACTCCAGTTTCCTTTCTTGTCACTGAATAGAATTGGCCAATAGTCATGGATGAAGTGCAGGGAAACGAGAGCATGAATAACTCCTTTGAGCAGCCTCAGCAAGGGCTGGGGAGTTAGCTCAGTGGTTGAAGGCACATATTCTTGCAGAAGACCTGGATTCAATTCCCAGCACCCATATGGTGGCTCACACTATCTACCACTTAGTGTCAGGGGATCCAATACACTCTTCTGATCTAGGCAGACACCAGCTATGTGTATGGTGCACATATACACATGTACTCATACACATGAAATAATACAATATTTTAAGAAAAAATAGAAGCCTCAGCACACACTTGTTCTCTGGAAAGACCGGTAGAGCTTCAGGCCCCATAAAAGGCTTCAGCCTCTTTTGAAGATGGAAGAGTCTTCACTATACCCTCAGGTTTTAGTGTGGTGGTGGATCTTGCGTTCTCATGAGAAAAGGAAAATGTTCTTAGGTAATCAAAATAAACTATAAAATATGATGGTTTGAAATCGTAATGCTTCAAGATTGAGTCCTAAAACTTCTGTGACATTTTCTAAAAACACCTACTTCTACTTAAAATTCATACACATAAATCTCCCTTTCTCTTGCTTTTGTCCACAGTTAGAAGCTTAATAATTTTTCCTTTTGATACTTATAAAAATGTTGTTTGAATCTGTATTTTAAACAGATAATATGTTACAAGGTATATTTCGAAATACATTATATTTAACTGACTGAAGATATAGTCACAAAGTATCATTTGTTCCTCAAAGCTATTAGACAAAAACAAAACTGAACCATCAACATCTTTTGATCTAAAGCAACAATTCACTAGGAATTCATCCAACACACCACATTATATATGTGTTTGGAAATTAGCTTGAGTGTTATGTGATTTCTTCACTAAGTTCATCCTTCCACATAAGATAGGGTGACCTCCATCTGAGGAAAGCAGGGCTTGAATTTGGAGAAGGTAGGGATGGTTTTATAAAGAAGTGCAAACATATAATAGTCATAAGAGGAATAACAGTAATCATGATTATTATGTTTTCACAGTTGGAAATCACACTTATCCTATTGACAATTATTTTTATTAAAATTTAGGAGATGTCTCATAGGAATACAATAAATACATCCAAAGGGATGGAATCAATAGTCCCAGATGATCAACTTGTTTTTGCCCCTGCACCAGTTAAAGTACACCAACAGAAAGCAGAAACAATATTGATTTTCCCTTTCCATTTTTAGAAAATATATTTTCTATGCTTGGTAAGCAATGGAAAAAAAGTGAACTCTACAGGACTGTTTTTCTTTGTTGTGTGCAAGGCCATTTCTAATGTAGTTCTAGTCATCTATTTGATCTGATCCTGAGGAAAGTTTAGTGTTAGTTTGTCTATGGCTATGGTGTTCCCTTTTGCTTGCATGCATTCACCCTATTTTAAAATACCAAGAAAAAAGATTAGCAAAAATGTAAAGTCAAGATTCTAGCCTTATCAATAACTGCAGAGGATATGACACTCATTACATACATATCAAGCACAGCAATTTTCCAACATGACCAGTGTCCCAAATTATATTTGGGATAGTAGATGGAATGTATTACAGTTAAAGATTTTAAATCAGAGTACAGACAATAAAAAAGAATCATCAGATTATTTTATACATCACACCATAATAGCAATCTGAAAATGACAGTCATGTTGCAGAGCTGCCATTGTGGTTCTCATTTTCAAGAGTTATATATGAATGTGTTTATTTATAGCATGAATGCTTGAGAAAGGGGAGGAAGTGACTCATCGAAGATGTTTTGATTTCTTGACTAAAATTGAACTGGTAGCTTATCTCCACGATGCACATCTATGCCGTGAGAGCACATACCTTGAGCACAATTTCCTGTTATTCTTTATTCCTGTAAAGCAAATGCTGAAACAGGGAAGAGAGTTATAGTGGGTTCAAAATATATGTCTTATTTTAGAATATAATAGGAAAGCCTTTGAATCCATCCATTCTGTTTCACCAACATTCATTTGTAATACAATACTTTGAAATACACAAGTCTTTGTAAAACTATTCAATTGTTGGAAATTATTCATGGTTTGAGAGTTTTATGCATGGTCCTTATTCATATTTCCTCCAAGGGAAGGAATCTTCTCTGCTGGTTGACAGTAATCCTCAGTACAATAATGATCCTCTGAGAGCCTTTCATTTCAATGAGTTATACATGGAGTCCAGAAGCTGACAGAGACTTCACCTGCATGTTTACAACCACTATTCACTGGGTCAGAGAAGGAACCATGCTTCAGCCTTGGTTTCTCTTTCAGAGATTATCTGCACATCCCCTTCTGTCATCCATTAGTTGTGTCTCAAAAGGAAAGTTTATCTGAATCTATACATAACCTAACACATACCTTTCCCAGGTGTCTCGAAATGGAATCTTTTAAAGTAAGTGTTTTTGGTAATTTATTTCCCATCACTGAACTGAAAAAAATGAAGGTGCCAATAACTGTACTTCATATAGGGCTACCTCATAAATAACATTTCACTGATTTGAAACTTATCAGGAACCCAGCTTCACAAACTTTGTCTGTATCCCACCCCTCAATGGTTGGATGTCCCCTTTACCTTCCTTGACCTCATATTTGGGAAATACACAGTTGTTTTTTTTTAATGTATTAAAGATGGCAAATGGATTTTTACACCACTGAGTAGAAATGGACCATTTACTATTCAATTTTGGATATTACTTCTTTCTTGAATGTGTGAATTTAAAAGAAAGCACCAGATACTGGCTTAAAATCCATCTTGTCCACTGTAGGGACTGCTCTTCTTGAGTCAATCCTTCCTGTAGTCACTTTGCACTCCTGTAGCAAATAGGGCTGAAACTATCCCTAAGAAACTAACAGCTTTGTAGGACAGATCAGTCCCCCAAAAGGACATTTATCTAAGGTGAAGCTTTATCCATTGCAACCAGGCTGATTCCTTAAGCAGACTGTGTTCCAGAACCAGAACTGAGACAATTATTAACCAGACTACATCATGGCTAGGAAAGATTTATTGTGCATATTTCTTCCTTTATTTATATATAATGCTATTGTCACTACCCAAAAGAGAGATATGTAGTTACTGGGACCCCTTTATCTATCCCTCTTCCTAATATGCCATCTATTCAACATCTTTCTTTGAATTTTCACCATCACTCATATCTTCTATTGTGTATTGGGAAATCCCATTGTGTTGGAGATGACCAAACCAGGGACTCTCCTTTAAAACTCCAGTGGCAGGCTTAGGGTAAGGAAGATGGTTCACTGTTAGATGGAAGCATGGAACAAGGTACATTGCAAAGAGCTGTAGCAACCCCTAAACAATAAGTTGTTCATTTAAACGATATCCTTACCTACACTGCTGGATTGGATGATATTGGTAAGTCTTGTGGGGTTTAGGGTTTCGTGACAGGAAGGGTCAGTAAAGGTCTGCTTCTGGCTCTGGGTGCTACCCACACAGGTAATCTTTCTGAAGGTCACAAACTACTTCTCACGTGTATTTCTGAAACCTGTGTAATCAGTTTTGAGAGTAGAAAACACACCTAACAACTACTGTACACCTGGATATCTAGCTGTGTGAAGCTGGTGGCATTTAACTTTGTTCTTCTAAAAAAGGTCTTTCTATTTTGAAACTATTACATATTGGTGAGAGTGACAAAGACAGGACAGAAAGGCTCATCTGGCCTCTATCCAGATTGCATAATTATATTAAAATGGCATCTAAGTGGTTATAGGTCACACAATTACATCACAATACTGAAATCAGGAAGCACACATTGGTATTTCATCAATAGATAGATTCTCCTGATGAACACCACTAAAAAGATGTCTGCTAATAGTCACTTTGAACCTCCTCCGTTCTATAACTCTTCATCTATTGTAGTTACTGAGATGTCTCCTGCCTCGATAATTTTTGCCTTTTTGCGGATATTGTATAAGTGAAATCATACTGTATGTGATCACATCAGATTGGCTTTATGTTTTTATCTTTTTATAGCCTTGAGAACCATCCAAGTTGTTTGTAGCAGTTTATTCCTCTTGTTTTGCTAAGGAGGATAGTACAACAAGATACGCCACAGTTCATTTAATCATTTTTACATTGAGTAAGGGATTTTTTTTTTTATTTGGTGAACCATGGATGGCCTCAACCTGCCTCTGCCTTCCAATTGCTGGGATTATAGGCATACACTATATCATGTATGATTGAGGCACATTTTGTTCCTAGAATTTGCATATATTGAATAAAATTGCTATAAAGATTCATATAGGTTTTTTTTTTTTTTGGTGTGTGTACATAGACCTCCTTTCATTTATTTGGGATAAATATCAAGGGCAGCAACTTCCATGTCGTGTGGAAAGTGTATGTTTATCTTTTAAAGAAGTTGTTAAACAATTGTCCAGAGTGGATACTTCATTTACATTTTCACAGGCAGTATATGAAGAGCCAGTTTCTCTACAACCTCATCAGTATTTAATATTATTGTCATTTAAAAACTGTAGCCTTTCTAATAAATAGTGATATTTCATCATGTTCTTAATTTGCAGTTCCTTAGTGCCTGGTGTGCTGAACAACTTTGCATGCATTTATTTGCCATTTGTGCATCTTAAGTGGCATAAAAAGAGAAATCAGACCAAGAGGAGTGATTGGCTGAGAGCACAAGAAGACAATGCATGAAGTCAAGAGGCTGGAAGAGAGTCATAGAAATAAGAGTGAGAGAACTGGAGATGGTCTCACTCAGGAAAGTTAATGTATTTTTACCTCTTCAATCAGGGAGGAAGAGTAGAAGTGAGAACAAATGCAAGAGAAAAGAATTGTTGCTGCCTTGTCTTATGATCTCTTTTATTGATGCTGTCAATATCTATATGCATGTACATGGTATTCCAATGTTACTGATAGGTAGAATCAAACTAATTAGAAGACAAATATTTGGAGACAGGATTTAACTATGTATCTTAGGCTGGCCAAACTCTCTATGCTGACATCAATTCAATGATACATCATCCTGAGTGCTAGGATTAGAGGTATGTCTCTAAAACAGGAACCTCATGCTTGATAGAAAATTGGTATGGGGTTAGTATACTTTTACTAAAAAAATATGAAGGCAATGCATGCTTTTGCATTAGGAGGTATGGAGGGGTCAAAATGACAGTCTGTGGATGAGCAGAGATGAGGTATGCTCTCAGTCTGGAATGTACCTGTCATTACATTCGGGTTATTTCTCCAACTCACCGTGTTCTCATGTTATTAATCTGTGAGATGAATCAACTTAAAGCTTGACATAAATCCTTCTGAAACCAGGGGATAAAAGAATTAACCCCAACCAGCTGTGTCTATGACGAGAGGCCATAAACCCTTTCTATAGAACTGAAAAATAGATTTCATTTTTGACCTGAGATATCTCCATCTGTCTATTTCAGAATTAATCCAAATCTGTTAAAAATCAAAATCTTTAAGCAGTAGTATGTACGCTGGAGGCAAAGTTGAAAGGTCTCAAAGTCCACTTTAATTCTGATTGAATATAGATTTCTAGGATCTAAGTTGTGCTTCGAACAAAGAAAAGACACAACGTAGTAAGCCCTTCTTCACGTCTTCTTTCCAGGTAATTTTTGGGAGAAAATAATTTATAGAATGGTCATTTGTTTCCATCAGGTTAGTTTGCTTCATGGGAAGAACCTTTAGTTTATACCCAGTTACCATATATGCTTAAAGATTTCCTTTTTATGTTGACTTGAGATGATGAAAGTCAGCTTTATTTTTATTTAATTTTTTTCAAAATCCGTCATTGACTGCGAGGCAGTAGCCTCATTGCTTTACCTGCTGAACTAAATGGTGGAGAGCTGGTGCTATCTTAAGGTGTGGTCTCTCTCCCTTGCCTAGCAGTTGATGCTGAGAGGACTCTCCTATCTGAGCCCCATAGGCTGGGGTTCCTTCATAGTTTCTTGTCTCTGTGGGAGGTCTCTTTATGGATATCTTCACAGTGAAGCTTCAGTGTGGCCACACTTCTTGCCTTTGGGGTTAGGAACAATGCCAGGCAAAATCATACTTCCCTTTACTCAGTCGCAGAAATCAGGCTGCACTCAGAAAACCACAGGTACTGACCAAGAGAATTACAGAAATCCACCCAAGTGGAGGAGACACAGACCTGGAACTCTCCATGGAGAAATTCATTGTGTATCTTAACATAGAATAGATATATGGGCAGTTTTGAGAAAATATTTTCTTCGGTATTTTAGTTTTCCTGATGTGTGCTTAACTGCACACCTATGGCATCTCTTCTACTGTCTTAACACATAAGATAATCCACAGCTTCCAAAGTCTGATTCTGGCTCTCAGTTAGGAGTAAAAACAATAAACGACGAATAAACACTCAGATGACATGTCATGACTGACACTTTTGATGATGACATTGTATTGACATTGGAAAGAACAGAGTTTGGATCTCAACCCTGCTATTTTCAATTCAGGTCTCTTGATGTGTAAAATTTATTTATTTATTTTTAAATCTCAGGATAGCTATCATGATTATGCAAGATAATGTATGAAAACCTTAAGCAGAGTATCTCACCATGTAGCAATTGGCTTTAGTAGGAAAGCATCAGTGATGGAGATAGGAATTAATAGAAGCAACAACAATGAAGTACTTAAACTCATCTATTTTGAATCATCTCAATGGATTTTCATCTGTGTGTCCCTAAATGCCACAATAAGTAGGTTTCTTTTCATTTTATACCTGAGTTCATAAGCACCAGTACTGAGCAATTCATGTATATCTGATGAATGTACATTGATTTGAATTAAATAAAATCAAATCAAGTTCTCTCTAAAAATAATCCCTCAGTTCTGTATTTGGTTCAGCCTGTGAGTCATTGCAGAACTTAGAATCAGCAAGTGCTCTGCATTTTGCACAACTATAACCTCGTTTTAGGGTTGGTTTCTTTTATTTCAGAGTATCATTACTTACTGTGGTTGAAGAAGTTGATTTTATTAATAGTTATCATGGGGCATGTGCTCTCCAATAGGAGCCCAGCAAACTTCAGTAAGCCTTCTGAGGCTGCTGATGCCCTCTGTACTCTCTCTGTTTTCACTAAGGACCCTGTCAGTGCTCAGGGTCTCTACTCATCAATTTACACATCTCTCCAAACTCTCCTCTGGCCTTTTTTGTACAGCCATACTCAAGCAGTCATCTGTTAGGACTCTTAAGTTCTGCATTTCATCCTCATCTTGTCAGATCTTTGTGGACAAATGATGAATGTTCTACTTACCTAATTCTTTCACCAAGATGTACTGCATGCATTTATCACCCACCAGCCAGGCACTGTTTTCAACTCTGGAGATACATAGCGTGTTCCAAAAACTTTTGCCTTGGGCTGAATTCTCCCAGAAGCAGATTTTTATCCTCAAACTAGTTGTGAGATAATGCTAGGAAATACCAATTGGCAATTAGAATATAGAAAACCCTAAGAATGATCTAGTATGTGTGCTTTTCATCAAGTTAACTGCTGTGGGCAACTGGAGCTTAATGTTACTGGAGATCTTTGAGAAACTAAAGCAGTTATCCGACTTTATCCTACTACTACAGTTTGGATGTTAAACATCCCCCAAAGCTCACGTGTTACAGGCTTGGTCCCCAGTATGGCACTACTGGAAGGTAGTGGTACCTTTTGGAGGTAGGGCCTTGTAGGATGCCCTATGGACAGTTAGGTAGATATGTCCTCAAGAATGATAACAGGACTCTGGCCCCTTTCTTCATTTCTCCCTGGCTGGTGATATAAGCGATTTTTGCCTCCTAACATGCTTTACCATGATGCACTGCATCGCCATATGATCTCAATAATGGGACCAAGAAGCCATGGACTGTGAATCAACATTAACCTTTTTTTTCGTGTTATTTATGTCAGGTATTTTGTTATAGTCATGGAAAGCTGACTAATACATCAGGGAGTGGGAAGCACGTGGATGCTTTTATTTCTACCAACTCCCATTAGGATTGCTCATGAATTTCTAAACTCTCTGCAAACATGATTTCTCCCCCTAGAGACAGTTCCTGATAAGTACATGATATCCCACAGCTGGTGACTTCATTTCATAGGGCTGTTGGAGAAAAGTAATACGAGCTAGATGCCTTAGATGTATAAAAATGTGTCATTTCATAGTTTTGAATTTTTAACGTTTGAAATGAAGGTTTAACTGGGATCATGTTCCCTCTGAAACTTAAAGAGCAATCTTTCCTGGACTCAGCCTGGCTTCAAATGGTTTGCAAGCTTCCTGGGGCTCGTTATCCTGTAGATTTATCCTGCTAAGTCTCCATGTACACAATATTCCCCCTGTGTTTGCTAGAACTTCCTTTTGTATACATCCAAGTGGAGGTGCAAATGTTTCCCTGATTCCCTGTGTGTGTACATGTGTATATGTCCATCTATGTACACATGTATGTGTGTGTACATGTGTGTGTAGGTCAGATGACAACCTCAGATGTCATTTCTCAGGTGCTGTGATTTAGTTGTAAACTTGACACAATCTAGGATCACCTGGGAAGACAGTCTCAATGAGGGATTGTCTAGATCAGGTTGGCCCTGTGGGAATATCTGTCGTGGTCCTTGATTGTGTTAATTGATGTATAAAGAAAGAGCACAACGTGGTGAGCATCATTGCCTGGGTTTCAGTCTGAGACTGTATCAGACTGAAGAAAATGAGCTAAGTACTCAGGGCATGTATACAGTCACTTCTCTAGGTTCTTGACCGTGATTTGACTGTGTATTTTAAGTTCCTGCCACCTCTGCTGTGGTCGACTATAACCTGAATTGTGAGTTATTGAACATCTTCTCTCTTACATCACTTTTTTTTCAGGGTGTTTTGCCATTGGAACTAAGAATAAAAGTAGGACATAGGCCTTTTTTTTTTGACAGGATATCTCAGTGGCCTAGGACTTGCCAAGTAGGCTAGGGTGGGTTCCAGGAGTCCCCTGTTTTGACTTCCTCAGTGCTGTGACTATAAGGGCTTGTTACTCCACCCCAAACATGGGCTTTGCACTTGCATTCTGGTCTCCATACTTTCTATAACTGAGCTGACTACCTGCTTCCCAGAGAACCTCTTTTACAAGGATACCTGTCATAATGGATCCCTCCACTCATTGCTGCATTTTCCATTTGATCACCCCGGGAAAAGACCTTACTTTCTATGAGAAAGCATTCTAAGGTTTCGAGGGATTGTGAACTCAAGACAACTTTCTAGGGAGATACGATTAAACTGATTTGAGAGGATAAAAGTGGGGGTGCTAGCAGCATCTGCATCTTTGTTTAAAGGACTTGGCCTCTAGTGGAGAAAATTAACTTTCTATTTAGAAAACACCAATCCAATATATAATGTGTATGGTGATGATAAATGCTATAGAGAAAATAAAGAATGGAAGTAGAATGATTCTTGTTACTGTATTGAAGCTTAACATAATCCAATGCACAGATGGGGGTTCAATAAATATTTGTTGATGGTATAATTGTCTAGGAACTAAAAGCATGGGTGTGTGTACTAACAACCACTAGATGATTAATATTCATCAATGATGACCCAACCAGGGTTTTGGGTCTTGAGGAAGTATTTGTGCCTTTTCAAAAACATCTTAACAATTTGTTTATTTACTCTGGGTAACTAGGGGCATTTAAGGAAGCTCCAAAAGTTGGATGCTGAGCTCAGAAAATGATTAGTTGTTTATAATGTATAATTCCTCAGGATCATATATAACACAGTTTTCCTTTAGTATCTACTGGAGATTAGTTCTGGATTCCCTCCCAATCAGATAACTAGCTTTTTTGGTTGTTATAGTCCTTTATATAAAACAGTAATGTATTTGTATGTATCATATGAAGGTTCTAACATAGGCTTCAACCATTGCTGGATGACTTGTAATGGCTAGTACAAAATATAATGTAATAGTTATACTGAATTTCTTAGTGAGCCACGACTAGAGAAAACTAAATATATACAGCAGGTATGCGAAATAATTCTTTTATGTTCTTCATGAAGCAAAGTCACCTTATACATTCTTCATAGCTTCAGATTCACTATGTCACCTATGCTGGTTTTAAACCTACCATTCTTCTACCTCTGCCACCTGGGCGCTGGGATTGCAGGTGCATGTCACCACACCTGGCTCAGACACAGTTAACCAGTTTTATTTTTCCAGTTGTGACAGGTGGAATTCATGGGTATAGAACCCATGGATACAGAACCATGACTTTACTTATGTATGTATGTATGTATGTATGTATGTATATTTATATATGTGTGTGTGTATGTGTGTGTGTGTGTATTTTTGTGTACTGCCAGTATATTGCTTCTATAAAAAGTGATTTCATATAATATTAAGTAGAAAAAGAAAGTGAATACAGAAAAAATTTCCAGCTTATTTTCCGTAAACAGTGATACCCCTTTCTAGCCCTCACACATAATTCTCATTTAGTGCATTGAATTTTATTTTTTAATGCATAATGTCCCTTTACCAATACAGAAGTGGGCATTTTAAGTACTGTAGGTATAATTATATAAAATGTTATGACTTTGTTACAGTTTTACTGAGGTAGAAATTATAGCAATAAATGCCTTCTCATTCTGTGTATTATGGGAAGAAAATGATATTAATCCCAAACAATGGGTAATAATCAAGAGGTGTTGTCAAGTGGTGCAGTGACAGAAAAATCCACTTGCTGATCCCTTTTGTTTCTTTGAATAATTACTAGCTGAAAAAAAAGAGCAGTTCCATGATATAATTCCTTTTTGTTATTAATTGGGAGATATTTTAATCTTATTTTGACAGTTGCTTGCCTAAACTGTTAGCAATTGCTTTACCCTGCACCATTAGTCTAAGTCATCAGTTGTGGTCACCAATGCCTGGACATCTCAGCTCTTTCAGCTCTGTTCTCTGGGCTCTGTGCCCTGAGACTCATGGGGGTCTACTCAATAATGGCCTTAAATAGAGAGGGCTTTTCTTCCTTAAAGCTACTAAGCACAGTTTGAATGCTACTGATTTCAATTAAACCTTCCAGGTTTTGTGATGGTGTCAAATAGGCCACCAATGGGGTTGGTGGCTTCTAATGAGTGTAGAACTGAGGAAACTGTAGGACAGAGAGAGACAGTCCTTTCAACCAACACAAAGGACATAAAAGATGGGACAGATTGCTCTTTTCATTGCTTGACTTAGAATGGAAACATTGTAAATGATACTTTTAAACAAGAGTCACAGTAAAAATATCCATTGCAAAAGGACCAAGAAAAGAACTTTAGCTGCGTTGGTTACTGTATTAGCAACACATATATTAAGACAGACAAGACAGGCAGTCTTATTCTTCAGAGTTAATTTAAAGATTTAAAAGAGGAGTTATTTAGAAGCTTGTCTTCCACCTCCTTTCCTTGTAGCAGTTTCTCTGTAACCTGTGTTGAGAACTGAGACTTTTCTAATTGTTATGCTTGTTGAGAGACAAAGAGGATGCTGATAAAGATGATGGCCCTCATCATCTCCTGAAAGCTCTGGGGTGCCTTTTTGAGAGCTATCTGGATATGGGATCCAAACTGAGCATATGCACAAAGTAGGTGAGAGGTGCAGTGATATAGGGAAGAGGTCATGTGTGTAGCAGTGCTCAGTCTTCTCTTCCAGGTAAGAAACATCTGAATGAGGTATGTTCTTATGCTGATCTCCAGCTTCTCAGAAGGCTCGAGCTCTAGTTGCTCATATAGTAGCAAGTACACAGGATTGCTTCCCTTTTTGCCATGTCTCCCTATTGATGTTTCCTGGGATACCCCTAAATACCTATGCCCACTTATTATACTTATTAGTGTTATCTTCAATATAAAGATGCTTTTATTAAAAATTACACAGTATATTTGATCATATTCTTTCTCTTCCTCCACTCCTTTTTTGTCTCACTGTGAAGATTTCAATGTTTTAGATCCATAGAGAGCTTTTTATTTCATAATTATACTCTTCATTTTTGCCTTAGGGTAATATTTATACACAATCCTGACATTTTTCCTGGAAATATTTTAATATTGCTTGAAAGACCTGGAAAAATATGCAAACTGATCTTTTTTTAATTTAAGAAAGGAGTATCCATGTGGTTTCTTAAACATTAGAGGTGAAGATATGACAACTACAAGAAATTTGATTAAGTTTTCTGTGATCTAAAATAGCCAGATATTGTTGATACATACATACATAATCAAATTTAAAAGACAATTTTCTGAGAGGTATAGGAAATATATATCAGAAAATGTCTAAATCCAGAGAAAGATGTGTCACTCTACATACAAGAGTCATTCACTGTATCCAACAGACAAGACCAGAAATCCCCACATCACATTCGAGTTAAAGCACTGCACTACTCAGCATTATCTAAGGGGACCAAACAGATAGAACACACACACACACACACACACACACACACACACACACACACACACACACACAGACAGAGACAGACAGAGAAGCAGACAGACTGACAAACAGAGAAGCAGAGAGACAGAGAGGCAGAGAGACAGAAAGGCAAAGAGGGGGAGAGGGAGAGGTTAATAAATTGTTTTAAAGGAAGTGGTCAAGCTAGTCCCCCAATGGCTTGTGTAGTTGCTCACAGGAGTGAATGTCTCAGCAGTTTCACTGTGGCACTGAAGTCCTGGAAAGCTTCTGGTCTTCAGTTTGCATTGCAATCCTAATGAAAGTGGTTATAATGACCAGAAAGGAATGAGGCAGCAATAGGATAGATGAAATTTCCTGAGAAAGTGAGGACAAACAGGTGAAACAAAATTTTCTTCTTTCATGTCCTTTTATCTAG
The DNA here is from genome assembly GCF_049852395.1 of Peromyscus maniculatus bairdii. Taxonomy (NCBI): domain Eukaryota; kingdom Metazoa; phylum Chordata; class Mammalia; order Rodentia; family Cricetidae; genus Peromyscus; species Peromyscus maniculatus. The sequence continues at coordinate 116,468,604 of NC_134855.1, read as the reverse complement.
GCTGCCACCCCAAAACACAACCCACATTTAAGGTAGGTCTTCTTACTTCAGATGATCTGATCAAGAAAATGTCTCCAAGAGTGACCATAGGCTTGGATTTTAGTTGACTTCAGATGCATTTAGGTTGTCAACCAACATTAGCCACTGCAAACACTAAATACAGACCCAAGAAAGTATGTTGAAAGATGCAGGTGAGAAATACCAAGTCCCATAAAAGGCAGGAATATGGGAATAACAGCATATTTCTCAACCCAAAGTTTGCAAGTAAGGAGGGCTTGGAATGTTTTATTTCAAGATGTGAAAAAAAAAACAAGTGCCAACCCAGACTAATATATCTAGCAAAGGTATTTGTCATAAATGAAGTGGAAAGAAAACTCTACATGACAAAAAACAGACCAAAGGAATTCATACATCTAAGCCAGTTCTAGAAAGAATTCCTCAGACTGAAGAGAAAGAGAAACACATATTTTATAAGGCTGAAGAAAAGAGTGAACCATACTCAAACAGTAGTCAAGCAAATGAAATATAAGACAATATTAAACATTACAAAGTCAACAAAATGGCAGGAATCAACATACAACTTTCAATATTAACTCTGAAAACTAGAGGTTTTAATCCCTGCAAGCAGAATACACAGACTAGGAGACTGCACTGAAAAACAATATTCATCTCTTTGCTGCCTCCAAGAAATAGACCTCTTCATCCAAGAGAGTTGCAACGTCAAGGCGAAAGGACTGAAAACAGTACTTGAGGCCACTGCAGCTGGGAAACAAGCTGGTACCACTGTCCTAAGATCTGACAAAATCATTTTAGACCAACTTAGTCAGAAGAGATTAAGAATGCCACTTCATATGGGGAAGGGACAATCCTTCAAGAGGACATCACAATTCTAAACACATATGTACTGACCCCAGCAGCATAGAATTTCATGAAGCAAATACTGCTAGCTATGAAGACACAGATTAACCTTAAACAATGATAGTAGGTGACTTAAATCCTCTGACCAATAGACAGTTTATCCCAACAAAACCAAGATATATCTGAGTTAAATGACATGATAAATCAAAAGGATTAAATTCAAAAGAGTACTCTATTCAAACAATGTAGAAAGTACTGTCTTCTCACCATCCCACAGAACATTCTCTAAAATGATCATATAATAAGACATAAAGTAAATATTAGCAAATATAGGTAAATTGAAACAATTTCTCTGGTTTTATTTGACCATGGTGAAATAAAACTAAAATTTAACAGCAAGAGAAACATGGAGATTAAACCATACACTATTGAATGAAAAATGTGTCATTGAAGGAAAAACAAGCAAAAATTCCTAAAATTGAAATACACACACACACACACACACACACACACACACACACACACACACACACGTTGAATAAAATGAAATCAGCCACAATAGGGACATTTATAACTACAAAAATCTACATTAAATAATCAGAGAGAACTCAAATAGATAACTTAGCAGTATACCTTCGGGCCTTAAATATTAGAACAAAACAAATCCAAGAGTAGACAGAAAGGAATAATTAAGATCATGTCAGAAATTATTGAAATGGAAAATAAATAATATGAATAATGAATGAAACAAAAGTTCTTTCAAAGAATAAACAAAATTGAAAATTTCTCAGCCAAGCTAACCAAAAGAAAGAGATAGAAGACCCAAATTAATATAATTAGTGATTGAGAGGGAAATATTGAAAAAGATACCATTGAATTTTAGAAAAATATTAGGATAAATCTTTAAATTTTTATATTTCACTAAATTGAAAAATCTACAACAAATGGATGAATTTATAGATGTACATGGCAGAGCAAAATTTAAACAGGGAGTGAGAAACATTTTAAACTGATCTAGCACAAACATTGAGCTTGAAGCAGCAATAAAAAGTTATCTATAAACATCCCAGGACCACACAAATTCAGTGCTGAGTCTACTAGATCTTTATAGAACTAACTACAGTGTTTCTCATGTTAATTTTACTTGCATTATTCCATAAAATAGAAATGAAAGGGATGCTACCAAGCTCTTTCAATAAAGCTGGTGTTATTTTGATACTCAAACCAGATAAATACACACCACCACTAGGGAGGGAGGAAGGAAGGAAAGTAGGGAGGAAGGGAGGAAGGGAGGGAAAGAGGAAGGGAAGAACAGTAAAACTTAAGCATAGTGGCACATGTCTTTAATCTCAACACTCTGGAGGCAAAAGCAGGGAAGCATCTGTGAGTTCAAGAACAGTCTTGTTTACATAGGGAGGAGAAAATAATATAGAACAATAAACAATTCTCAATAAAGTATTTGCAACACTAATTAAAGAACATACCAAAAAGATCATTCATTATGATCAATTTGACTTCACTATAGAGATGCTGATTCCACACTATTGCAGGCACATAATTTTTATCAAAGATGCCAAAACTATACATTAGAGAAAAGTAGCATCTTCAAAAAATAGTGCTGGGAAATCTGGATATCCACATGTAGAAGGTTGAAAATAGGTCTCTCTCATCCTATTCAAAAATCAATTTTGAATGGATGGAAATAACCTTAATGTAAAATCTGAAACTGCTGGAGAAAAAATTAGGAAAACATGTCAACATATAAGAATAGGAAAGAACTTTTTAACCAGAACTTCATTTGCTCAGGAAATAATGCCAATGATTGACAAATGGGATCTCATGAAGTTAAAAAGCTTCTTGTAGCAAAGGAAACAGTTAAAATCATGTAAAGAGATAGAGTATAGAATGAGAGAAAAATCTTTGCAAGCTGTATATGTGATAGAGGACTAATATGTAGAACATACAAAGTACTAAAAAACAAGCAGCAAAAAGTCATACAACTGTAGCTGTAGTTGGAAGTTTTCCTGTGTCCTAGCCAGCCAGCAGTCAGGACAAATCTCTCCCACTCCCATCCCCCAAGTAAACACACAGAGTCTTATATTAATTATAACCGCTCAACTGTTAGCTTAGACTTATTACTGACTAGCTCTTACACATAAATTAACCCATGATTCTTATCTATGTTTAGCCATGTGGCTTGGTACCTCTTCTCAGTTCTGACTTGACATCTTGCTTCCTCTGTATGTCTGGCTGGCAACTCCTGACTCAGCCTTCCTCTTCCCAGAATTCTCCTTGTCTGTTTATCCCATCTATACTTCCTGCTTGGCTACTGGCCAATCAGCATTTTATTTATCAACCAATCAGAGCAACACACATTCACAGCATACAGAACAATATTCCCCAGCATACAACCCAATTTATAAATGGGCTATGAAATAAACAGACAGTTATTAGAAGATGAACCATAAATGGCCAGTAATCACATGGAAAAATGCTCAACCTCCTAAGCCATGAGAGAAAAACACATCAAATGAGCTTCCATATCACCCTAATCAGAGTGGCAACCATTATGGAAACAAAAAATCTGGAAAGATGTAGACAAAGAGAACACTCACACACTGCTTGGGGAAAATGCAAACTAGTCAAGCCACTCTGAAAATGAGTATAGAGAGTTCTCAAAAACTTAAATTAGATCTACCATAATCTAATTTTAAATTAGAATTAAATTAGATCTGCCATACTACCCTGCAATATAATTCCACAGAATTTATCTGAAGGTCTCCACCTTGATAAATCACAAAAGATGCTTAAATACCAATGTTTATTGCAACATTATTCACAATAGCTAATTTATGGGACCAACCTAGTTGTCCAATAAGGGAGGAACAGAAATAAAATATGATGTATAGACACAACAGAATATTTTTTTAGCTATAAGGAAAAAATAGAGTTTTGTCATTTACCAAAAAAAAAAAAATGAATGCAACTCAAGAAAATCACTTTAATAGAATTAAGCCAGTTTCAGTAAGACAAATGTATATTTCTTCTCTGTGTTACTAGACTTTTTAATAGATACATAAATCATACATGTATATATGACATGAAAGTATAAGTGAAACTGTCTATAGAAACTAGGGACACTAATGTTGGGGGAGAGTACAAAAGGGAAGAAGAGAGGCTTATGTGAGGGTATGCTCAAGATAAAATGTGTGTTTTCATGAAAATGTCCATGAATAACACAGTACCACATAAAGTGAATAAATATCACGAGTCTTAGACAAAGGAAGATTGGTTTTCTTGTGAACATCTATAGTATTACTATAAATATTATTGAGTTCTCACTCTGTATGTGCCTTGGAGACTCACTCCTCTTACATGGTGGTGCCACACTACAGATTAGGTATGGGACACTTACCACATCCCAGGAAGTGGTCACATCTCCTTCTGATGCAAGTTTTATGGCATTGTGTAATTTACCAAAGTTATTGTCATACCTGGATAAGAGAAACATTTGGGAGAAGGGAGAGGATTATAATAGGGAAGTTAAGTTCTTATTCCAATGTGGTTCACTTTTGGATCTCATTTTTGGTCTACCATCCCATGCACATTTACCCTGAAATGATTCGAGATGGTTACCATATAGAAAACGGAGTGAATTAACTCATCTTTCTGCAATAAAATACTTCTACAGTAGAATTAGAACTCAATGTAGGTCTCAAAATCAGATTAGGTTTTCTCTTCCTACTGCCCAATGTCTTAGTGGCTACCAAGGTTATTGACACAACTGTCAAAGATTAAAAAGAGGTATACAGAGAAATCATTTCTCTAGTTAGTTCTTTATAAAGTGATTATGTATTACAGAAATACAAATGTGAGTACTCAAGCCTGTGCCAAAGTGACACATTCTCTGCGATAGTGAAGTCCTTGGAGCAGATAGAATTATGAGACTTGTGGATTAGAGCAGTGGTTCTCAACCTTCCTAATGCTATGATTCTTTAATACAGTTCCTCATGTTATGATAACCCCCAACCATAAAATTATTTCATTGTTACTTCATAACTGTAATTTTGCTTCTGTTATGAATCAGAATGTAAATACATGATATACAGGATATTGATACCTGACCCCCAATGGGGTTGTGACACACAGGTTGAGAAATACTAGATTAGAATCACAGCTATAATCTTAATTTAGGATATGTCATGCACCTACAATACTAGCTGGAATTCAGAATAACTTTAGGAAGAATAGATTAAGCTCTAAAGCTCTATCAATCAGTCCAAATATCCTACCATCAGTATGGGAATCTCTTACGTATTCCCTTGACCTACTGGACCACAATCATGTTAACTAACACACACATAAAGAGAAGAATTGCAGTAGGATGCAATTGTACTATAGTACAGATCTATGTGCTCCAATACAGCAAGCATTAGCCATGCATGGATATCAAGCACATGAAATGTGGTTAGTCACTTTGAAATATGTAAATTTCAGAGATGGTATGAGAAAAAGAATGTAAAATACTTGAATTATTTTTCATATTGATTACATATCAAAATGATAATATAAATATACTGAATCAATTGAAATATATTTCATACAATGCTTCTTGGTCATTATTTAATGTGGTTAATAAGAAGTATGAAAGTCTCATTTGATGGTTGGCTAAGGTAAATGGCTGGCAGCATTTCTAACATCACACAAAATTTTCTGAACAGAGTATGAAAAACAGCGATATGAGATCTTTGGAAAGTAACAACAGCAAGCAGTTTAGGATTGGATTCAAGACAAAGTAGCCCATGTGCTTATGGAACAGACATGAGTTCCAAACGTGGGGGATTTTCCTTCTCTATCTCCCATCTTCAACCCAAGATGAGTCAAATCTCAGAATTGCAGAGAAGGTGCCAAGGGCACAACCATCCATGGTAAATCTCCTCATTTTGATGAATAGACTGGTGAAATGGGCCTCTGATGTGTATGATTTTGGAGAAAAGTCCTATTTTCTTTATCTTTCCTGCCTTTTATTTTCCCTCTCTTCCCCCTCAGCCTTGATCAGAGTCAGTCACTCACAGGCATATGGCAACAAAGCAGGAAATTAAACCTTGGCAAAAACTGCTCTGTCAGAGTCCCACTCTTACTGCAGAATACTAAGTCAATTTACAAGGACAAAAAGCTTGTTTTGGGCTCATGATTTCTGATTCTTAGTCCACTGTCATTTTTGTATTGTTGTTATGTGGCCCATAAAAAAATACATATATGGAGAAGAAGACTGCTCATTTAACTGTAGCCAGGAAGCAGAAACAGAAAGAGAAACTCTGGGGTTTTAATATCTCCTTCATGGACACATCCTCTGTGAACCAATTTTCATTCCTTAGACATCCTCTTCTAAAGTTTCTACTACTTCCCAACAACATACAGTTTGACAGCCAACTTTTCAGCACATGAGCCTGAGAGGCATATGTAAGACCCACACCGTGAAAAGAAATATTGTTTTTCCAAATAGAGGAAACAACAACAACAAAAATGGAGATCTTGTCTGAACAATATCTGCTATTGACATTATTTTTCTATCTCTTTTTTGTCACTTAACCTCAACCTAGCTGTAGTTATCCAACAGTTCAGAGCTGTGGGAAGATTAAATACCTGATAAGACTCTCTTCTTGTTATGGGAAATAAAATAAAGCAATTTGGAATTAGAGCTCAAGGAAGAAGACACTTAATGGAGGAAGCTGGGTCTCTAAATTTGGGGTATGCAATGATGTAACTCTTGGACTAACTCTGAGCTGGGAATGTGTAGACAAGCACAGCATGGCACAGAAGTGCCTTTGAAGACGGTGTGACTAATACTTAAACTCCAAGTCAGATCTTACTCTGTCTTGGAGTGGAGCATGATCCACAAGGTGGGGAAGAGATATGGAATGCAGAATTGGCATTCCTCATAGCAGTGCAGGAAAACGTCTGGACAACCTGAATATTGTCCTATTGATCGTTACTTCAAAACAACCAACATTTTCTAGTAGATTATAAAAAGACTTAAAAACTTACAATATCCAATTTAAATGTCTTGGATACAATCTAATGTTACATGATATGATAAAAATCAACAGAATCTGATAAGTGCTCAAAAGGTACATGATTACTTACATCTTGAAATTGCCAGTTAAATGTGTTAAGCTAGCTATTATAACTATTTCTGATGAGACAAGGTCTAAACTCGTGTTTTAGAAAATTGATCATGACATATAGAAAATGCCAGCCAAAATATAGGAATATTCAAAATGTAATGAATGGAAATTTAGAAAGTGAAAAATATCATATCTGACATAAAAATACAGCACAAAGAATAATTAACAGAGTGGAGGAAAGAGTCTAGTATAAAGTGTATAATCATTGAGTTAGGGAGGCAGCTGTCAGTAAAGCATATGCCTTGTAATCATAAAGACTTGAGTTTTACCTTGAGAACCCATATACAAACTTGGGCATAGTAGTGTGGGTTTGTAATCCCAGTACTGGGGGGGCAGAGGCAGCAGGATCCCTGAATCTCTCTGACTTGCCACTCTAGCCTAATTGGTGGGTTCCAGACCAATGGGAGATCTTGTTGCAAAAGAGGGGCGGCTTATCTGAAGAGAACACCCGAGGTTGCTCCCTGGCTTCCAAATGCATGTGCATGCATTTGTGTACATGCACATACACAAATATGCACAAACATACATATATAAAAGGTATAAAATTTGAAAAAAGTATGTATTAGTAGTTGTATTAGTCAGGGTTTTCTAAAGGTACAGAATGGATTTAGAAAAATATTTATTTTTAAGGGAATGTATTAGAATAGCTTATAGGCTGTGGTCCAGGTCAGCCAATGATGGCTGCCTCCCATGGAAAGGCCAAGAGTACTGTAGCTGTTCAGTCCACAAGAATAGATGTCTCAGCAGTCTCAATCTGGTGATGGAGTTCCAGGGACTTCCTAGACAGCTGTTGGTCTTCAGCTTATATTGGAATCCCAAAGAAGTGGATTCGAATATGAGCAATAGAATTCCTCAGCAACAGGGCAGATGAACTTGCCAGTGAGAGTGGGGATAAGCAGGCAAAAACCAAAACCTCCCACCTTCCACGTGCTTTCATGTGAACTGTTACCAAAAGGTGTGGCCCACATTTATTATGGGTCTTCTCACCTCAAATGATCCAATCAGGAAATTTCCTCACAGAGTACCCAGATGCTTGGATTTTGTTTGATTCCAAATGTAGTCAATTTGACAACCAAGATTAGTCATTATAATAATGTGTAATAAGAGTTCCTTTCCATTCAATAGTTTGTTAGTCTAATCTTTGGAATTCCAGAGATGAAAGAGACACTAGAAAGTAAAGGACTTGAGAAAGAAAAAAGATGTTTGAATAAATAATCAATGACAACTCCACAAATTTGATGAAAGTCATATTAATAAATTCAAGAAGCTCAGTAGTGATTTTAAAATGTTGAAAAATTATGAATAGATCCTGATCCCACTGCCAGGGGTCCCTTGAACAGATCAAGCTACACAACTGTGTTACTTATGCAGAGGGCCTAGCCCAGTCCCATGCAGGTTCTACAACTGTTGGTCTAACGTTCCTGAGTTCCCACCAGCTTAGTTCAGTTGTCTCTGTAGGTTTCCCCATAATGATCTTGATGCCCCTAGTTCATAGAATCTCTCTTCCCTCTCTTCAACTGGACTCCTGGAGCTCATCCTGGTGTTTGGCTGTGGATCTCTGCATCTGTTTCTATCAGTTACTAGGTGAAGGCTCTATGATGACAGTTCACGTATTTTACTAATCTGATTACCGGTGTAGGCCATCTCAGGTACCCTCTCCACTACTGCTAGTAGTCTAACCCTGGTGCATGAGCTGGTTTTTTGGAGCCCATTACCTATGGTAGGACACCTTGCACAGTCTTGATGCAGTGGGGAGGGGCTTGGACCTGCATCAACTGAATGTGCCAGGCTTTGCTAACTTCCCATGGGAGGCCTTACCTTTTCAGAGGATGGGATGGGGGGTGGGATGTGGCGAAGGCTGGGGGGAGTGGGAGAAGGGATGAGAGGGGGATTTGTGATTGGTATGTAAAATTAATAAAACATTTCTTAATAAAAATAATAAAAGAAAAAAGAAAAATTATGAACATTATTTATCAATACAGAATTAAAGCAGAAACTACCAGAAACCACAAGAGAAATCACAAATGCTTTGATATTAAACAGGACATTGCTTCACAAATTTTGGGCTATAAGCAGAAAAAGCCAAAGGAACCAAAGATATGTTAGGGAGAGTAGGAAAATAACGAATAAGGTCACAGGTATAAATGTAGTCACAATCAATAATCACATTAAATGTAAATGGGATAAATGTCTATTCATTAAAAAGCAAATGTTTTTCAGAGTGATAAAATAATTCTGGACTGTCTCTAAGATAACAAATTTGAAAAACAATGACACATCTTAGCTTATGATATTAATGGTAAGTGAATAAAGATGGAGTGGACTGCTTTAGGGTAAATAATATTACTATTGAAGACTCACTGTATAATGATAAAGGGTTAAGGTAGGAAAGAGTAAATAGCTCTTAAACTTTTTTTTAAACAATTAAATTGCAGTACATAAAAAGGTAGAACCACAAGGAAAATTGATTAATCAATCTACAATTGGTAGATCAGATATGTGAGTGTTCTTACCTTGGTAATTCAGAGACAAGTGGATTAGACAATCTATAGTACATAGAAGACTTCAAGAAAATACTTTGTGTATATATGTGAACTGTTTACCAAGGTAGAACATATTCTGGATTATATTTCAAGTTTTGATATATTTAAAGGATAAAAGTAATATTAAGTATAACCATTGACCACAAGAATAAAGTAAAATCAACAACAGAACCACCTGTGAATTTTTTTGTAAATTACTTAAGAAACCAAACACCCATTTCCCAAAACTGCCCCTCAAATTAATGAATAATTAAAAAAGAAAAATTAGAAGTAGTTCGTACTGAAAAAGGATCAGAATCCAATAAATTTAAATTTCTGTGGTACTATTGCACCTTAAGGAGAGATTATAACACTAAATACTTGCATCAGAAATAGGAGTCTCAAATTGGCAGCCCTGACTTGCTTCAGAAGAAGCTACAGGGAAAAAGAGTAAATCAAAAGTAAAATTGTGGGTCAGCAAGATGTTTCAGTGGACAAAGGCATTTGAAGGCTAAGTGGACCCATGTACTTGCTGAAAATTCTGAGGACCTGCGTTTGATCCTCAAAACCTGCATGGTTGAAGGAGAAAATGCTTCCTCTAAGTTGTTCTCTGACATCTATGTGTATGTGCCCCGCACAGAAACATTTAAGAAAAAGACAACTTTTTGTTGTTTGGTTTTTTGTTTGTTTGTTTTAAGTGCAATACTTCCATTAGTTCCTTTCCTTTGAGGAGGGTTATTTGAATGTTTTAGACACTTGACTCTCCATTGACCTGGGTACCCATGTTTGTGAACAGATTTGCTCATGACCTCTCAAATTGCAAACAACAGAATGATGAAAGAATAAATAAATAGTACATCCTTAAAGAAAGACGGCATCCACAGATGAGTAAGTGCTGCATTATGCTAATTTATAGAAGCCAAGAAAGCTACTGTTTGCTTCTGTGTCTCTGACTTCTGGAAGAGGTAAATGGAAGGGCAGGTAGCAGAGCAGAGGTTGAGCTTGAGGAGTGTCAAGCACAAAGCAGGAGTGAGAAGTTGTCTGGTGTTGGCAATGATATTGTTTACATGTCTGCATGTATCTCTGATAGGTAGAATGATAAGTCTGCATCATATATTATGTTGCTTTGTGAGATGGAATTAAGAGTGTAGACACAACACGAGTTTTAATTAGTTGACTTCGGTAATCATAGGGATTCTCCTGGTTTCTCAATATGTAGGCCATTTAGAAGACATACTCTCTGGCTATTTAGTTTTCTTTTCCGTCAGAGTAACTTCTTCCCTTACATGTTGACTTGGTTTATTTTCAGTGACTATAATGAAATACCAAAAGCTGGGCATTTTACAAAGAAAAGAAAGTTATTGATTTTGTAGTATTGGAGTCTAAAATGTGGTGGCTCTGCCAGTTTGGCACCTGGTGAGGATTTCTTGGTTCAATCGCAACATAGCAGATGACCTTATCATATGGGGAAAGTATGAAATAGAGAGAAAGGAAGCAAGAAGCCAGAGGGGATTGGCCTTGCTCTTTTTACAATTCTATGAGGAATAATCTGCTCTTACCAGATAAACCCCAGTCCTGCAGATGGCATGAATATGGTAATGAGAGAGATGCTTTAGGAATCAATCCCCAATTGGCTAGATTTCCCTAACAACTCTGAGCCTGTAGCTAATTTCGCTTGCTCCAGGGAATCTGCTGATAAAGGCTCACCTTTAATCTTCAGGCAGTGTCAGAGTTCCCATGAGGGTTCAATTTCCTCCTGGTCTTTGCTAGTCAGAGTGAGCTCTCAGCCTTTATCTGGGCACACCCTGCTCCTGCTCATGACTTCATATATATAAGAGGTCACTGAGACCCTGAAGAATATGCTGATGCCTGCCCAAATGCCTGTCATCTTGTTCTCAAACTCTTCCTTTTAAATTTTTGTCAAGGCCACTGTTTGCACCAAATGAAATTCTCAGAAAGCAGCTTTGAAGTGACAGTGTCACCCGTAGACTGCCACGGTTTTCACTTCTATCCCGGGGATAGGACTTTTTTTTTCCTTCCCCCATCTGATCTGAGCTCCAAGTGAAATCAAACAGAAACAACAAGCTGCCCAGGAACTCTCCAGGAGCATCTAATTTGATCACCGAATTGAGTAGCCTCTGGAGATGTAGCTTTAAATGGAACTCCAAAGCAGTCAGCTTTCTCTGCTGCCTGCTAAGCTGCCGGCCATTTCCTGAACACCTGGCCAGTGAGGCAGAGGGAGGGAGGCTGGAAGAATCCCAAGTGAAAATGACACAGGCATGCTGTATTTAAGAAAAGACTGAATTGGATCATGTTGCCTGTATTTCCGTCAGCTGATGTAGCTGGGGTTCACTGAGGAGTTTCTCATTTTGGCTAGAAAATCTTAATGACACTCAGTTATCTTGGAATGAAACATGCAAACTGTTCATCTCTCTGTTTACTTAGCAAATGCCTTGATGACTATAAATTGCTCACAGGGGCTTCAAGCATATTACTAAGTATAATAAGCATGTAAGCATTCGAATATTATTACTATTATCCAACTCTTTTCTCATAAAGAGAGGTCTATAAGGCCATTGTTAAGCAATGAAAGCGTTTATAATGTATTTGCGCAGATTTATGATGGTAACCTCAGCTAGTTCTGAGTTCACAATTCAAAATAGTGGAGGGATTGTGGCAGGGAACTATCAGTTGAAGAAAGCTTAGCATATAAAAGAATCCAGTGGGCAGATTTCTCTACAGTCTTTTACTGGAAGTTCTTCCTGACCCAGGCTTCATGCAACAAATAGTGCATGCTCTAGTCCAGTTGCAGAGCAAGACTGGAAGCTTTCCTTGCCTGGGTTTCATGTAGTAAATAGATAACATACAAGAGAAGCTGGAATAAAGAAACATGGGAGAAGCAGGTGCTACATAACAATTATTAAAAATGCTCTATAAAGGGTCATGCATCTCATGGCCAAGGCTTTCCCTCTTTGGGCCTTTACCTCAGATCATTAGTCCATCCCTATTCTTGAGTGCTTTCCCTTTCCAAATAAACTGTTTCTGTTTTTATTTCTAACTGTATGTCTTGTGTCTGTGGTCTAACTTTTTGTCAGGACACTAGCACCTGCATACTTTTTAGCAGGGACCAAGATCCAGCTTGCAAAAGGATGAGTGCTATCGAAGCCTGGGGATAGAAGCAGTACCAGGTTAAGCAGCAACCAAGGGGAGCCCCAGGACACCGTAATATAAGTAAACTTCCCACATGTTCCAACTTTACTTCTCAAAGTTAAAATGATTCTTTGACTTTTGCAAATTGAACAGTGAAAATACTTGTTATGGCTACTTTTGGTATCATTTGACTGCAACTCGAATTAACTAAAGCCCAAGTGATTGGGTACACCTGTGAGGGATTTCTTTCTTTCTTTTTTTTTTTTTAAAGTTATTTACTTATTTTACAATCCAACTGCAGTTTCTCCTCCCTCATATCCTGCCATTCCATGCCCCTACCTCCACCTTCAACTCCTCTTCTGTTTCTGTTCAGAAAGGAGCAGGCCTCCCATTAGTCTCAACAAAGCATAGCATATCAAGTTTCAGTAAGACTAAGCATATCCCTTTGGCTGGGCAAGCAACAGTATGAGGAATAGGTTCCCAAGAGCCAACCAAAGCATTAGGGACAGCCCCTGCTCCCATAGTTAGGAGTCCCATAAGTAGACCAAGCTACACAATAGTCACATAGATGTAGATGGCTCAGGTCAGTCCCATGCAGGCTCTCTGGTTGGTTGGTGGTTCAGACTTTATGAGTTCCTATGAGCCTAGATTAGTTGTTCTTTGAGTTTACTTGTGATGTCCTTGACCCCTCTGGCTTATACAATCCTTCCTTCCTCTCTTCAGTAGGATTCCCTGAGCTTAGCTTAATATTTGGCTATGAGTTTCTGCCACTGTTTCCATCAGTTACTGGATGAAGGCTCTCTGATGACAATTGGGGTAGTCACCAATCCGATCACAGGAGATGGCCAGTTCAGGTTACATATTCACTATTGCTAGGTGTGGTGGTATTGTGTTACCAAAATATTGTGTACCTTAATAAATTTATCTGGGTTCAGAGAACAGACAGCCACTAGATACAAAGGCTAGAAAATGGTGGCACTCACACCTTTAATCCTAGCATTCCAGAGATAGAAATCCCTCTGGATCTCGTAAGTTCAAGGCCACATTGGAAACAGCCAAGCATGGTGACACACGCCTTTAATCCCAGAAAGCCAGCCTTTAATCCCAGGGAGTGGTGGTAGAAAGCAAAAAGATATATAAGGCGTGAGGACCAGAAACTAGAGGGCATTTGGCTGGTTAAGCTTTCAGGCTATGGAGCAACACAGTTCAGCTGAGATACATTCTGGATGAGGACTCAGAGGCCTCCAGTCTGAGGAAACAGGATCAGCTGAGGATCCGGCAAGGTGAGATAGTTGTGGCTTGTACTCTCTCTCTGATCTACCAGCATGGACCCCAATAACTTGCCTCGAGTTTGATTTTATTAATAAGAACTTTTAAGATTCCTGCTACATCTGGCGCCCAACGTTCGTGTTACGAATTCATGAAAAAGCTGTTTGCCTGTGGCCTTGTGAGCCCCAGCTCAGGCCCAAGCTACACTCAGCCGGTTGTGGTGGCACACGCTGGTAGGATTTGCTGAAGGAGACAGAGGCAGGAGGATCCTGAGTATGAGGCCGGCCTAAGAGGCTTGGGAGAAATTTTGGCCTGGACTGAGCCACAAACAGTGGTGGGACCATGGAAGCAGTGGCTACTGCTCCACGTTGCCAGCTCCTTCTCATGTTGTTGGTGACTGCGGTGATGCTGCTACCAGGGATGAAGGGTTTACTGCTGCTGGTTCAGAGAAGAATTGCCAGGACTATCGCGTTACAAGAAAGCATCGGCAAAGGTCAGTTTGGAAAAGTTTGGCAAGACAAATGGTGGGGAGAAATTGTTGTGAAGATTTTCTGTTCTAGGGAAGAATGTTCATGGTTCCGAGAGACAGACATTTATCAAACTGTGATTGCTCCAAACCACAGAGGAGGCAAAAAAAAAAAAAAAAAAAAAAAGTCTGCAGGAAACCATGACCATGCCTAACAGTGACTTTGAAATCTTCAAAAAGATGACAAGATCCTACAACGATGATTCCACATGGACTATGATAAAGCCATTAAGCTGATTAACACCATGGAAAAATCGACTTTGGACTACAAACTGGTCAGGACAATTTCTAGAGGACTAGCTGAGATGATCCAGCCTGACAGACTACTTGAACAAGGACTTGAAACAAGCCCTGAACTTTCCTATTATGTAGAGACTGGACAAACGATACAGGACTTGATGATTAACCCCAAAATTTTCTTTTCAAGATTCCCTAAAGATATCTTCAACCCTAGAAAGCAAAAAGAAAAAGAGAATATAGATATGAGATAGATCATCGAATCTACTCTGAGAAAAAAGATAAAGTGTGGTGGTAATCTAATTGTACTGAATTATTATTTTGATTGTATGTTAATAAATAAAGTTGTCTGGGAGTCAGAGCTATTAGAGCCATAGCAAGAGTGTGGCGGTGGTGGCACACGACTTTAATCCCATAAGATCTCTATGTGTTCAGGGATACAGTCAGCATTGGAGACATATGCCTTTAAGACCTAGGGGGCTGTACATTCAGACAGTGACGAGGCAGTCATGTGTTTGGGTTTACAACCAATGAGAAGGCAGAACAACATACTATAAAAAAACGAACCAACAGGAAGTAGGTCTCTTTTCGCGAAGCTGGGACAGCAGGAGGAAGGGTGAGATTTTAGCTCTGAGCTCTGACTTCTCGGCTCTCTCTTTTACATTGTTTCTGTGTTTCTTATTTAATAAGACCGTTGGTTACATCTACATCTGGCACCCAACGTGACAAGAATCCATTAAAAACTGCTTGGCTTGGCGGCAGGTCCGCTTTCCCGCAAGGGCGGCAGGCGGTGGCAGGCGGCGGAGGAAGCGGCAGGAAGCCGCCGGCGTCTTAGTCCGAGCTTCCGGCATCCTAGTCCAAGCTGCCGGCGTCCTAGTCCGAGCTACCGGCTTCCTAGTCCGGGTAGCAAGTTCTAGCCCGGGCCTAGGTCTGTGAGCAGCTTGCCTAAAGCCGGTGCTACAAACAACTCAGACCTGCCCTGCCGAACAGGGCCCTGCCTGTAAAGCCAACGCACGTGGTCGGAGCTTAAGGAAGCCAGACCCAAGCCTTGACTCGGCACAAGAGGGAACACGTGGCTGCATTTAAGCTTTAGCCGGCTACGCTTTCTTGTGCATTCTCTCTTTCCTCTCTCTCTCTCTCTCTCTCTCTCTCTCTCTCTCTCTCTCTCTCTCTCTCTCTGGATTTACACCTGGGACACTAGGTGGCTGCTTTGAAAATCCCCTCGGATTTCTACTGTTCTACGCAGATTTGGTAAGTCATAATATATCAGATATTTTAAAGGAAACTATCTAAAAGAGAATTTTTTCCACATTAAAAAACAAATGGGTTTTATGTGTACATTGGAAGAAAATTGGTTTTTGTTCGAAATTTTAGGCAGTCTGGCAATGGAAAAACTATATAATATTAGTATTGGTGGAATTATGCACCTTATCACTATAATAATCCACATTTTAATATTTAAAAAGATAGTCAATTTAAGTGCCAGGATAACAGCTTTAGAAGAACTTGTTAAACCTGTAAAAATTCAGACAGAAGAAATTAACAGTGAAGTTGTTTCAAGTCGGGATCATAAGGTTGCAGAAAGAAAGCCTGTTTTCACACAGTCACCCTTAATTTATCCTGTAACCGTACAGCAGATGCCTGATCAAATGGCTACACAAAATACTTGGGCTCCAATTGAAATGTTGGATTTAAAAAGGTTTAAGGAGGCAATAGTATCTTATGGCATGCATTCCCCATATGTAAAGCAAATGTTAAACACTTGGTCAACATATAATAGGATAGTACCACAGGACTGGCGGGACCTCGCACAAGGTGTTCTGGAACCCAGCCAGAGACTTCAATTTCTGACTTGGTTTAAGGAGGAGGCTAAAAACATAGAAAAACAATGGAGGGATAAAGGAATACAAGTTTGCCAGGATCAGCTTATGGGCGAAGGCCAATATGCTTCAGCACAAGCACAATGTTTATATGATGTCCAAACCCTAATTTTATGTCGAACGGCAGCCTTGAATGCATGGGACAGAGTTGAGGAACCAGGAAAAAAATCTGAGTCATTTACAAAGGTGATGCAAGGCCCAAAAGAGTCTTTTACAGATTTTTTACAAAGACTGGCTTCAGCAGTAAAGAGAATGGTCTCGGATTCAGAAGCTAGTAAGGCAATAATTGAATCTTTGGCCTTTGAGAATGCGAATGCAGCATGCAAAAGAATAATCAGGCCATTAAGGGCAAGATCTGCACCTATAGAAGATTGGATTAGAGAAACAATTAATGTTGAAGCTGATGAGCATGATGATACATGGGTAGGAGAAGTAATTTCAAAAGGTTTGAGGAGCGTTAGATGTTTTGGATGTGGAAAGCAAGGACATTTGAAAAGGGACTGTAGACAGGTCATTCCCAGAAACAATGTTTCTTCAAGGAACAATGGCAACAGAATGCCCCTTCCTTCTGGAGTATGCAGAAGGTGTGGTAAGGGAAAACACTGGACCAAAGAATGTAGATCAACAAAGGACAGACAGGGTAATCCTTTGCCTCAGTCTTCGGGAAACTCCCAGAGGGGCCTCAGGCAGGCCCCCAGTGCAAATCCAGTTCAAACCTTTCCTGCAGCCATAGAGGAAATGCCTGCTCTGGAGAGCGATTAAATAACCAAATGCCTATTGGAATAAATCATGCTGGTCAGGATGATGAAACAGAGAGAATAGAAAATTCAGGAGAAAACATAAAGAAAATTTTTTGGCAAACTTCTATTAATGAACAAAGACCAAAATTAACAATAAAAATAAATGGTGTTTTGTTGTCTGGTCTGGTAGACACAGGTGCAGACGTTACCATAATTACACCAGAATTTTGGCATCCAACTTGGCCTCTTCAGGAGGTAAACGTTCAACTGTTAGGAATTGGGACATTATCTCAGGTGAAACAGAGTGCAAGATGGCTCGAATGTATAGGTCCAGAAGGACAGAGAGGAAAATTAAAACCATATGTGGCTAACATAACTATGAACCTGTGGGGTCGAGACTTGTTGCAACAATGGAATACTCAGATTAACATCCCTCCAATCTCAGAAACAAATCATAAACTAGCACATGTTACTGAGAGAAATATTAGAAGATATTGTTCTAATGAGTGGTCACCAGCCATCCATATTATACAAGAACAGGGCACAATAACTGATGATCTTCCAAAGACACCAACAGCTCTACCTTTAAAATGGTTAACAGACAAGCCTGTATGGGTCCAGCAATGGCCTTTAACAACAGAGAAACTCCAGGCTTTAGAAGAGCTGGTAGAAGAACAGTTAAATGCTCAGCATATTGAAGAATCAACCAGCCCTTGGAATTCTCCTGTATTTGTTATTAAAAAGAAATCTGGTAAATGGAGAATGGTAACAGACCTTAGGGCAATTAACAAAGTAATTCAGCCAATGGGTTCTCTACAATCTGGGATGCCTTTGCCTACTCTGTTACCAAAAGGATGGCCTCTCATAGTTATTGATTTAAAAGACTGTTTCTTTTCAATACCCTTACAAGAAAAAGACAGAGAAAGATTTGCTTTTACAGTGCCTACTTATAATAATTCTCAACTGGTTAAAAGATTTCAATGGAGGGTCCTCCCTCAGGGAATGTTGAATAGCCCAACTCTGTGCCAATATTTTGTGCAACAGCCATTGGAAGTGATACGTAAAAAATTTCCTAAATCTATAATTTATCATTATATGGACGATATTTTACTAGCTGACTCAAATGCAGATACTTTAGGAATAATGTTTGAAGAAGTAAAGAAAATTTTGCCTTGCTGGGGATTACAAATTGCTCCTGAAAAGATACAAAGAGGAGATTCTATTAATTATTTAGGATATAAAATAGAGCTACAAAAAATTAGACCCCAAAAGGTGCAAATTCGGAGAGATAGACTACAGACTCTTAATGACTTTCAAAGATTATTTGGAGATATTTCTCATCTACGAACTATTGTTGGGGTAAAAAATGATGAACTGACTAATTTGTTCAAAACCTTAGAAGGTGACAAGGACTTAAATAGTCCAAGAGAATTATCACCTGAAGCTGAGAAAGAATTAGCCTTGGTAGAAAAGAAAGTGCATGAAGGACACGTGAATCGTATTGATCCAAAGCTGGATTGCATTTTGGTTATTTTACCTTCTAGGCGTTCTCCTACTGGAATATTAATGCAGAGGGAAGATATTATATTGGAATGGATATTTTTACCAAATAAACCAAATAAAAAATTAAAAACTTATGTGGAAAAAATCTCTGACTTGATTTACAAAGGAAAACTGAGACTTCGTCAATTAGCAGGCATAGACCCAGCAGAAATTGTAGTACCATTAACTAAGGAGGACATTGAAAAATTATGGACAGAAAGTGAACCTTGGCAAAGAGCTTGCAGTAATTTTTTGGGAGAAATTAACAGCAAATATCCCAAAAGCAATAGAATTGATCTTATAAAGAGAGCTGATTGGATCTTGCCTCGAATTGTACGGCAAAAACCCATATCTGGAGTTCGTACATTTTATACAGATGCCAACAAAGAAGGAAAGGCAGGTTACAAATCAGAAAATTTAAGTAAAGTGGTTCAAAGTCCGTATAATTCAGTTCAAAAATCAGAATTGTATGCTATTCTGTTGGTATTAATGGATTTTTCAGAACCTCTCAACATAGTAACTGACTCTCAGTATGCTGAAAGAGTGGTGTTACATATTGAGACTGCAGAATTTATCCCTGATGCTTCAGAATTAACTTCACTGTTTATTCAATTACAAGATACAATCAGGAAAAGGAATCATCCTTTATATATAACTCACATTCGATCCCATACTGGTCTGCCAGGCCCTCTAGCACAAGGCAATGATGAGATTGATAAATTATTGATAGGAAATGTGCTGGAGGCCTCAGAATTTCATAAAAAACATCATGTCAATAGTAAAGGTTTAAAAAAGGATTTTTCCATAACCTGGCAACAAGCCAAAGAAATAGTAAAGAAATGTCCTACTTGTTCCTTCTACAATCAGACGCCATTACCAGCAGGATGTAACCCAAAGGGTACTCAGAGAAATGAGATCTGGCAGATGGACGTGTTTCATTTTGCAGAATTTGGAAAATTGAAATATGTACACCACACTATCGATACTTATTCAGGATTTCAATGGGCAACTGCTTTGAGTTCTGAAAAAGCTGATTCTGTAATCACTCATTTGCTAGAAGTTATGGCCATCATGGGTATACCTGCACAAATCAAAACTGACAATGCTCCATCATATGTCTCTGTTAAAATGAAACAGTTTTTTGCTTATTACAATATAAAGCATATTACAGGCATACCACATAATCCTACAGGTCAAGCAGTTATAGAAAGATCAAACAGAACTCTAAAGGATATGCTAAATAAACAGAAATGGGTAACAAAAACCCCCAGAAATAGACTGCATAATGCTCTTCTAACTTTGAATTTTCTGAATGCCAATGAGAAAGGAACAACAGCTGCAGAGAGACATTGGATAATAGAAAAAACTACAGAATTAAATCAGCCTATATACTTTAAGGATGTGCTGACCTCAGAATGGAAACCAGGGTATGTATTACATTGGGGACGTGGTTTTGCTTTTGTTTCTACAGGAGAAGATAAGCTGTGGGTACCATCAAAATTGATAAAGGTTCGATTTGAACAAGAGAGACCTCTTAATTGAGGAGGTGATAGTTCATTAACCAGCATGAACATCCAATTTAAACTAACTTGTATCAATAACACATGCCTTTTCATTTAATCAGATAATAACTTGTCAAAAGGAAACATCCCCAAAATTAGTCTTGGGGAAAGGTTTTTGGTTTTGTCTTTTAGGAGAATGAAGGTTAAGGAATCTGAAGAACACTGGACAAATGAGACAACTGAAGAAAAGTGACAAATCATCTATCCCAAGAAACAGAGTGAAATGGTGTATGGGTATATATTATCTAAAAAAAATTTATGTCTTCCTAAATGTTTGTTTCTGCTTTTCTCTAAAGATTTAACACTATTGGTTTTCTAATAGTCCCAGTTCAATTAAAATTTAAAGCTGACTTTGGAGTTGGAGAATGGCTCTCTCCTTCTTTAAACTCAAGCATGTTGTTAAAAGGAAAATTCAAACTCCCTGTATCATGCCAGAATAAGAGCCATCTTCTGCTATGGTACAGGACAAAAGCAAAATTAATTAAGGGACTATTCTATTACTAATCTCAACTCTTTGATTCTATTCTGATTCTTTAAACTTTTCTCAAAGTATAAATTTTATATCAAAATTTACAAGATTAATATCTATATACATTTTAAACTTTGTTAAGATATGTATGGTCACATAGAGTACTAACTAATTCTAGAAAAAAGGCTAGCTGCATATATATGTTTTTGTGTTCGAGTCTCTTATCAGTTTTCTGCAGGAAATCATGGCCAGGCCTAACATCAACTGAAGTCTCCAGAAAGAAGATGGGGCCCCACAACAACAACAATTCCACGTGGACAATAATAATATCATTAAGCTGACAAACATAATCCACAGATCAGCTTTGAACTACAAGGTGCTCAGAGCAATTTTGAGATGACTAGCTGAGATGATCCAGTCTCAAAGACTACTTGAATAAGGACTTGAGATAAACCCTGAACTTTGGCATTATACACAGACTGGATAATGAAGGATATAGTTACCTCTCCTAGAATTTGACAATTAACCTAAAATTTTTCTTTCAGGATAAAGAAAACTTCGCCCATACCCAACAGGAAGCAATTTTAAGAATACAACGCCCACATTCCCAAAGAGGTGGTGTGGGGCGGGTGGTTTTTTGGTCTTTTTAATGGGTTTTGGGTCTGGGATAATTTTCAGTATTTAGGGGGGTTGGTTACAAGTTATTGTCAAGGGTTAGGAAAAAGGCTAAGCAAAGGAGATTAGATTTAAGGTTCTTGTTTAAAAAAAAAAAGAGAAAGAAAGAAAAGAAAAAGACAATTACTAGTTTTAAATACTTTACATTGGATTGAATTGTTTTATATTGTACACAAATTTGAAACTGATATTGTTAGAAAATGCTATATGTATATTTCTAATTGTATTTATTCCATCCATTTAACAATGTAATGCAAATTTCTGATCCTTGAATGTTATTATTATCAACTATTAGGATATAAAGAAATGAAAGCTAGTAGTTAGACATTATCATAGAACTTGTAGTCATATTAGATATGTTTTAAAAATTGAGCAGAGATGTTTTAGACAGGTCATCTTCAAACCCTTCAGAGATCTACAGAATATGGCATTTACAATGTTTTAATAACTTAGAAAATTTTTCTTTTTTGAGACATGTCGGCTCCTGGCAGTACCAATCTACTTTAGAGAAAATATGAGCATTGAAGAAACTGCATATGGAGTCAACTTTCATTCTGACAAAAGTTAGCCACTGGACAACAAAGTATCCTCGAATCAACAGGACAAAATGGACAGACAGATCACGAAACAAGGGACTACTGATTCTTGCCAAAACAAGTGTGGTTATGGCTTTATCAAAAGGCATCTTCTGAGGCCAGGACAATATGGCCCCATCCCTGAAGTGGCCTTCGCATCCGGAAAAGGTACAGTGCCCTTTTCTTCGAAGGCAGCTTAACAGGCAGAGGGCCGATGGATTCTGTTGTACAACGGAACAGCAGCTGAAAGCTCATGCCTCTCAAAAGTAGACTGGCATTTAATAGAGGGATGTGGAGAAGAAGGGGATGCTGAGATGAAGCCATATATACACAGCCAAGAAGAATGGACAGCTGAATTAAAAAACTGTCAACAATTTCCAGAATTTAAAATCCTGAATCATGACAGGACACTAGTGGAATTCAGGTGTTTCTGGTACGTGGACTGCTCTCACCCAATGTGAGGTTGAACTGTTGACCTTGTGTACATCCTACTTCACAAATGAGTCTGTCAGATACACTAAGCCTATAGGCTGAAGATGATGCCCCAACACTGCGGAGAAACCTCAGGTGACTGCCCAGGCAGCTGGCTGTTTCTGTCAACTCACAAAATTTTTTGGAAGTTGCTTGCATGCACTTCCTGTTTTTATTTTTGTTAGCTAATATTATTCCCTTCTTGGGTCTCTGAGGGAGTTGAAGATTAGTTAGTTATGGTTGAAGATTAGTTAGTTATAGTTGAAAATTAATCAGGATAGAAAGTGCATTAGATACATCTTGGATTTACCAAAATAGGATAGATAATGGAATTATTTTCTCTGATTTGTCAAATACCTGTTTAGGTATTTATTACTTGTATATATTGTATATAGTTATTGTACTTTTGTATATAGTTTTTCTTTTGTTAGTTATTACCTTTTGCTTTTTTTCTTTTTATTAAAATAGAAAAGGGGAAATGTGGTGGTAATCTAATTGTACTGAATTATTATTTTGATTGTATGTTAATAAATAAAGTTGTCTGGGAGTCAGAGCTATTAGAGCCATAGCAAGAGTGTGGCGGTGGTGGCACACGCCTTTAATCCCATAAGATCTCTGTGTGTTCAGGGATACAGTCAGCATTGGAGACATATGCCTTTAAGACCTAGGGGGCTGTACATTCAGACAGTGACGAGGCAGTCATGTGTTTGGGTTTACAACCAATGAGAAGGCAGAACAACATACTATAAAAAAACGAACCAACAGGAAGTAGGTCTCTTTTCGCGAAGCTGGGACAGCAGGAGGAAGGGTGAGATTTTAGCTCTGAGCTCTGACTTCTCGGCTCTCTCTTTTACATTGTTTCTGTGTTCCTTATTTAATAAGACCGTTGGTTACATCTACAATAAAGAAATAATAGGATAAATAGGTAGATCATTGAATCTACACTGAAGAAAAAGGGGAAGATATAAAAATATCAAAAGGTAGACTACTGAATCTATTATGAAAAGAAAAAAGAGAAAATATGGATATGATAAGATAAAAAGGGAGATTATGTAATCTACTTTTAAAAGGGAACTACTTGTTTTAAATAAGATAAGTAATGAAAATTTTTTGGTCTGAGTTTATCAGATGTTACTGGACTGGACAGTGTTAATATATATAATGGAGTTTTTTGTCTGGATCTGTCAAATGTTAATGGACTAGACATTGTTGATGTAATCTTGACTGTATATTGCATATACTTATTGAAGATAGTTTTTCTTGTATTAGTTATAAGCTTTTTTAATTTTAGACAAAAAGGGAGGAGATGTGGTGGTATTGTGTCACCAAAATATTGTGTACCTTAATAAATTTATCTGGGTTCAGAGAACAGACAGCCACTAGATACAAAGGCTAGAAAATGGTGGCACTCACACCTTTAATCCTAGCATTCCAGAGATAGAAATCCCTCTGGATCTCGTAAGTTCAAGGCCACATTGGAAACAGCCAAGCATGGTGACACACGCCTTTAATCCCAGAAAGCCAGCCTTTAATCCCAGGGAGTGGTGGTAGAAAGCAAAAAGATATATAAGGCGTGAGGACCAGAAACTAGAGGGCATTTGGCTGGTTAAGCTTTCAGGCTATGGAGCAACACAGTTCAGCTGAGATACATTCTGGATGAGGACTCAGAGGCCTCCAGTCTGAGGAAACAGGATCAGCTGAGGATCCGGCAAGGTGAGATAGTTGTGGCTTGTACTCTCTCTCTGATCTACCAGCATGGACCCCAATAACTTGCCTCGAGTTTGATTTTATTAATAAGAACTTTTAAGATTCCTGCTACAGCTAGGAGTCTTAGCTGGCATCATCCTTATAGATTCATAGGAGTTTCTCTTATATCAGGTTTCTACCTGACCTTGAAATGCATTCCATTTCCAGTCATCTCTTTCAGTATTCCCACTTATAACCCAACCTGATGCCTCAAGCTCCCATCCCCACCCAACCCAGTCCACCTAGGAGATTTCTTCTATTTCCTCTTTCAAGGAGATATATGCACTCCCCCTCTTGGGCCCTCCTTGTTACCTAGTCTCTTTGGGTCTGTAGCTTGTCGCATAGTTAGAGGGATTTTTCTTAATTAGATGAAGTGGGATGACCTATTTTCCACTTTAGTCCAGATATTTTTTGGTCAGAAGACTCATCTTTCATCTGGGCCACATCTTCTGGTGGCAGTCTATATAAAGCACATGAGTATATATTCGTTCTATTAATTCCATTCCTCTAGAGAACCCTGACTAACACAATACTCTCTTGATTGTGTTTAGAATCATATTTCTTGAGAATTGACTATCCATATAATAAAGGTGTTAATAAGAACAGATCTTGACTAGAAGAAAGCCAATAAGAGAAAAATAGAAGTCCCCTAAATGATGCCATTTAATGTCCATCTTCTAAAGAGAAAACAGGCCCCACACTATCTAGGTTAGAAAGGTTTGAACAGAGCTTGCAATATTCCAATAAAATAAACATCTGTAGGGTGTCACTAGGGGCTACAGAAACACAATTTTCAAAAGTTGTAGAAATTAAACATTACAAAAATGAGTAGCTCTTGATAATTTATAATTTATAATAATTGCTTGTTTGTTTTGTTTTGGAGTTAATGACTCTCTACATACCCCAGGCTGTTTTCTAATATGTGATCCCTCAGTCTAAAGGGGGGAGCATAAGAAGAGTAAAAAACCCTAACCCTGAGCCTGACTACCTGAGAATTGACATTTCTAGTAAAGTGAACAATTTGATGTGAAGGTCATCAATATGGAGACACAATATTCCTTTTATATGGAGACATTTCAAATAAGAATGTTAGAATAGCAACAAACCATGCTTAAGGCTTAAGCATTTATGACTTTTGCTGGAGTCCAGCTCCAGATGAGGGCAGGCTCTGAAGATGGGTGAATGCAAGAGCAGTGACAGGAGGAATCAGACATAGGACACTTCTTAGCTTCGTTTTAGGAGAGATGGGCAGAAAGAAGCACATCTTTGTATGGCTTGTCCTGCTCTGATGGGAGCCATCACTGGTGAAACAGGTCCCAGCAGAAGATATAAGGAATCAGTGGGAAAAGGAAGTGAGTCAGGCCATGGTGGTTGGGAGAATCTTGCAGCCTGATGAGCAGCCAGAATGCTTCTTTATTTATACAGAATTAGTAAGCAGGGATACATTCATGATGTTCCAAAATACAGATCATATCATCTTGATTTTGGACATGTATTTCATTTTTTTGCTCATCTTTTAGTCATCATTAATAATTTATGACAGGACAAAGGTATCATTTCCAATCATTTTCCTTTAAGTTTTGACATCATTGATAAACAGTTATCATTTTTTATTCATTAACCCTATAACTCAAATTTTAAGAATCTAGAGGCATATGACAGCCTGTTCTCAGGCTGATAGCTTTGGTTGCTTCAAGAACACTAGACCAAAACAAAATCTTAAAGCCATCCCAGGCATTTTGCCATGTCCCAAGCAGCATATTATTAACTGTTAATGGTCAGAGTGCCCACAAAAAATCCTCGGTCTAAAGCTGCTGCAGTTATTACTCAAATTCTGGCATAACACAATGTTTATATTTTATATCTTTATAGAATTTGTCTATATATCTAATGCTGGCATCCTGTTGTTCTTTGGTCATATGACACCACAGTTGCTCTTCATGTGCTAACTTTCTAAGAAAGGGAGGTTCTGACACCTCATACTTTTATCATCTTTTCACTCCATATTTTGCTGATCAATATGTCTCTGAGTGGGGCAGGGGTATATGCTATGTAATTGTCTGAGTGTACAGTGGGAAGAGGCCTGTAATCTGAACTGTGACCAACTCCTCTAGCCCAGTGAATCAGTTGACCTTTTTGAGTTTACTTTGTTTTAAATATCTTGTTCTTGCCGGGCGGTGGTGGCGCATGCCTTTAATCCCAGCACTCGGGAGGCAGAGCCAGGTGGATCTTTGTGAGTTCGAGGCCAGCCTGGGCTACCAAGTGAGTTCCAGGAAAGGCGCAAAGCTACACAGAGAAACCCTGTCTCGAAAAATATCTTGTTCTTGTCTAAGTACAGGGACAGATGTTTCAAGAATGTCTCATAGCCTCATGAAGAAACCTCTGGCTTCTTTACGTGTCACAACCTCCAAGGAAGACCTTCAAGTAGATAAGGATATCTCCCTAAAACCAAGGAGAATTGTATGTTCAGGACTGTCCTGGGGAAGCTTAGAAGCAATACTCCTAGGAGAAGGCATAAATAATTCACAAGAAATTTTCCATCAATCTAATATCCCCAAATCATACAAATATTAAAAGTCCCTCAAGTATGCAACAGGTGGAGATGAAAACCAAAGGTGGCATGGCAGCCATCATGTGGCTCAGCTTGGCAGGATCTTTGTCAAGCAGATGTGTTGGCTTTATGACTTCTGTCATTCTATTCAGATATGGCTGTGCCAGGGTTTATTCCTTTGCCAGATGTGAACCTGAAGTTTTCTGGGCACCTTGCAAATAAGACTACAAAGTTTGTTGCTTTTTTTTTTCTTTCAATAAAAATGTGCTTATCCCCTTGGTGCAGTCTTTGTGGCCTACTATTTTAACTTATAAACTATAATCTTAATCAATTCACCTTGGGAACTACCCTACTATCTCATTTACTGGTGTTTGTGTGTGTGTGTGTGTGTGTGTGTGTGTGTGTGTGTGTGTGTGTGTGTGTTGGGGTTGCTCCCTTAGCAGCTTTTTGGGATGTAACTTCAGAAGCTACCAAAATTTTATTCACAGCTCTTGTGAAGACACCGACACACAGGTCTCTTTGGAGAAACCCATACTTGGGTTTGGCGCATCACTTCTCATATGCCTTTCTACTTACAGTAAGTTCTGTATACTCCAATTCACCTTCTGACTGACTTGACATGGAGTTATTTTCTGTAATGTCTAAGAATTCTAGCTTTGATAGATTAAGGGATTCTGCAAAGAACTGCTCTTCCTACCCCCCAGACTGCTACAGGTGGCAATACAGAACTGTGTCTCCAAATCCCCTTCCCTGATGTCACTGGCAATATTCATCAATAAAATGGAAGTCCCATTATTGGCTGATATTTGCACCTAGTTGTGGAGTACAAGGGTCCTTGGAGGGAAATGGATAAGCCAAGGCATTCACTTGATCCAGGTGGGCTGCATACCTGGATCCCCAGGTCTGGAAGAGGAATGTGGCCCTCCTTCTGAATGTTGTATAGGCTCCAAGCAATGTCTAGCAGCTCTCTTGTGCCCCTTTTGGCTTGAAGCCTCAGAAACTAAGAATGTGTTCCCTGAAAGAGTCTCTCCTTGACCAAAGCTCATCCAAGTTACCCTTGGCTTCTAAGTCCTTTAATGATGACATAGTTTCTACCAGTTTGAGAGCATGCCCCTAAGATCACCCCAGTTCCCTCTAGAATGATGTCTGCTTGGGAAAACTCAATCCTGATCACACACACAAAAAGTTGTTTCTTCCTGTCAATCCCTAAAGATGGGACTTCAGTCTCTCAGTCCCAGTGTGAAGACAGAGTCCTGTCTGTAGGAACTGGCAGCCAGCAGACATGGCTGCTCTAATTATTGTTGTCTTGCTAACTCAATTGGAAGTTTGTACTGCCATGACTCTCCTAAACTTTCAATTGCTTCTCCACTACCAAATTTCCCTTTAAAATACCACTTCACATCTGTGCAGATGAACTGGACTCTTCCCTATTGCAGTGCTTACCACTAATTGAAACTGTCCCTACCACTTTAACTAGTGTTCTGTTGCTTTTTATCTCTGACACTTTGCTATTAGAGTTGTCACCAACTTTGCAGTGGATGATGGCACCAGTGACCTTTCAAGTAGAGCAACCAGGGAGATCATGGAGGATGATTCTAAGAGGTAGTGAGTTCAAATGAGACTCACTGCTACAGAGTCCTAAGGATCTTATTATACTACTCTGCCACCGTGTTGCATTAAAAATTGCCTGGTTTTATTACAATGAATTTGAGTGCTTTAACATTAATAAACTGATTATGATTGAAGAGGCTTTAATTGTCCCCATTGAGCCTCATATATATGACCAACAATGCTGCGTATTTTCTGTTGCTTAAAGTCATTCTTCAAAGTTGCTTTATTCTCTCCATGATATAGATGAAAGAAATGGGGTACATGGATGCTAGAAACTCTCCCCCAAACACATACCAACTATTTGGCGAAAACAGAATTGGTACTCAGATATTTTTCAACCCAAATAATATTCTCATGCGGGACACAATTTCCAATACCACTTATAGAAACATAGTTCTTACTTGTGTCTTTTAAAATTCTGGATTCTGAACCAGGATGCATAGGCAGTATAACAAAATTCAAAGAAACAAGTCAAAGAAATGATAAAAGTGGTTCTGACTGTTCAAACATTACCAGCTCTACAAAGCCACAATGAGAAATGGGAGGAAATGGAGAATTGCCTGCCCAAAAGGGGCACAAGAGAGCACAAAAGGAATTTGACTCTTGAGGCTATTAGAGAGGCAATTTACAATGCAGTAGTGGAGGTAACAATTGCTTCCTTTTCACGTATTCAAGTTGGGAAAAGAAAGTTAATTTCAAAAGCTGAAATGCCGATAATTGCATACATGGGGTTCCATTGTAAAGAGAATAGCCTTGCCCAAGGTGGAATTGTTCCTGTGAAAAGATGGTCAACTTTGGAATAATCTATGTGAATTTTCTGAAGTTAATGGAAGAAGAACATGAGAAAGAGAAGGAGGAGCTGGTGGACAAGTATGTCTAAATACAAATTAGTCCAACTCTTGACTGCTAGATGAGTGCAGAATGACACTTAAGCAGCCAGTAAAATGTCCTCATTCCAATCAAGATCATATTGGAATGTGAGGGGCCTGATCTTAGGCCCCAAGACTCAGGGCTTCATAATGCTCAAGAAAGTTTCTTTCTCAATGATTTAGGCCTGAGATTCATGGTGATTCATGAAGTTTGCTTCCTGCAATCATAGAAATATTAGTGCTGAGAATTAACAGTAGTGAGGCCCACTCAGATACAAGTTGCAAGTCACTGTATACCCAGCCCTAATCACATGTTGAAGTACTCATTCCCAGTTTGACAATACTTGTAGTTAGAGCCTCTAGGGTAGTAATTAAGGTTGGAGTCAAATCTCGTGGGTGGGACTCTAACTGGAGGGGAGTTATGGACTTAGTCTTGAACTTCCATCCTGAAGAAGTGAGAAAAAATGAATGTCAGTAGTTAGAGTTGTGTTATTTTATTATGACAGGGAAGATTAGAGTAATCAGTTTAATCAGATCTGCGTGTGGCTATCTCATGTACCTTATTGTATTAATCAGTATCATTCAGCCTTCTGCCCATCATTTAAAAGTGTCTCAAAGTAAGTGACCATGGCCGGGATTCTTAAGTTGTTAGAACCATCTTTGGGTGAGTTTTAAAGTGGTGTAGCTCCTGTCTCACAAGTCCCTTTCTCTTCTGCATTCAATTTAGTTGCATGCCATTTACATTGATCTATATAATTTCTATCAGCCCCGTTTTGTTTCAAGCAAGAATAATTTTGCTGCATTTAAAGCTGCCATTTAAATACCACTTAAGGGGAGCTTTATAAGAACTTTGTAATATCCCAGGAAAAGTTTGGGTCTTTTCACATTTATCCAGTGTGGATAGGTGATTGGAGAAAAGTGCAGATAAAGAGTTTCTTACTTTCTAGACCTCACTCAAGATGTGAATAAACAAAGTTCTCCTCAGAAAACTTATCACTAGGGCTACAGTGTCCAGTGTAGTTTTTGAGGACAGACACTGAGCTATATCAACAGAAACACAGCAGGGTCATTGGCAACTTCAACACCCTTGTTTAACTATCACTAAGCATTCCTCTCATCCTTGTTTTCTATACCTGGCTCCTCTGAACTCTTTAATGGTGGCAGTCCAGTGCATTCAGTGTGTAACACTTTGTGTTTGCTCCAAACCATGTTGAATTTTACTGACATCCACTTGAGCTCATTAATACACTGGTCTCATTAAAACTGATTTCAATAGAATATAATTAGTTATTTTAACCTAAGTGCATTTCAGAATCACATTTTATCCACTTTTTGAGAAGCAAATTAGAACATACATTTTCTTGTTGCCACTCAACAAATTCATGATGAGTCCTTTAAAAAAAAAGAGGAAAGTAGATCAATCTACGCAGACAATAAAAATTAGTTCTTTCTGTTTTCACTAAAGAAAACATGTCCTTTGGATGGAGAACTTCAAAACTGCAAATTACAACTTAACACGATGATAGCTGAGGGGCATAGTCTGCAGGAGGCAATTTTTGTAAGATATATTAAACTTGAAGTTTTATATTTGATGGGATGTAAAATCATAGCATTTTAAAACTAGAAATAAGAATGGGGCCTTGGAGCACTCTCAGGGAAAAACCACCACTCCTCCCCACACACAATTTTCTGTAGGCAAAAATGGAAATGTGCATTTCGAAGACAGAACCTCATTTCCCTAGAGGTCTGTGCAAAGTGGTTTTCAAATAAAGACAAAGATAATAAAAAAATGTTCTCTTAAATATCTGGTTAGCACACATACACACGTCCGTGCTGCCAGTGAGAGAAGCAGACATCCATCATCCAAGGATCCTCTATTAAGATGCTGCACCTTGGCATGATGCCGCAGGGATACTGCTGACTGGTGGATCTGCATAGAAGATGTCCTAGTGCATCTCCTATACATCTCAGCCTTAGGACTGGCAATTTTAGTAGGCTTCAATTATTTTTCTAATTTTCCATCTTGACACCATAAGGATGATTCTAGAATATAGAAATAAAGCAGAAATGGCAGACTTGGCACCAAAGAGAAGCACTCTGCATTCCATTTTGCCATTTGTTAACTACATAGCTTTGGCCAGGCACTTATTTCCTCTCATTTACAGCTGGATAATGATTCATGATGCCTACTGTGGCATTGCTGTGTGCATAAGATATAGCACATCTGTTCTGGCTTGAATGTTGAATGTTTCCCTAAAGAAAGTTGGTCCTCTGAGAAGTAGTAATGGAAGGTGGTAAAACCTGGACATCAAGCCTAATGGGAAGGTTTACATCATTGGAGATATGTCCTCAAAGAAGGGTGTAGGATCCTGGTGACTTCTTTATTTTTGACTTCTGGCTATAAGGTGAGGAGGTTGATTATGCACCAAAAAATATGAAACAGTTAGCCATAATACACACTACTGAAATATTTACTTATATTTAATGTTCATAAGTGTTTTGCCTGCATGTATGTATGTGTACCACATCTTTTCCTGATGCCAGCAGAGGCCAGAGGACTGTGTCAGGTCCCCTGGAACTGGAGTTACAGATGATTTTGAGCCTCCATGTGGATGCTGGGAACTGTGTCTGGGCCTCCACAAGAGTAGCAAGTGCTCTTGATTGCTGCACTCTCTCCAGCCCCTCTTTCTTTTCATTTCTTTTCTTTTTAAATGTTATTTACTCTGAGAATTTCATGCGCGCGCGCGCGCACACACACACACACATTATCCACCCCCACTCCTCCTCTCTACCTCTGCATTCCTCTCAACATTTCACCCCTCCCAACTTTATGCCTTCTGCTTTAAATATATATATATAATATATATATATATATATATATATATTATATATATATATATATAATTATCCACTGAGTTCAATTAGTGCTTCCCATAAGAACATAAGAGTAGATCCTCCTAAATGTATTCTAGCTTTTATCTCTTAAAAAATTACCTCCTTCCCCAAAGCCCCTTTCTAGTTTCAAACACTTATGGCATTCCAAATGAAACACACATATTGAAATATTCAAAGCCAACATCCACACATGAAGGAAAACATGCAATGTTTGCCCCCCTAGGTCTAGGTTATCACATTCATGTTGATAGGTATAATTTTTGGGGCCTGGACATAGACTTTCTCTAGGCTTAGAAGATTCTCATTGCCGATCTTCTGGTAAAAAGATGTACGATTCCCCTCTTGGGGCATCTTGCAGTCAACAGCTGACTGACCCAGGGGTATAAGAGCTCCTTTGGCTTCAGAATGGCATACCTATGTGTGCCGTTGATGCTCTGGTGTTCTGGGGAGCATCAGGCTGCACCAAATTTTCAGTGGTGACTACACGTTACCCAGCTCTGGTCATTGCTCTTTCCTGCTTGTGAACTTTGCTTGTGCACTGAGTAGCCTTCACAGAATCACATGCATGGCCTTTTCCAGCCTCTGCTTTTTGTCAGGATGACTTCATGTTTGTTTCTGTAAATAACAGGAAGCCATTAAAGATTTAAAGTCAGTGTCGTGACTCCATCATAATGGTAAATGTGAACAGCATGACTTCAATCTGAGTCTGAGAATTTGAATTTAAGAGTAAGTCCTCCAGTTTATTTTTAACATAAAAATATATTTCTTATACACTGCTTTGATAAAATTCTTGATGTTCAACCTGAAGAGAGGTGCTTGCATGTGTGTGTGTGTGTGTGTGTGTGTGTGTTTGTGTATTATTCTAATGTTGTTAGGAAAATGTGGGTTTTATCTGGGAAAATTTGAATTTTCCCTTTAATGTGTTCTTTTTATTGCAGTTATGCTCCAGAATTTTCTCCTTTGATTTTGCCACTCATAGCTGTATCATTTTTCTTATGGCAGTAATTGCTTCTCATTTCTGTGTGTATTGTCTGAAAAACATTCATATCCTGTAGTTTGTTTCTTATGAT
The DNA here is from genome assembly GCF_049852395.1 of Peromyscus maniculatus bairdii. Classification (NCBI taxonomy): domain Eukaryota; kingdom Metazoa; phylum Chordata; class Mammalia; order Rodentia; family Cricetidae; genus Peromyscus; species Peromyscus maniculatus. The sequence goes on along the minus strand of NC_134855.1, from coordinate 116,435,198 downwards.
ATTAGAATTAGGCATTCATAATTGATTGTGGACTAGTAAAGGTGATCACATTGGAGATTCTGCAAACTAAGCAGTATTTAAAAGCTTCCTTCCCTCTTCCTATCACTGTCCATTTGCATTCCTTAATTCCTTTATATATATTTTTCCTTCCTCCCTTCCTTTTGTCTGCCCCTCCCTCAACCCTTCCAAACTTGGATGGATAATTCAGCATATTAAATATATAACCATTAGCCTCCTACCATTTAGAATAATTGGCTTTTAAATTTTGTTTTGTAAAAATTCAGCCTTACTAATTAGTTGACCTTTATGAATAAAATATGCACATTTTTATTCAACAAGTGCTGGGGTGATATAGGTGTTTTCTGCAGAGCAGTACTCTATCCACCAGAAATATAATTATATTTCTGAAACTGTGATGCTGGTCTTGATCTTTGCCATGTGAGGGGGGGACCTTCATGTATCTATATAATTTATTCTCAGTCAGAGAAAGGGCATAAATCTTTATTTAAGCTATTAAATGCATAAAGAAAGCCATTGAAAACTTCAAGTGAAGAATTATTCTTATTAAAAAATAAAGATGTTATGCCCCCCTTTTATCTTTACCAGAGGAAATGCTACTCAGCCTTCAAAACTAAATTAGGAGATTGCATCTTCTATGAAAGAGATGCTGAAGAAGACAACAGCCATTTCTGCCTTCCTAATCCAGAAGTCAGTTCTTTCTCTAATTCCTGTAGAATTTATTTTAGATCTCTTTGGATTTTATTTGGATGTCATTTTAATGTGTTTCCCAAAGGTTCATGCGTCAAGTTGGTGAAAGGAGACATGAAACCCTTAAAGGGCAGACCTAGTGGGAGTTATTTAGTTCACTGGGGGTAGTTCCCTCAGAAGACAGTCTATTTCTACTGGGATTGTGGGTAGTTCTTGGGAGCAGGATGTGATGAAGAGTACTATGGTGGTAGGCTGTAAACCAGGAGGTGTTTTTTTTCTCCTCTTTGTTGGACTTTCTCACGTGTTTGGAGGGAAAAAAAGCTGTTAGGTAGTTTAGAATAGCTGGTGAGGAAAAATTAATCCCTTTTCCTGGTATCCTGTGATCCAGAAAGCTAATTCTGTCTTGTTTAGATGGCATCTGGGCAGTATTCTGGAAGAGATCGAACATGCAAAGCATCTTGAGCCCTAGGCTTGGGATTTATCACTTGCATTTCCTTCTATACTTTAAAGTAAGTCACAAAGCAGATAGGTTCAAAGAGTATGAAATAAGCCCCACCCCTCAAAGGAAGGAATTAAAAAGCTACTTGAAAGAACATGATTCACAGAAGGGTGGAGAACTGGAAAGTTTTTGTGATGAATATACTATATTTATACATGTTCGTGTGGATTTTTGTCTTCTGCCAATCCAAATCATTTTGAAGATAAGATATCTTATTTTCCAGTATCAACAGAGAGGTTTAGAATGAATACTTTTTGGCTTTAACCTTCCAGCCTCCTTCTTCTTTGTTTCTGCTACTGGTTCTTGCATTTTGGTGTTTTTTTTTCCCACATCACATTATCAGTGGTTCTTCTGAACCTAAGTTGTTAAATAGGTATCCTAACTCAAAGTCCGCTTAGGTGATCAGAATTATCAGGCTGTAACAATAAGTCTCTTTCAAAAGGTCTATCTTGGAGACTCAAATAAGAAGAAAATGTGGTTGAAGCTGACATTACTTACTTTCTAGATATCTGGCTTTTTAAATTGCCCATTAACTTTGGAAGTGAGCAGTATACTTTATATAAATATCCTTTATCTTTTTATTTAAGGAGAATCATGTAGCTGTCATAGTGTCTTATAGCATCTCAACTTTCAAAAGTTTGTAGAGTAATTGAGTGAAAGGAAGAGTGTTTGTATTCTGACCCGCCCCTTGGGGACATGCCTAGCGTCCTCTTGACACCATCCTACATTTCCTTTAAGAAGAAAAATCTTCCCCTTTTTCTTCTTCTTCTTCTTCTTCTTCTTCTTCTTCTTCTTCTTCTTCTTCTTCTTCTTCTTCTTCTTCTTCTTCTTCTTCTTCTTCTTCTTCTTCTTTCCTTCCTCCCCTGCCATGAGATGTGCATACCTCTGCTTTCCCTCCATCCTCTTTCTTTCTGTCTCCGTCTTCCACAATCTTTCTCTTTATCTCCCTATTATAATAAACTCTCTTTCCACATGGATGCAATGCCTGGAGTGTGAGTGACTTTCCACGCTGCAGCCCACGGCAGCATCTACATGGTATGTTTCCCTCACCCGTGGGACACTTTGGCCCAGCCAGCCAGGGCCTCCTGCATGCCATATCACTACAAAGAGACCTATAATCACTCACTGCTTGTTATTTGAAAAGTAATTAGCATGTGCCCTTTCTTTCATAGACACCATTGATTTGTCTGCTCTGCAGTCCTTTCTCCAGGCAGATTCTTCTCTCCTCAACAAGGATGATGAGAAGCCATCAAGTTTCTCAAAAAGGTATCGTAATTCACAGCCAGTTTATATCTGACGAAGATAGCCAATGAACAGCCAAGTGTACATAAGAGACACGGATAGTGAAGCAATCTAGAAACATAACATGTATTTTCATGCTGTGGAATATTAATACCCAAGTACAAAGATATGTTTTGTGAGTACATGGATTTGGGTAAGCCTTACCTATCTAAGCTTCAAGCTCTGAATCTATGAGTGGAGTTTTCCACATTTCCATCCCAGGGCTGCATATGGAACATGATAAATAGTATGAAGTTTATTCTACACAGCATTGCTTACTCATAGTTAGTACAGGTCTACTTTCATATAACATCTCATTTCTGAGTTTCCTAAGCATTCTTCACCAGATCCCCAATACAGCTCATATTGCTTACTAAGTACTTTGTGCTGTGGGATGGCTTTCTGTATGCTGTGAATATGTGTTTCTCTGACTGGTTGATAAATAAAGCTGCATTGGCCTATGGCTAGGCAGCTTAGAGGCAGGTGGGAAATCCAGGCAGATATACAGGAAGAAGAAAAGCAGAGTGAAGGAGATGCCAGTCTGCTGCCCAAGGAACAACATGCCAGAAAACAGGTAAGCCATGGAACATGTGGCAAAACATAGATTAATAGAAATGGGTTAATTTTAGTTATAAGAGCTAGCTAGCAAGAATCCTGCCATATGCCATGCAATTGGTAATTAATAGAAGCCTCTGAGTAATTACTTTATAAGTGTCTGCAGGACCGTAGGTGAGAGAGATTTGTCTGGACCACACAGGGCTGGGCAGGACCCGAGAAACTTTTGGCTATAACTTTGTTAAGATTCTTATCCATTAAGAATAATACTGAATTGTTATTTTTGAAGCTGAAGAAACAACGAAGTCAGTCACTCCTTTCTTCTCACAACACAAGCAGTACATAATATTCTGAGACAAGTTGTCTAGGATGTTCTCTACATATACCAAGCAGGCAATGAATTCTTTCCTGCAATGAGCACTAGCTAAATGTTCTCCAATTTAAATCTTACACTCTTTACTTGATGATAACAAGAGAGCCCACAGATTGAGGGATCATTCTGTCATGACTGTACTATGTCAGAAATATAGATGGATACCCCTTTGTCTTTTCATAACATCAAAGTTTATTGAATAACAATAAAATACAAGCCACCTCAAGTTATGGTTGAAAAAAATCACTGAATACTGTTAAGTTTGCTTGATAGGCACATCCATTATCACATACAGCTCTTTTCTTCTCATTTTAGCATTAATATCAATTTTCAGATTACACAAACTCAACACACACACACAAATACACAAACACACACATTACAGATGAGAATAAAAGAGTTAAAGAGACTACAATTTTCAAGAAGGCCCCGAGGGCAAGAGCAGAAAGCTGATACAGACACAAAGAGAGCCTTGGCGGGTGGTTAGATAGATATTAATGAAGCAGGACACAGAGTTCTTGAGATGCACAGAAAAGGTTCAATGCAAGATAGAGAACTTCTCAAAGCTAGAGAACTGGGTCTAGGTTAATGGCAATTTGAATTAATGGCATCAAGCAAAGAGACTGATTCTCCGGGAGGTAAGTCACGCATTTAGCAGTTTTCAGTTTTGTGATACCTACAGTAGGTAATCTGATGATGTCAGTGGGTGCTCCTGCACTAGTGTTAGATGCTCCCCATATTATAGATCCTTGTGGAGTGATTGGATGAATATTGATCTGGTAAGTTCATAGGGATTTTATTTCTTCTCTCTCTCTCTCTCTCTCTCTCTCTCTCTCTCTCTCTCTCTGATATGCTTTGGATGCACTACTGTCTCTACATGGTCCTGATTAAATTGGGTAAGTCCACAGGCAGAATATTGTATCTGCATGAATATGTTAACTGCCTGTGCCATGGTTTGTGTCGGACAGATTGTAGTTGTTTACTTGCATAAACAAGATGTAGAGCCATTCTGTTTCAGCATTTGCACTCAAAATGAGCAAAATGTTATTTGTAAAATGGAGTCACTTGGGACAAGGAACAGCCTGATACTATTTACACACTGGGGAGTAACTTAGAGTAGAACACAACCTGATCGCCACACAACCATGTGGGGCTGCCCTTGACTCAGATTCTGCTCACAAGTCCAAGCTGCTGCCAACTATATACTGTGCTTCCCATGATGACATACTACAGCTTGAGTAATGGGCTCTTATGTATGGTTCACAGAACTCAGAAATTCACCAGTTAATTGCATAAACTATAAAGGACACTATCTTTTTTTTTTTTTTTTTTTTTTCAGAGACAGGGTTTCTCTTGTGTAGCTTTGCGCCTTTCCTGGAACTCACTTGGTAGCCCAGGCTGGCCTCGAACTCACAGAGATCCGCCTGCCTCTGCCTCCTGAGTGCTGGGATTAAAGGCGTGCGCCACCACCGCCCGGCTAAGGACACTATCTTACTTAATTTTCCATTCCTGTGATAAAACAATATGACCAAGGAAACTTAAAACAGAAAGCCTTTAATTTGGGGCTTAAAATTTTCAGAGGGTTTGAATTTGTACCACCACAGCAAAAAGCATGGTGGCAGGCAGGCAGACATGGCAGTGCAGTAATAGCTGAAAGATTACATCTGTATCTAAAAGCATGAGGCAGAGATAGCTAAGTAGGAATGGCTGGGCTCTTGGAATCTCAAAGTCCATTCCCAGTGACACATCTTCTCCAGCAAGGTCATATTTCACAATCATTTCCAGTTTCACTAACTGGGGGACCACATATTAAAATATATGAGCCTATGGGGACCATTCTCAGTCAAACCACAGACTTTTGGAGGAGTAAAGGTGTAGGGCAAGCTTGTAGGAAGGAACCCTGTTTTAACATGGTACCCTGCTGTGGATATTACTCTATGTAAATAAAACGCTGATGGCCAGTGACCAGGCAGGAAGTATAGGCGGGACAAAGAGAGAGGAGAATTGGGGAAACAGGAAGAAGCGGGGAGAGACACTGCAGCCACCGCCAGGAGAAGAGCTTGTAAAGATGCCGGTAAGCCACCAGCCACGTGGCAAGGTATAGATTTATAAAAATGGGTTAATTTAAGATAAAAGAACAGTTAGCAAGAAGCCTGCCACAGCCATACAGTTTATAAGTGATACAAGCGTCTGAGTGATTATTTTATAACTGGATTGTGGGACTGCGGGGCTTGGGGAACCTGGAGAGAAGCTCTCCAGCAACAGTACCCTTTAGGATCTTCCATGTGTTGCGGTCTGATGACTACCCCCTACCCCCAGATCCGAGGCACCTGAGAGCCCTCAGCATCTTGTCAGCTCACCAGACAGTTACTGTTTCAAATCTTTGAAGCCCTATATCATGAAACAGGAAAGACCATGTATTACATGTATTTTGTGTTATTACGATTAGATGCCATTTTTCTAAATGACTGACATTTATTGGTTGATTTAGTTTCCACAGGCATATCCTGAGTAGTTACTTTTGTGTTTTAGCACATAGATAAACCACTCTAAAGTTCCAAGCCATGAGGTGTTCAACCCAGTGTCTTCTGTCTCCTTCCTCTTTAGTCCTTGCCTAGTAGCTCTCACCACACATTTTCTCAAAAGAAAAATATCTCAGTGGCCCCAAGATAAAATAGATGGAGCTTTTCACCATTCAGGATGACTGGAAGTTAGGGCCTCACCCAGAACCCCCATTGGCAGACATAAGAAAGGTACAATTTAGGGTGACTTTTGAGCAAATTTTTACACTAAAGATGGTTAATCAGAACAAAGAACATTCTCTCTTTGCTATAGACAATAAACAGAGGCAAAGTATTGAGTCAATCTCTAGCATTATGGAACTTTCTAGATTAAAGAATTATCCTCATCCACTGACCATTGTGCCCTTTTCTAATGTAATAATTAAATGCTAGATTTCTAGACAAATAATATAGAAAAAATTAGAATGCATTTCTTCTCCATATGTTCATGTTCCTTTAATTTATTTTGCTTAGAATCAGAGTTCCTACAGGAAAACAAAATGGTTTTAAATGTCCAGTAGTTGTTTGCTTGTGGAAGGAAAGTGCTCTTCTCAGGAGTGGAGAAGCAAACATTTCGCCAACCTTAGTTTTTGTAAAGAGAAAGATGCTTGTAGCTTCATTGGTGAAGACGTGGGTTGTGTTTTATAATGTGTGGATAATAAGCTCTATATGGAAATTCTATAAAAAATATATATACCTGTACATATGCATACATATCCTATATACATAATCAGCAATAATATATAATGTGTGTATATATAAGTAATAGTGAATCCAGGAAACCATTTATTGATCAAGAGAAACAGAGAGCCTGGAGAGATGACTCAGTGGGTAAGAGTACCTACCATCTAAGCAAGAGGACTTGAATTTGATTCCCCAGCACCCTCCTAAAAACTGGGCATGGCCATAGATGCCTGTAATCCCAGGGATGGACAAAGACAGGCCCCAGGAATCCATAGGATATCCAGCCAAGCTTAAAAGATGAGATTAAAGTTTCCAATGAGCCCCTATTTTAAAAACCAAGGCAGAGAGGGCCAGTGAGATGACTCACTTGGCAAATTGAGTTTGATCCCTGGGATTTACACAGTGGAAGTAGAGAACCAAGTCCTGCAAGTTGTTCTCTGACCTCCACATGCATGTGTCCCCATACACACAATAAATAAATGCATTTTTAAAAGCCATATGGAAAGTGAAGGCATACTATGTCCTCTGACCTCTGCATGTTTGTACATCAGCTTACACACATAGGCCTAATGCACACACACACACACACACACACACACATACACAGAGAGAGAGAGAGAGAGAGAGAGAGAGAGAGAGAGAGAGAGAGAGGAGAGAGAGAGAAGACACACTTATTAAATGTTATAATTGTAAAGAGAGAAGGCCAGAAACTTTCACAGACGAGCTGTAATGTGAGTCACTGTACCGCCCTAATTTTCACAGTGAATATGAGTGGCATTTATTATGCTCACATGTGATATGTTATGGGGTCCTTTGTCACCAGATGTGACAAATTCTGTATTGTCACTCTAGCTGCAGGGATGCACATCATGTCTGGCTGAAACCACCACCTTTCCTAGCATCTTGCTGGCCCAGTCCTAATTTCTCAGTAAATTGCTCTCTCATATGCCCTATTTCAAGCTCTGCTTTGGGGAAACTCAAATCCAGATACCTCATTTTATTAATTGGTTTATGAAAGCTTACAGAGAGCAAATTGGCTAAGGCTAGCCCAACTCAGACATGAAGAAGGTGCTATTAAATTTCAGCTTCTTTACATTCCCCAATCCCTCTGTAATAGTTGGTAACTGAGATACTTAAAATATTTCTGTCTCTGCATTTCAGTACCCACACTGTGCTCATGGCCATGAGTTGAATCTTATACCTGAGCTTCTGTTTCCAGATTGCCTCTATCTTTACTTGGATGTCTAGGACATCCCAGTCTCTGTGGAGCTGTGATTTAACAGCTGTTCTCTCTTCAGACCTGCCCTTTGCACAGCTAGTTATGTTTCAGTTAACATTAACAGCATCCTTCCACTGCCCAGGAGTAAAGTCTTCTAGGTATTCTTGTTGGCTGTTTTCATTCCTACTTTCAATCAGGTGAGAGATGAATTTTGTTTTTCAGCATTGAAAACATTGTCAGAACCTGACCCCCTTTCTTGACCCATGCTATTATCATTCAGTTATTGGCCCCTTCTTCTTGTCTGGATTGTTGGAAAACCCTAGTAATCGGTCACTTTAATATGGCTTAATCACCTTAATCTGGTCTTAATACGGCTCATTCTCAGCTAAGAAAACCTTTCACAGTTTAAGTTAGACAAAGAGAGTTAGAAAATGGCAGGCAAATCTTCTATAAAATGCTCCATTCTCCTTCCATGGTTTTTGTGAAACCTCTCCCTCACTCAGTCCAGTTCCAGCACATGGGGCCTCCTGGTTCCTCCTCAAATACAGACTATACTCATGCAACCTCCTTGTCTTCTACCACTGTTCTTTAAGTTAGCTGCTTGGCTGTCTGTCTTATCTTTTTCAAGTGCTTTTTTTCTTCAAATACCACTTTTTAAAATTGCTTCCCAACCTCAACTAACAATTGATTTTCATTATGACTTATTTATTTATTCAAGTGTTGGCCCCTCCCTTATCTGAAGATAATCTAATGAGTGGAGAGGCCTCTGAACCTCTGTGAGCATTGGTATACCCTGTATGCCTAAGGCAGATGGGCACATGGTAGGCTCTTACTAAGGATTTGTTGAATGAAAGTTCTCGTTTCAGTACCAACATTTTTTGTTTGATCAAAATGGCCATGATGGAATAACAGTGTGGGTTTTGATGACTGGTAAATAATTTTTTACGTTGCTGTAACAGTGTGCCAAAGACTGCATAATTTACTAGGAAAATAACTGACTTTCTCACAGTTCAAGAGGATGAAAAGTCCATGGCTGACATATTGCATCTTTCTTCTCTTTCATCTCATGGTGGAAGGCAGAGGACTGAGACAGCATGTGAATAGGAAATAAGAGACTGAGTTGCAGCCTCAAGCCCTTTTATAATCAGCTTTAATCTGCTCATGAGGATGAAATCACACAGTCTGATCACCTCTCAAAGGTCTTGCTTCTTAACAGTGTTGCACTGGGGATAAGACTAACTCATGCTTTGGGGGAAAAAACATTTTAACTATAGCACTGCCTCTCACTGTAGGGTGCAGCAAAATCCACAATCCACATGAGACTAAACTGCCAACTGCTTATTTATATTTTTCATTCTCATCAATTTAGTCCAAACTTTCTAAAGAAGAAACTGTACCAGCGGTTCTCAATCTGTAGGTCTCAATCCATTTGGGAGGTGTCTAATGACCCTTTCACAGGGGTCATATATCAGATATCTGCATATAACATATTTACATTATGATTCATAACAATAACAAAATTAAGGTTATGAAGTAGCAACAAAAATAATTTTATGGTTGGGGGTCACCACAACATGATGGACGGTATTAAAGGATTGCAGCATTAGGAAGGTTGAGAACTACTGAACTATCTTATAATAAGCTTCTTCACTTTCATAAAATCTGCAAATATATATTCATTATTTAAAAACACTCTGGGCAGAATAAACTAAAAATATCCATGGAGTACTCAGAGTAAAGACTCTGGGGATTTATATTGATTTCTAGATCTTACATCTTGTCAAGATTGCTATAGGCCTTGATATTTTGTGTTTGGTTTAACAAAAAATCTCCATCCCCCTTTCAGGTCATTCTTCCTTTTAAAAAGTCTGGGTACTTTCTTCAAACATGAACATTCTTCATTTTAAACAAAGAAGTTACATTACTGAGGACTTTAAAAGTATTCTTCATGAACACTTTCCCCTTTGGTTTTATTTTCCCCAACTATTTATATCATCATAATGCTTGTGTCTTCATGCTCCCAAAATGCCACTTTTATAAGTGATGAGGCTGTTCTCTTGAATGGAAAAAGTTCTGATAGTTAGAAGGCTATAAAGCTCTGGTATCATCACTAGTTCCTGACAAAGCCCAAGTGGTCCATTTTTGGTGAAAGTGATGGCTGTTCCCATGCAGGTAAAACTCTCCTTCTACTGCAAGCACAATATTGAATCCAAAGCCTAATGTGTTCTTGGCTCCTCGGGCAACTGACATTTGCCCCAGAATAGCACTGTGGAAAATAAGCCATCATTGACAGTTGGAGGTCATGCCCTATAAATATTAAAAGTTCTGGGCTGCAGGCAAGTTTCAGAGTAGAGCCTGGAACTTTTCATTTATTGGAAACATCTTTCAAACTGCCAGCAGCAGACATTTCAAACTAATCAAGATTTTAGACAAATAAGGTAGTTTCCTCTTTGACACCATTCCTTTTTGTGGATGCAGCATTTCACAAATGCAAAAACCTTCAATCTGTGTCCTAAGGAGCACCGTGAGTGTGACCTTGAAAACATTGCTAAACTTGCCGCTACTTAAACACAGGTGAGGCTTCCTTTTCCCTCCCACACACACCTTAGGAAAGTAACTGAGGTGTGAATCGTATGACAGAATTGATGGTAGGAGAGGTCAGACTTAACCGTTACAAGTTTGTTTTTTTTTTTTTTTTTGGTTTTTTTTTTTTTTTTTTGGTTTTTCAAGACAGGGTTTCTCTGTGTAGCTTTGCGCCTTTCCTGGAACTCACTTTGGAGACCAGGCTGGCCTCAAACTCACAAAGATCCACCTGCCTCTGCCTCCCGAGTGCTGGGATTAAAGGTGTGCACCACCACCGCCCAGCATGATACAAGTTTTGAATAGAAAGTCATATATGTAGTATATATAAAGTAGCTGTGAATGAACAAACAAAATGAGCTGATAAAGATTTTTATGCTGTCTTGAAAGGGAAACACAAACTGTTTTACTGAGCTCCATTTAGACACTATCAGCTAGAAAAGAGCAGTTTATTCATCATATGTGGCCTCAGACCCTTTCCTTCTGAAAATAGGTATGGATATGGCCTCCTCCTGAGATGATAAATGCAATATGCTCCTGGAGGGTATTTTTATTCCCACACAAGTTCTTGTTTTTATTCAAAATGTTTACATTGTCAATTAAATGCCAACTTCAGACTCGTTCTCTGCTGCAAGGAAATGCTTAATCATTAATAGGAGCAAAGGGAAGAATGTCCAGCTGCCGAGATGCGATTTTGTTTTCAGCATCATCTGCCTCCCGCCCTCAAAAAGTCCCAAATTATAAGAAGAAAGAGATAAATACATTTAGAGGCTTTGGAAAGAATCAATTTGTTTTAGCATTAGATTATTTTTATCTGAAAAACAAAATGAATTTGAGGTGTGTGGGTTTTATATATCATGAATCATAGCTACACAAATTAAAGTATAAAATGTGAGTTTACATGAATTCTTTATTAGTCAAAACTTAGTTTCTCCTGAAAGATGCAAATTTCCAGAAAATTCTTCAATTAATATGTCAGTGCCATTACTAGAAGTCTTTTTTTTCTTATAACTGCTTCTCTAAAGAAGTACTTTTACTTTAGTAAGAATATACTACTTGCATTGGTAAGTTGTACCTTCACATTCTTCTTGACCAATAGTTTCCTTCCTGCTTCAGTTTTGGAAACTTCACTAGGGATATAAGGAAAAATAATTTTTTAATGCTCTGAAACTATTTTCCCAGTCAATGCTAAAGCTATATTTTCTTCATATTGATTAAAGTAATTAGGGCTGATTTAATGAATGGAATGGAGAAAACGTAAATATTGGAGAAGTCTCAAAGTCATAAAGAACACAGACACAGACTACAAAAAAGCTAAACTATGTGGAAGAGTATCAGAGATATAGAAAACGTCTTTTTAAAGTTCTGCATGACAGTGAAAGAGAAGAAAAATGTTCTGACATGGAATGATCTACAGAGATCAGAAAACTACCATAGAACAAGAGACAACTCACACAAGTCACCCTTTTTTGTCACTGGTCAGCAGGTTGTTCAGTATTAAAAGAATATTTTATGCCATTAAAAATGAAATTAGGCCGGGCGGTGGTGGCGCACGCCTTTAATCCCAGCACTCGGGAGGCAGAGCCAGGCGGATCTCTGTGAGTTCAAGGCCAGCCTGGTCTACCAAGTGAGTCCCAGGAAAGGCGCAAAGCTACACAGAGAAACCCTGTCTCGAAAAACCAAAAAAAAAAAAAAAAAAAAAAAAAAAAATGAAATTACTGGGTCAGTGAGATGGCTCAGCAGATAACAGTGTTCGCAGCACTTTTTGATAACCTTAGCTCAATGCCCAGAATCCACAATGGAAGGACAAAGGTGACTTCTGAAAGTTATCTTCTGATCGCCACACATGAACCCTGACGTATATAGATTGCACACACAAAATTAATGAAATAAAAGTAAACTGGCCATCTCTTGACATCAAATAAAGCTTCCAGTACAGGGATTGGGTTACATCTAAATGAGTTGTTGGCCAAAGGGGTCCCTTGGGAATCCCCAAACAACCCAGGCTTTTTCCGAAACAATAGGTTGTTCTCCATAAACTGACTGCAATGCCTTATTGCTGAAGACAATACCTACCCAACTCACTGAATATGGAGAAGTTGAACTGTTGCTATACTGAGCTTCACCCGTATGTTCCAGTGTCTTTGGAATGGGAAAGTACCCTGTATGACACTAAAACAAAACAAACAAACAAACAAAAAACACCAACCAAATTATAAACAAACCCTTTGTTCAGCAATGGTGTTCTGCCTACAAGATATGCTAAGGCGATGGTGGCACAAAGCTTGTGGGAGTCATCAACCAACGTCTGCTTTGACTTAAGGCCCGCTCCACAAGATGGAACCCATACATGACACTGCTTGGGTGAGATTAGCTAGCTCAGACACCTAGTTTAAAACCAAATATGATTGTTCTACTAGAAGAATATAGCAATAAAATGGCTCCTAATGACATTCTACTGTACTCATAGATCAGTGCCTTGTTCAGCCATCAGCAAAGAAGCTTCCTCCTGCAGCATATGGGAATAAATACAGAGACCCACAGCCAGACATTATTCAGAGGGTAAGATACCTTGGAACACTCAGCCCTAAATCAAATGCCTCCATCAAATCCCTTCCCTCATCAGAGCCCATGTAACTAACCCCTCAGAAAAGGACGAGGGAAGAATGTGAGAACCGTAGGCAACAGAGGACACCAAGAAAACAAGGCCCTCGAAGTTAACATGAGCAAAGCTCATATGGGCAAACAAAGACTGAAGCAGCATGCACAGGTCTTCATCAGGTCTTCTGCATTTATATTACGGCTTTCAATTCAGTGTTTTTATAGGATTCCTGTGTATATCAACTAGTGGGTCTCTGATTCTTTTTTTTTTTTTTTTTTTTTCGAGACAAGGTTTCTCTGTGTAGCTTTGTGCCTTTCCTGGAACTCACTTGGTAGCCCAGGCTGGCCTCGAACTCATAGAGATCCGCCTGGCTCTGCCTCCCGAATGCTGGGATTAAAGGCATGTGCTACCACCGCCTAGCTGGTCTCTGATTCTTGTGCCTTCTCTTGGGATCTTTCCTTCTGTTGGTTTGTCTTGTCCAATGTCAATATGATAGTTTTTGTTTTATCTTATTTTATTTTGTTATATTTTATTACTATCATTAGAAGCCTGTTATTTTCTAATCATAGACAGAAAGGGAGTGGACCCAGATGGAAGGAGAGGTGGGGAGGAACTGGGAGGAGTAGAGGAAGAGAAAACCATAATCAAGATATACTATGTGAGAAAAAAAATCTATTTTCATTTAAAAAAACATATATATATATATATATATATATATATATAAAGAAAATTAGTAAATCTGTCTTATTCCTCCACTGTTTCAATGGGTAAGAAATATTCCTATGATTTAACTTCCTTTTCTCTTCTTTGGTTCTTTCTAGCTATTGACCTGACCAATGTCTCCATGGAATAATGTAAATGAAATTATTCCCAGCATAGAAATGTATTAATATTTTATTGCTCTTTTTCTATTATTCCTTAAAAATAAGTTCATTTCTTTTTTATAGAATTCCTCATGTGAGTGGTGCTATTATTTTCAAATTCTACCCATCTCTACATTTTAGCCTAAAAATTACTTTCTTATATGAGATTCTCTTGACCATTTTCTCAAATTGTCTTTTTTTTCTTTCACTCCATTGCATGGATCTTTAAAAATCTTCTTCTATGCCTCTGATTTTCTCCCATAAGAGAAAATTCATCTCTATGATACTAGTGTTCTTCGTATGTGGTGCATATGAAGGCAGGGCACATGTCCCATGCACTTCTGTGTTCTCATCCTATTCAATGAAGTCTACTATGTAAAGGAAGCTTCCAGAACAATAATGAGGAATGAGTATATTTCCAATATTCATGATGTATTTTCTGTAAACCAGTACTGATGATATAGGCAAAGTAGGAAATGATGCTTCTTATTAAAATTATAGTATTTAATATAACTTAAACAGTCTTTATTTCTCAGGTGGGAAAGAAGACACAGAAGACAGAGAAAGTGAGTTAAAAACACACAAATAGAAAAGGAAACTCCTCTACTCTGTAACTATGAATCACATTTTGTTTTCAATTTCCTATACAGATTAAGAAAGAGCTTAGTTCAGTGTCCTTAAGAGAGATAATTGCTTTCAGGTAAACTTGAAAATGTATTCTTAACAACGACATAATGGTTTACAATGAATAATGAATGCCCTTGAGATAATACACTACAGTTTATTCCAAAATAAACTAAAATAAAAATAAAAAAGAAACATGAGGTGAGGTATGCTGTACTTCTGCTTTCCATTTTTTATCCTTCTATTCCACAAGAAAGACTAGAATGTTAGAAATTGTGAGATTAGCACACATTCCTTCCTTGAACATGAAAACTATCTGACCCACCATCACCCCAGTTTGTCAAATTTTGTTAGATATACCATGAATAACATGTGTACGCTTCCACAGTATCCTGGTGGCAGGGAACAGAACTCTGAATAAGCATAGTTGGATGTTTTTCAAAACTGTCATCACAAGTAGATTTACAGTCACTAAGAGACTTATCATTAAATTGAGCCAGTGATCTTATAGTTGGAGTAACCCCAAACCAGAGCTCTCAGCCTGAGGTAGACCAATGTCAAAGAACAATTAAGAGTAAGTAACAAGATTGAAATCTGACATGTGGGGTGAGAGTTCAGTAGAAAAGAGTTGAAATGCTGATGAACTGGTGTTAGATAATTTAGAACTCCCTGAAGAATGATTTCTTCTATGTGGAGCAGTTAGAGAACTACTCAGTTGGGTCAGCTGGCAGCAACATTAACACAGTTTGAGAGTACATAAACACCACCTGAGGATCTTGTTAAAATGCAGATTGTGTTGTAGCAGGTCTGTGAGTTTTAACCATCTCCCAACATGATGCCAATGCTATTGGTCCTCAGAACACAAGCTGCTTTGAATAGCCAGGGTTTAAAATTTGTGTTATCTAATAGAGGAGTTAATAGTGATCTTGAGTACTGAATTGGGATCACAAGGAAAGATAGGAAACGCAATATGTCAGAAGCCATTTTAAAAATAAATGTGGTAAGAACAAGAGATAGAGATACTGGTTAAGAAGGACAAGGATCCTAAAGCAGCAGTTTCAAGAAAGTCCTTGCTGGAAGCCAGAAATGCCAGAACAGAGTTCTGGTTTGTGATTCCTTGTTATTTCTTCTCCTAAGTAAGCAACCTTATATCTGAAAGCTATAGGTGATCTTATCAGAATCGAGGGGAAGCACCTGGATATCTCATGGTTGTGCAAACTAGCCTGGCTACCTCCAATATTTTATCCCAGTGTTTGACATTAGTCCTGTGTAAAATTCCCAAACAACTCAGTGGTACACTATTTTCTGGAACATGTTCTTGCTAACATTATACCCACATTATTTATTCCTAAAATAAAATACCTCTTCTAAAAGTTATCCCACTGTGGTACATGAATTTTGTTCTTAGAATTTGTGAGACAAGAATCTGAAAGCCGATGACTCACTGAAAGTTTTATGTGACCATATCTGGTGCCTTTATTCTCAAATTAAAGCCCACCTGAGGAAAGAGGGCTTCCACCCTTCTCAATGACATCCAACTTTCCAGGCATCAAAGTGACTCAGCAAAGGTCCTTCGGTTCAAATAGACACAATGAGTTTATGAATGAGAACTCAGTGTTGGTTGTGTTTGTCAACTTATAGGCCATGCATAATCTTGATGAGTGTGATTTTAGTGGCTTGATAAAGTACAATGCCTGAACAAGAAAAAAGACAATGAAAAGGTTGAAGTTTTTAAAGATTTACCATAGAAAGGTTAGAAAAAAAATGATATGGCAGGGTGGAGGGAAATAGGGCTAAAAGGAGATTTGTTGGTGGTGAAATATATTTAGTAACAGAATGTTTATTATAGTGTCAAGAATGATTATGAAAAGGGAGAATATGAGATACAGGACAGAGACAAATATCTGGCAGAGTTCATTGCTGGAGGGGCCAAGTGATGATGAGGTCTAGTGCTAACTTGAGTACAGAGAATGAAAACGGGAGAGGCAGAGCACCATTCAGAGCCATAGGTGAAGTGGATACTATGAAAGATAGAGGCTCTCTTTCTATTTCCTCACTGAAGAAGTTACTCATAGAGAAAGATGAAGTAGCCATGTATTACTGTGCTGATTAAAATGAGGAAGTGTGACATAGTTGTTTCATGACAAGAAAGAGAAGGAGGGGGAGGGAGCAGAAAGAAATCAGTTAGGCAATTACAGAACTCTCAGGTATCACTAAGGTTGCACTTGAGGGGAGGTGCCATGAATATAAAATAGGATCATTCATCCAGTTCTGTTTCTTAGTGTACAGCTATTTAAGAATGGGTACAGAGAAGTTACACAGGACCTGGACATTTCTTTGTTAATTGTGATACAATAAGAGATACAAGGAGGTGGTAATGGAACAAATGGTATTCTGTTTTTCCTAATTTTTACTATTCATGTACATAGGACTACAACTCTAGACTTTTGATACATAATTGTAACACCTGCCATGAAATACTGCATCATTGACCTTGGGCCCAACGATATGGTTGGTTTTGACCAATAGAATTAGCACAGTTGTCACATATGCAGGCTTTATGCCTGCATGCTGTGACTGATTCTGTGCAGCTTCATCTAACACTAGTGAAAAGGCTGTCTACTCTAGGCAGCTACCTGTTCCATAATAAAGGAAGCTGGTAGAGATGTGAAGCAAGCCTGTGATGCAGGGGTTCCCAACATCCTACAGATGTACAATTCATAAAGAGAGCCTCTTTTCATCATCCACAGAGACTTTGGATCATGTTACATAATATTATTTCATCAGAAATCCAAGGAATACATTACAAAATGATCTTTACTGTGATAATACGAAGGTGTCATCACAGTGAAGAGTGGAAGAGAAGGCAAATAAGGCAAGAAGTGAAATGGTGACAGAAGGCAAGGAATCTGTACTGGAGGTCACATTCAAGAGGGAGCTGGGCTATGCTATTAGAAGTGATCTAGACAGAGAGGAGACAGTGATTTGAGAAGAGCATAACTGAACAAGATTTTAAAGGGCTTAGGAAAATATGATCTAAATTAGCCTAGCTTGGGATTCATCATTTCTTATACCAGATGTTTCTTTATGGTGGCTTAACTTGGTGGTGGTTGCAATTCCAGGGACAATTTTCTTTTTCTCTGGCACCAAAGTCTACTTCCTCTTGATCATTGTACCTGGCAAAATCTGCCACATAGATGAAATGCTTAAAACAATACATTGGTGACATGAGCTAAGAATTTCCTAGGCACCTAAGTCCTTGTCCTAAGGCATTAGTTCTCAACAAGTGGGGCACGACTCCCTTGGCAAAACTCTATCTCTAAAAATATTTACATTACAATTCACAACAGTAGCAAAATTACAGATATGAAGTAGCAACAAAAATAATTTTATGGTTGGGAGGGGTGTCAACTCAACATGAGGAACTGTACTGAAAGGTCGCAGCATTAGGAAGAACCACCGTTCGAAGGCATATGCAATAAAGTAAACTGGGGCCTTCGAAAAGATGCCCCAAGTCTCAAGCCTTATTTTAGCCTGGCTTTAGTTAGACCCACTGATGTTGGAGCTCAGTATCAGCATTCTCAAGGTTTTCAGATGATTCTTTTGGGTCACTAAACTTGCAAACCCCTTTGAAGAAAGAAGGTTCTAAAATGTGCTGCTTATGATATAATTGCATTCTATAGTACATGGTTTGAGGTGCAAGAAATGGCAGTTGTTGCTATAGTAACCCTTGTCACCATACCTGGAATATTAACTGTGTTACACCTTTACTTTTTTACACTAAAGACAAAGTTGCCGTGTTACTGCTTTTTTTCTGAGGGATTTTGCCACTCGCTTGTTTATTTCTTATCACCCAGGGCCTGCAGCTAGTTTTGGTTTACATCTAGTTCTGCCTTTAAAAAGCTACATTGTAGACAAAGCAATAATTCCCAGGAGTTGCATCTGAAAGCAGAATCGAATCTTCATAATTTGCATTATCCCGAGGTGTATTCATCCCAATGGAGGCGACAGCCATTTAGGCTGAACTTGCGAAACATTTATGGCTTCGCTTTCTTATTCTCTTTAAGGTTCCTGGCAGCTAGTGATGTTTAGCAGGCAGTGTTAGCTGATGTGCACTGACCATAGAGGACTGGAACAAAAAGCTAATGGAAGCCAACTTTTGCTCTTAGTACACTTTGGGGGCTCTTTCAAAGGAGAGCTGGAGAGGGTATTCTGTATTTGCAATATGTCAAAGGGATCAAAACAAGGGTAGTATGGTAAATACTCAAATGACATGAAGGAGTCTTTTTCTTTGCTATTTTTGACTCTTTGTCTACTCCTCTAGTATTGTTATAACAATGCAACCATCCATGTGCTATATGGCGCTATTCCTGGGGAGACTTGAACAAATATCTGCCTGCTCACCTCAGATAGGAAACTGATGTCAGACCAAATTCAGGGTACCACCAAAGCCCATCTTGGTAAACCAATGAGTTTTACTGTGGTTACTTGCAGAAATATTGGTAAGGGGTAACATTCAGAAGCAGAAAGACAGCTGCATCAGCAAAAGCCTACCCCAACAGAGGTGACAGCTTATGGAAGCTGGAGACCTTCCATAAGTGCACTGCACATCCTACAGACAGTTCAACAGGCCAGAGAGTGTCCTTACCAGGTAACTCAGTTGGTCTAAGCTTTTTCCAAGCAGTTCGGTTGGTTTCTGCCTCCTCCTGACAGTTCTGATGGTCTTTGCTTCTTCTAAGCAGTTCAGCTGACCTGGTGCTTGAGAAGAGAGGAGCCTAGTAGAGATGGTTGGTTTTGGAGAAGACTCTGAGTTGCCTACTTTCTGATCTTAATGAGCATCCCTGCAGAACAGAGCATTTCACCTTACTTTAGAGCATGCTGTTAATTTACTCACCCTACTTAATGTCCTGTGTGTGCCTGAAGGACATTACTCCAAACAGCATCCTTTGGTCTAGCACATGTTTTCTGGACTCTTCATTTTTCTTGAAAAAATCTCTATGGTGGCTTGAATTTATTTATTTGTATTTTGTGAAGATTAGATCTAATTATATTACTAACAAAAATTATTACATGAATTTAAGGAATTCTTTCAGAACGTACCGCAGAATGTTCATATGGGCTTTACTAGGCCTTGGCCTGAGCTGAGCAGCCTCGGGGACCATAGATGCTATCCTTGTTCCCTTATGCTTTCTCTTCTTGCCTCTTTTGCAGCTACAGCTCACTGATCCTATGACCATATTCTTTATTTCATTTTCTTTCTTTTTTTTTTTTCCAGACCGACTTCTTTTAATTTGTTCATTAGCCTACACAGACCTTTCAGAATCAGGAGCATCAGTACTAGAATTCACCTGACATTATGGCTGCATACAGCTTCACATCATTGTGGCCTAATTACAAATTACCTCTGGGAAGACCTCTATTATTACAGTTCAAATCATGGGTCCAAATCAGGTCAATCCAGCTGAGAGGGAGAACTCTTCCCACATTCTGTAGGGATGTTCCTTCTGCAGCTATCTAAGAACAGATGCATTAAACAAAAGGGTAAAATTGGAAGTGATTCATGATTGTAATGGATGATGTTTATAGAATGATATGTTTACATGGGCTCATCAGATGAATACATAGAAATATTTGAAGTTAATTTCTAGAATATTAATATTTGATCATACCAAATCACAGCTCAATTTTCAGCTTTATTTAGACAATTGAAAAGATTATATATAATATTTGTGATGGTTTGAATAAGAATGGGCCCCCTAGGTTCATAAATTTGAATACTTAGTTATCAGTTATCAGGGACTGGCACTATTGAGAAAGATTAGGAGGTGTGACCTTGTTGAAGTAGGTGTGGCTTTGCTGGAGAAAGTGTGTTTCGGGAGTGGGCTTTGAGGTTTCAAAAGGTCATGATAGATCTAGTTCTCTTTTATCTTATGGATTGGTATGTAGCTTTGATGTACTTCTCCAGCACCACATGAGCCTGCCACCATTGTCCCTGAGTTGAAGCCTCAGGGACCAAAGATGTCCATGATTATAAAGGACTAAACCCCTGAAACTGTAAGCAAGCCCCTTAATTAAATGATGTCCATTATAGGATGCCTTGGTCATGGTGTCTCCTCACAGCAATTGAACAATAACTAAGACAATATACAAAATGACAATTTCATATATTATACATTGTAATTATCACAGTCAGTTGGTCAAGTCACTCTAAATTTTGGAGTGAACATTTAAAATCTATTCAGTCATAAAAGTAAAATATAAAATATCATATTTTTAACTGTAGTCATGATGTTATGTTATAGACTCCCAGAACTCATATAAAGGATTCTACTGATTTTTACTGCCAGCTATATGTTCAAGATTGTGTGAACAAGAAGAAATGGATAAATGGCTAGAATCATAGTGCTGGTGGCCCTGTCAGAGGAGCAACAGGTGGCAATTGAAGTTCAAGGTGTCAGTCCTCCAGGAGAAAACTCTTTGATGGGTCAATCTTGGACAGGCAAGGCCTTTAGACCATAGACCCTGGAATATATTTGCTTCTGCTGTGCCTTTACATGTTTCCTGCTGATATCTTTCTCTGGTATCTAGCATGGTATGAATGCATGTAGAAATCCCCATTACCTGTAATGTAGTTTGTTTATTTTATGGAAACATCCCATCCTACTGGGTACTTTTACCTGTGAATTATTATGAAGATGATTTTTTTTTCATGTATCAAAGTTTAAGTTTGTGGTTCCTTTAAGATTCCTTATAAGATTACCCTTCCAGACAAGTTATAAAGCAATTGGCCCTTTCTTTGTAACCGCAAAATGCAGTCTACCAGTGAAAGAACTGACTGAGAAGAATACTTTGCTTGACCACATGGTCAATCTATAACAAGTTGCTTGTGTGTGAATGTATATGGGTTCCTGGGATAATTCCTTTTTCATCTGCAATATGTAAAATGTTTAATCATGTAAGGGATATGGAAAACATACTGTCTTTTACTGTTTGTTTTATATTCATTGTAATCATTCACTTGAAAAACAGAATGTAACCATTTGTAGTTTTTATATTGCCTGAAATATTTTTCTGGGGTATATAAGCTGTAAGAGGAAGCATAGAGAGAGTTAAAATGGGCCAGAATGAAAACATCAAGAATGAGAGAGTTAGAAGGAAAAAAATCAAGAATGAGAACGCTAAAAGGTACTAGAAAGGCAAAATCAGACTAAAGATAGAGTTAGAAGGGAAACATCAAAAATGAGAGAAGGAAATCATCAAGAAAATAAAGAATAGAGAATGCAAAATAAAAATAAAGAAAAGGTCTGAAGGAAACCATCAAGACAGTGTGTGAGTGTCTTTTTCCCTAATCCTGTCAGATAGAAAAGTCTAGTATATACCAATGCTGTGGATTTCCATTTGAGCCCTGAGCTGTCTGGAGGCTGGTCCCCCAGGTAGTGATAACATAGAATCTGAAAAACTGCATTGTGAGGAAAATAACATTCTGAATATACTGATAATGAGATTTAATCAGCAATTCAGTAATGAAATTCTCTTGTCAAAGGAAAACTCAAGATCTGATGGCTTTCTTGATAAATTCTTCTAAACACTACAGATGGAATGATAATTCTCATATATTTGAAGAAATTCAATAATACATTTTAAGATTAGTATTGTATTGAGACCAAAAAGAGATAAAGACACTTACGAAAAATTATAGACTAACATCTTTTAAGAGCACACAGACACAAAAATCCTCAATAAAATACTAGCAAATAAAATTCAGAAGCATATAAAAAAGGATAATATACTATGAAAAAATAGTATCTGGCCCTGGGATTCAAGGACGGTTTAAATAAATAAATAAATAAATAAATAAATAAATAAATAAATAAATGTTGAACTATACAATAACAGAACAAAGAACTAACAAATTAAAAAATCATCTCTTCTCAATAAACAAAATCAAAGCATTTGCCAAAATTCAATGCTTTTCCATGATAAAAACTTTCCAAAATTGTATATAAAAGAAATGTATCTTGGCATAATATAGGCTATATATTACAAGTGTTCAAGTAACATCATACCTAATCATAAAAGGCCAAAATATTTTCCTTATGATTAAAAATACATCAGAGATGCCATCTCTCATTCCTTCTATTAAGCACAGTTATAGAAATCCTAAATAGAAGAGGTAGAACACAAAATGGGAGAAAAACATCTATATTAGAAAAGGAATAAATAAAATTATTACTCTTTGCAGATGACATGGATATATTTATATATGTATATATGCATATATATATGAATGAACTTAGTAAATGTCTAGAATAAAAGAAAAGCATACAAAAACTATTTTACACTCTGTGCACTAAAAGCAAATTATCTAAAAATGAAGTAAATCATATCATCCACTACAGCATTAAGAAGAATAAAATAGTTAAGAATAATTTAACCAAGGTGTGTATATATATATATATATATATATATATATATATATATATATATATACATACATACATACATACATACCTATAAATGACATTGATAAAATAACTCAAGGAATCACATATAAATGGAAAGATATACTCATGAGCAAAAAAATGGATTTATTAAGTTGTCTGTACTACCTAAGGGAACTTATTGATTCAGTGTAATCCCTATCAAATTCCAAGAGAATTTGCCACAAAAATACAACAAAATTATTCTAAAATATATAGAGAACCATGAAAGACTCCAGAGAGCAAAGCAAAAATCCTGAGAAAGAAGAATAAACCATCGTTTACTTCCTACTTTCAAGATATAGTACAGTAGTTTTTAAATTACAGTAATTAGAATATGATATTAATGTAAAATAGATGCAAATACCCATGGCATGGAAGTTAAAACTATTCATATATGATCAGTTTACATATGATAAGAGATACAAGAACACAGTGGAGACACAATGATTGTTTCAATAAAAACACAGAGAAAACTGGTTATTTACACGTCGGAGGGTGAATTTGAACCTTAACCTCAGCCCCATCACTTTGTGTCATATAAATCAACACAAAATGGATTGAAGATGCAGATATAAATACTACACACTGCAAAACTCTTAAAAGGAAACACCGAGGAAAGTGATCCTTGACATTGGTCTTAATAATAACACCCAAAGAGCAAACAATAAAAAGCAAAAATAAATGAGTGTGGCCACATAAAACGTAAAGCTTCAGAACAGCAAATGAGCCAATCAACAATAGGAAAGGAAAGCCTGGAGAATAGAATATGTTTGTAGGCCTGAATCTAAAGATAAGTCTTTAAAATCCAAAGTAAATAAGAACTCCATACGACTCAGTAGTGAAATGGAAATAATTATATTAAAAACTAAAGGAAGGACTCATGTAGACATTTTCCCAATCAGACATACAGGTCACCAAGAAGTGTGTCAATTCACAAATGCCCTGAGAAATGCAAATCAAATCCAAAAGGAAGTAATAGTTCACACTTGCTGGGATTACTGTTATGAAAAGGACAAGTAAAAAGCATTGGTGTTGGGAGAGTATGGAGAAAAGGGAAATGGAAATAGTGTTAGAAGAAATGTAACAGGATGCAGTATCCTTAAAATATTGGAAATATAACTATTGTTTGATCTAGTAATATAGTTATAGTTTCTGAGCATATAGCTGAAGGAAGAATTTGAAAGGGGAATCAACAGTCCCATGTTCACTGCAGTCCCATTTACAATTAGTAAGACATGGTAACATCTAAGTGTCCATTAACAAAGGAGTAACTTAGAAGGTGACTCTAAGACAGAAAAGAAAAAATACTGCATGTTCTCTCTTTCTCCATTTCCCTGTCTCTCTGTCTCCACCCCCCATCCCCACCCCCCGCCGCCGCCACCGCCCTTCAGCCAAATCAAGAGAAGCAGAGCAGAATGAACGGTGGTTGTAAGGGGCTGGAAAATAAGAAAATGGGAAACTGTTGCTCAAAAAGTAGAAATCAAATCACTGTTAAATGTAATTGCATGCACGTTTTTGAGAACCCACTATAATTCGAGTTTATGTACAGGAGAGCAATAGCATCCATGTTGAACATGCAGGCAGTCTTTATTTCTCAGATACAGATCTAACAGCTGCTTTGCACACTGCAAACTTTAATATACACCTTCACTTTACAGAAAATGTAGGGAGTCGTCAAAGAAATGACCAAGAAATAAACACAAGCCCTAGAGGAATAATTTTATCATCAATCTGGCTAACCTGTTTCATAGTTTCATACCCTTGAGCAAGGCATATGTGAGAAAAGAAAGGATTTGGCTGGTAAATTGTAAGACAGAAATAATTGCTATTTTGCTACATTTATTTAGAATGCCCTTTCAAGGAACTTGGGTCTGCAGCATCATTGACTATAGTAAAGCACTTAAAATACAAGAAACCATGTGTTCAAAATTAAAGAGAGCAGAATGAATTTTTTTATGCAGTTTGACAAAAGTTTTAGGAAATTACAATGACCAGGCATGACCTCTGATATGATGGAAATTTTTATTTTTAGTAGGAAGTGGATATTTGTCAATTAGTAACATTGGTAATTGTCCATTATAAACAGTGATGGAAAATCACAGGCAATGATGGAAAATTACAAGCAGTTTTGAGATCATAAATGTATAACCTATTATAGTGACAAGTGAATGAGAGAATGTCAGAAGTGACACTGAATTGGTGATTTTATGGAATTGAACTACAGAAACTCTAAATGAGGCAGAGGAACCCACGTAAGCATTAGTCTCCTGGAGAGAAGTATAGCACCAGAGAGTGAAAGGAGGCAAGCATAGGGTGAGGCAGAGGACTTGTAGCTAAAGGAGGCTGGGAGAAAGGTAGTCCCAGCAATGGGCAGGGCCTTGTGCTCTGTATTCAGTATAGCTCCTTTTACTATGAGAAGAGAAGGAAACCATTAAGAGAGTTTAAACAAACAAACAAACAAAAAAGCAGCAAGACCAGGGTTTCTTTGCAAAAGAAAAAGAAATTCTTGGTGCTATATTGAGAATGGTCTGAAGAGCAAGGGATAAGAAAGATGTGGACAGAATAGTTAAGAGGCTTGGGGCTGGAAATATAGTTAAGTCAGAAAAATGTTTGCTGTACAAACATGAGAATATGACTTTGGATCACAGTAACCACGTAAAAAAGCTGTGTGCCACAATAAGTGCCCATAATCCTAGTGCTGATGAGGCTGAGACAGGAGGATTCCTGGTGTTTGCTGGTCAGCCAATGTAGTAGAACCAGTGAGGCCCTGTTTCAATGAGAAGTCCTGTCACAAAGGAACAAAATAATAGAGTGGAACACTATTGAGTAAGGCACCCAATCTCAACTTCTAGCCTACACACACACACACAGAGAGAGAGAGAGAGAGAGAGAGAGAGAGAGAGAGAGAGAGAGAGAGAGAGAGAGAGAGAGAGAGAGAGAGAGAGAGACAGAGAGAGAGACAGAGAGAGAAAGAGAGAGAGAGAGAGAGAGAGAGAGAGAGAGAGAGAGAGAGAGAGAGAGAGAGAGAGAGAGAGAGGTCTGTAGGCAAGACAGGGTACTCTAGTTGTAGTCACAAAAGAAAATATGACAGCTGTGGAAAGTATTTCTAAGGTAGAGTTTCCAGGATTTATGATGAATTGGATGAGGAAAATAATATATTAGCTGTCAATATGACCCTGATCTTTCCCTCTACTTAAATGAGCCCTGACTCCTGTTAATAGATACCCTCAAGAATTTTGTTTACTATATAACTGATGTTTCCTGTGTTTCTCTTCTTGCCCATGTACCTGGTCAATAGAAGCAGAAATTTCAGTTTGAGGCTTTGAAGCCTGCAACTAGGCTTTACTCTTTCCTGTGGCTTTGTTTCTCTGTGAAAACATGCCCGAAGTGGCCTGCTGGAACATGATGAATGCATGAAGGAGAGTTGAGATGTTCAGTCATCCCAATGGAGCTTGATCTGGATCAATAGACAGACATTTGGCACATAACCAAAAGAATAAGCCTAGCCAGAAGCTATACAGCCTTGCAGCAGATCCCTAGCTGCCTCCTGATGTGTGAAGCCTTGCAGCAGATCCCTAGCTGCCTCCTGATGTGTGAGCAATGACTGCTTTATATTATGCCACTGAGATTTTATGTATGAAGACTTTTGGCAATATATTGGAAATATATTTGTAATACAACCTCTGTTATAGTCTGAATACTTTTGGTTCTCAATTCATTTGTTGATATCCCATGCTCTAATGAGCATGGTATTAAGAAGTGGGGGTCTTGGGAGATACTTAGGTCAGAGGGATGGTGCCCCCAGGAATTAGTGCCATTAGAGGAAGAAGCTGGTGAGAAATGATTTTTTTTAGTCATCATTTCAGTTAAAAAAAAAAAAAAAGACAACACCATCTGCACATTTGTAAAAGGAACCCTATCAGAAACTGGGTCTACTAGCATCCTAACTTTGGGCTTCCAGGCATTCTTAATTGTGGAAAAATAAATATTTATTGTTTAAAGTGCACAGTTTATGAAATTCTGTTATAAACAACCCAAACTGGCCAAGACTTTATCTGTGAAGAACTGCTATCATGGAGGAAGTCAGTGTATTATTCAATGCAGTATTCTTAGGGATTAGGAAATTGGAGTGTTAAGTGTTGATGGGAGGTTGTACCTTTAAACCTTCCTATGACATTGTCAGCAATTCATCAATATTCCTCAAAAGTTGGATTAATGGGTGTGTCTGTCCTTAGTAGTGGATGGTCCTAAGAAAGAAGATTCTAAAGGGGCAGGTTATGCTTTTGAGTGTTGGTTGTTGTTATGTTTTTTTTGGAGTCTACCTTATCTGTGATGACAAAAACGTTTTTGTGTTCAAGCAATCATCATTCTTTAAAGGATACTTACAAGATCATATAACATGGCAATGCATTTTTTTTTTTTTTTTTTTTTTTTTTTTTTTTGGTTTTTTCGAGACAGGGTTTCTCTGTGTAGCTTTGCGCCTTTCCTGGAGCTCACTTGGTAGCCCAGGCTGGCCTCGAACTCACAGAGATCCGCCTGCCTCTGCCTCCCGAGTGCTGGGATTAAAGGCGTGCGCCACCACGCCCGGCTGGCAATGCATTTTTAAAAGATTAAGTTGGGAAAATCCTGCTCAGAGGAGAGCTTCTAGTTGGCTTGCATTTCTGATAGCTATGTCCCACTTTTGGACTATTTCAGAGAGTTACAAAGAGGACATCACCATTGAAGGCAGGAACAAAACAGTCCCAACAGCGACACTGCCAGTTCAAAGCCACATCTCTTCAAAGAGGATGAAAGCAGAAACTGAACAAAAACTTCTTTCCTGGAGTTTAACTGTGGAAGGATGGCAGGGATGGACCAGGCTGCTTACATGCAGTCGTGACCCCTGTTTGTAAATGCTCTCAAGAGTCTCCACATTTAATTGTTGCTGCTAGGTAAGGGGTTCAGAATAAACATCTCTTTCACACAAGGGATTGCTGTTAGAGGAAAACAATTGCCTTCTAATCTTTTTTATTTGAAACTTGATTGTTTGTTATTATTTTTAAATGCTTTCAAATAGATTCTACCTGCTAGTGTTCAAAAGACTCACCATAGCTCCTTAGTGAACTTAATAATGTTGGTATGGTATAGGGCCTGAGATTCTGAATTACTAGCAAGCTCCTAGGAAGTGCAGCTTCTCCTGGTACATGCACCATGTGTTAAATGGCAATACCTTAAGGGAGGTACTTCTACTTACAAATCCAAAGAGAAAATTCTGAAAGCCTTCTTATATACAACCTCTCCTCTTCTCTCCTCTCCTCTCCTCTCCTCTCCTCTCCTCTCCTCTCCTCTCCTCTCCTCTCCTCTCCTCTCCTCTCCTCTCCTCTCCTCTCCTCTCCTCTCGTTTCTTTTTCTCCTCTTCCCTACCCTCACTCTCTCTTTCTCAATCTCTCTCTCCTCTCTTCTCTATCTAATGCTTATTTTAGTTATCTCATGTAAAAACATAACTGTAGATGTACTGTGCTAGGTTTAAAAATGATGCATTCTTTCTAATAATATATGTATAAACAATGTGAATCAGTAAAATGCACAATTGCATGTCCTTCCTCCTCTAGATCTCATGCCTTGTGAAATTGCGTTGTCAATCATTCTGAGGAACTGAAGAACTGCAAGTCTTAGAGGACATGAAGAGTGTTGTTATATCTCTTCCATACCTGCATTTCGCTGCTCAGGAGAAGTCAGCTTAACCCTGCACCACAAAAGCCAGTGAAGGAGAGACAAGGGCTTTGTCCTGGATGCATTCACATTCTCCACTGGATGGCAGCCAGCACGTATGGGAGGTGGAGCAGTGCTGGGCCCACTTGGCTGCGGACTTTCCTTGGTGAGCATTAATGGAGCAATTTCATTTTCCCCAGTTTTCCCTATGACACTAACAGTCTGAGATGTGACAAAGAGTGCAGGTGGGTGGATGAAAAATGTTTCCTGGCTTCTGCTTTTCTCCCTTTACTTTTAACATAATTTTTGTGCATTTTATAAACTAAAAGTGAGAATCTTACAGAAAGTACAGACAAGAAAAAAATGAAAGGAAAGAAGGAAAAAAGATGCAATTAATTTCTTTCTTGTGTTTTTAGGTGAAAACAAAATTTTATAATTTTTGCAAAATTAAGATCCTGCTTTACAGGTGTGGCTAATTGCTTTCTTTTTAGTAATATGTTGGACACTTTCATGTATCATTAAATACTGCTTAATAACAAGGTTTTTAATGCCATAGAATTTTTATCTTTATCCCTTATGATAATTTAAGTGTTAAAATCATTGTCATTCCCCCACACCCCTTCATCTCTCTCTCTCTCTCTCTCTCTCTCTCTCTCTCTCTCTCTCTCACACACACACACACACACACACACACACATACACCCATTGTCCCTCTTTGCTTCTCTTTTCTAATCTCTCACATATTTTTGTCCTTATGGAATAATGAGAAATAAGAAAGGAACAAGAGAAAAGCTTAAATATAGGGAATTTTAAAGTGATGGAAAGAAAGTTTGCCTGAGAGACATGCATATTTGCTCAAGTCAAGGTTTTAAAGGACAGCAGGAGAAAAAGCCTGGGGCTCCAACACGTGAGAAAACAGAGTAAGCGCTAGGAAAATAAACGACATAGAGAGGAGACATGGAGGTTATCTGCTGTATTCAGTCTCCCATCGTGGGAGAGAGTCAGCATAAACAACAGAAACAGACCCACAATAACTAACAGCATCACAGTTTCTAAAAAATAAACCCAAATGCATATATTAATGTGTTTGGTTAAATGAAAAAGTGTGGGAAGGCAAAAAGGAAATAGGGAATTGCATAATTATTCTAATTCTAATGTCTTATTCTAACTAATAAGACAGCCAAATGGTAACTCAAGAAATAGAAAATAAAACTTTCAGTAATATATAATTTTAAATGTATTCTCACAACATGAAAAACTAAGAATAACTGAATTTCAAATAAATAATGTATTTTTCTCACCTCAATATGTGTCAGGTCTTTTTCAACATATGATACATGTAAAATTATTGAGACATATTATGTTTTTTATGTAAATCTTTAAAATACACGGCATGTAGCCTGGAAAGGGGAGGTGGACATGAAGTCCTACTCCTAGTCAGGAACCTGTGGACAACTGATAGCTGCTGAGAGAGGGAGAATCAGTGTTCTTTAAGAGTGTGACCTCTGGTAGGTCAATCAGACTCCAGTGGAAGGCCATGTATCCAAGAGTATGTGAGTAGGACAAATTTGAATTAATGACTTATTGAAAGAAAGAAAAGAGCATGATGCAATGTTAGATAAGTATGAAAGGGAGGTATGGATTTTGGAGGAATTGGGGGAGGAGAAGAATATGAGTAAAATACCCTTACAATGGGTCCTGGAGGATTGTTCAGTGGTTAAGAGCACTTACAAATCTTGAAGAAGACACATATTTGGTTCCCAGCATTCATCAGCCACCTAGAACTTTATTTCCAAGGGAGTCAACATCCTCTTCTGGCCTCCATGGGTACCTATATGTGGTGATATATTGTGTACCCTAATAAAATTTGCCTGAAGATCAGAGAACAGAAGAAGCCACTAGATTAAACAAGGAAACCAGGCAGTGGTGGCACACACTTTTAATCCCAATACTTGGGAGTCACATGCCTTTAATCTCAGCACTAGGAAAGTTGAGACAGGAAATGATATGAATAGGCAGAGAAAGGTATATAATGTGTGAGGAGACAGGAACTAAAGTCTTTTAGCTGAGGAAAGATTTTTAGGCTGAGGAGTCCTAGAGGTAAGAGGTGACTTGTTCCTTCCTTCGTGTCTCTGATTTTTCAGCACCCACCCTGTTATCAGGCTCTGTTGTTTTTTTTAAACAAGACCTTTTAAATTTTTGTTACACCCATACACACATGATCATAAATAAAATTTTAAAATGTATCTTGTACTAAATTTTTAAAGAACTACTAAAAAATTACAAGCAACATCAAAACAAACAAACAACCCCCTAGGTGTGGTTTACCATCCATCCTAGTGCATATACTTCCCCCACATAGATTATTCTTTACATTCACATGTACACACACACACACACACACACACACACACACACACACACGACTGTACATCATAGTATATGCACAGCGAGCTTTAATCCAAGTTGGAATACACAAAGCAATATTACTGTCTTTGTAGTGTCACTATAATAACTTATAATTGACTCAAGATGGAAGGTGTTGTGGCACTTCTCGTTTTATTTTTATTTTTATTTATTTATTTATTACTACAAAGTCACAATAAGAATCAGAATGGTATTGTCACATGTATATACATGGGACAGAATAAAATATACAAATATAATGCTGGGCGTTGGTGGCGCACGCCTTTAATCCCAGCACTCGGGAGGCAGAGCCAGGTGGATCTCTGTGAGTTCAAGGCCAGCCTGGGCTACCAAGTGAGCTCCAGGAAAGGCACAAAGCTACACAGAGAAACCCTGTCTCGAAAAACAAAAAAACAAAAAAACAAACAAACAAAAAATACAAATATAAACACACATAGTTGTAGCTAACTTTTTTTTACAGAGAGGTAAAAATACACATTAGAGAAAATATGAGTGCTTTAACATATGCTGATATAAAAACTGGATATGTACATATAGAAAACTTCAAAAGACTGTAAAGTAAGACTTGGTACTCATATACTAACTTCTAGTAGATAAAGCAGAGTACACTTCAATGTACAGGCACAGGGAAGGACTTTCTGAAAGGGACCCAAGTTGCTCATGAAATAATGGCTGCAACTGATAAACAGGACCTCATGAAACTGTACAGCTTTTACTGTGCAGGAAGGAAAGGAAATAGCTAATTGAGATCACCTACAGAACAGAGGAAAATCTTTGCTAATTATATATCTGATAGAGGAGTAATATCTAGAATACAAAAACATCTAAAAAAATCAATAAATGAAAAACTGATGTGGGCAATCAAGTCTTAAGACATTAAATACAAATAGCTAATGATTATATAAAAAATTCAATCTCACTAGCCATCAAAGAAATGCAAACAAAATTCCATCTTCTCTTAGTCTGAATATCCAATTGCAGTTGGAAGGTTTTTCCAGTTCCGCCAGGCCCGTGGTCCCACAGCTGCTAATAAAATAGTTACTTAGAGGTTTATATTAATTACCAATTGCATGGCATGTGGCAGGCTTCTTGCTAGCTAGCTCTAAAATTAAGCTCAGTCCATTTCTATTTCTCTATATGTCACCATGTGTTCTGTGGCCTTACCTGTGTGCCATTACATGCTGCTCCCTGGACGGTGGATGGCATCTTTCCCATCTCTCCTTTCTCATTTCACTATCTTTCTTGGATTTTCCTGCCTGGCTCCATCCTGCCCTGCCATAGGCCAAGTGCAGCTTTATTTATCAACCAATCAGTGCAACACATATTCACAGCATACAGAAAGACATCCCACAGCATCCTATTATTAAGAAAACAAACCAAAGAGAGCACTTAAGTTTTGCTGTGGGGGTGTAAACTAGTCTAACTGCTATGGAAATTTCTCAAAGAGCTAGAAGTAGATCTGCTATATGACCCACTTATACTATTCTTGAGTGAAGGCCTCCAAGTCAACATATCTGCACATTAAGTTTATTGTGACAGTATCCACAAAAACTAAGCTATGAAACCAACTTAAGTGTCCAACAGTGGCAGATTGGGTAGGGAAAATGGGGCATAAACACAATGGTATGTTTTTTCAGCCATGAAGAAGAATGAAGTTATGTCATTTCAGAAAATGTATATAAATGGAGATAAAAATTAGTCTAGCCAACCTCAGACATATATAGTGTGTTTTATTTCATTTGCTGTTCCTAGTTCAATATACTCACATAAAACCAAGCATGTATATATTAAATAAAAGTAAAGGTGGTAATGTGCATGGGGACAAAGGGTACTTATATGGGTGAGAGAGAAGAGAGAGATGAAATAAGAGAGAGTAGTGGGGAATGGGATGAGCTACATGCTCAAAACATTATAATACATTATCTATAAAAATTTTTAAAGTGGGTGAATAAAAGCATTTTTATAAAGACAAAGGACTTGGAACCAGTTGTAGGAAAGAAGGCAAAGACAACCGGTAAAGAAATATCCATTGGACTGACAGCTGGCTTGGCATAGCATCAATCAGAGCACTATCTTAACTTTGGGGAAGGAAACCCCTGACACTCTATGAAGACATGCCTTGAGGGAGAACATTGCTGAAATAAAGCCATTTTCAAAGCAATACTGAGAGAGTTTACAAGCAGCAGATCCTCACAGAGGCCATAACAAAGAACACATTCAGATATAAAGAAAATTATACCAGATATGTCTATACTAAAAATGAAACAAAACATTTTATACTGGATGGAGAGGTGGATGTAGTAAGAACTGACTAGGTATAAAAGACAGAATATCACATTTTTTAGGTTAAGAAACCAAGCTGAACAGGGTGGTGGTGGAGCACGCCTTTAATTCCAGAACTTTGGAGGCAGAGGCAGGCAGATCTCTGTGAATTCAAGGACAGTCTGGTCTACAGAGCTACTTCCAGGACAGCCAAGGCTACACAGAGGAACTCTGTCTAAAACAAAAAAAAGAAAAAGAAAAGAAAGAAAAAAGAAAGAAGGAAAGAAAGAAATCAAGATAAATTTGATTCTGACAATATATTTAATTTGTAAAAGAGGTAATTGGAACTAATTGTTTTACAGTTTAGTGTCTGAAATAGAAGAAGAGTTAAGATATTGATTAACTT
The DNA here is from genome assembly GCF_049852395.1 of Peromyscus maniculatus bairdii. Taxonomy (NCBI): domain Eukaryota; kingdom Metazoa; phylum Chordata; class Mammalia; order Rodentia; family Cricetidae; genus Peromyscus; species Peromyscus maniculatus. Next base: position 116,401,380 of record NC_134855.1, on the reverse strand, counting down.
TAGGGGCTGAAGATATGCCTCACTGGTTAACTTTAGATTTCTTTTTTTTTTTAATTTTTAAAAATTTATTCTTCTCTCACACAATACATCCTGACTGCAGTTTTCTCTTCCTCCACTCTTTCTTCTCCTCCCTCAAATTCCCTCTCCCTCAGATCCCTCCTCTTGTTTTCCTTCAGAAAAGAGCAGTACCCCAGAAATATCAACCAAACACAACATACAATGAATTAGCCATAAACCCTAATATTAAGGCTGGATGAGACAACCCAGTAGGGGGAAAAGGGTCCTAAGAGCAGGCAAAAATAATCATAGACACCCCACTCTCACTGTTAGGATTTCCACAAAAACACCGAACTACACAACCATAATGTACTTGCAGAAGACTTAGCAGAGTCCCTTGCAGGCTCCATGATTGTGATTTCAGTCTCTGTGAGCCTGCATGAGCCCTGCTTGGTTGACTCTGTGGACAGTGACACAACTGCACCAGAAGAAGAAGAAGAAGGAGGAGGAGGAGGAGGAGGAGGAGGAGGAGGAGGAGGAGGAGAAGAAGAAGAAGAAGAAGAAGAAGAAGAAGAAGAAGAAGAAGAAGAAGAAGAAGAAGAAGAAAAGAAGATTCTTAATGATATTATGCTATACTCCTAGATCAGTGTCTAGCCCATCAGTTGAGAGGCTTCATTCAGCAAATGATGGGAACAGATGCAGAGACCTATGACCAGAGAGTAGGAAGAGCTTGAGGAACCCAGAGAAGACAGAGATAAAGGAGTGTAGAAGCCAAAAAGATCTAGGACACCACAAAACCTTTAGATTTCTTACTAGGAACTCAGGTTAAGGTCCCCAGAAGGAGAAATATAGAAACTTAAGGCAAATCTTCTAAGCTAGGAAGTGTTGAAAATGGAATGGGGATAAAACCTAATTCAAATGGGGTTGAGAAACCATGAGCAAGTACATAAACAAATAACAAATGGGTACAAATCAGGCTGAGTAAAATAAAAATAGATCTCTTTTCACAGAGGGTGAAAGAAGAATTTTTAAAAACACTCACCTGAATTAGAGCTCACATACACAAAAAAATTGAAAATAAAACTGTAGAGTACCCACCAAAACTAGTTAAAAGAACATTAGTAGTAATGAAAATATTGAACAAAATCAATTTCAAAGCAAAAAGCATTGTAGAAGATAAAG